>NW_026067995.1:4250734-4652072 GCF_014885135.2 Alexandromys fortis
CAACCCTTCCCCAAGGTCCCCATGCTTCCAATTTACTCAGGAGATCTTGTCTTTTTTTACTTCCCATGTAGATTAGATCTATGTAAGTCTCTCTTAATGTCCTCATTGTTGTCTAAGTTCTCTGGGATTGTGGTTTGTAGGCTAGTTTTCTTTGCTTTATGTTTAAAAACCACCTATGAGTGAGTACATGTGATAATTGTCTTTCTGGGTCTGGGTTACCTCACTCAAAATAATGCTTTATAGCTCCATCCATTTTCCTGCAAAATTCAAAATGTTATTTTTTTCTGCTGTGTAGTACTCCATTGTGTAAATATACCACACTTTCCTATCCATTCTTCGGTTGAGGAGCATTTAGGTTGTTTCCAGGTTCTGGCTATGACAAACAAAGCTGATTGAGCACATGTCCTTGTGGTATGATTGAGCATCCTTTGGATATATACCCAAAAGTGGTATTACTGGGTCTTGAGGAAGGTTGTTTCCTAATTTTCTGAGAAATCGCCACACTGACATCCAAAGGGGTTGTACCAGCTTGCATTCCCACCAGCAATGCAGAAGTGTTCCCTTTTCCCCACAACCTCTCCAGCATAAGTTGTCATCAGTGTTTTTGTGTAAGATGGAATCTCAGTTTTTTTTGATTTGCATTTCTCTGATGACTAAGGATGTTGAACATTTCCTTAAGTGTTTTTCAGCCATTTTAGATTCCTCTGAGAGTTGTTGAGAGTTCTCTGTTTAGGTCTGTACTGCATTTTTTATTTTAAAGAGTAGTTCGGCATGCTCCAACACTTGAGATGATTTTCTTAGGACTAGTTTCTGAACTTGGAATCCTTAACCTAAGGCATGCATATATGTGACCTAATTAACCTAGACACACACATATATGACCTAATTGAGGATTTTCAGTGTTTTGGGTGACTTTTCAGACTCTTTGTTACTGATGGTCTAGAGACCATAGATTACCTTCAGCTTCCATTGCTTTCAGTTTATTTCAGTAATTTGCGATGCTCATTTTTCTAATTTTATAGCAGTAAAGTCAGTTATTCATAAAGTAATGATTTATGAATCAATGAGACATATGAGACAATAATTTGCTGTTGTGTTTTGAGGTATGCTATTTGTAAATATCATTTCAAATTTAGTATCATCACACTGACTCAGTATAATCTAGAAAGTAAATTAAGAAAACTTGGCACTGTCCACCATGGCACACTCTGCTTGAGTGCACTCGCTTCCTTTCTGGGAATATACATATTTCATTTACCAAGGAATTCCATCACCTTCATGCTGTCTTTGCCAAAGTAGTATAACCAAGGAACTGCTGACATTGGATTTTGTCAAGTGGTATTTCTGTGCTCAAGCGAAGAAAATAGAAACAATAAAATTGAATAGAAGCACTTTGCAGCTGTTGTTTAAAATGATAAAATTTAAAGAAATATTCATGGTGGAAAGATAGTTAGTCAGTTAAAAGCACTTGATCCTCTTCTAGAGAATCCAGGTCTCACTCCCAGCCCTCTCATGATGGCTTACATATGAAACTACAGTTCTAGGGGATCCAACACCCTTCTTTGGCCTTTGTGGGCACCCGGCATGCATCTGGTACACAAAAATACATGCAAGCAACACACACACATACATACATACACACATATACACACACATACACACACATTAAAGAAGACATATTTATAGAGTGCTACATTGTGCAGATGTGTGTTAGTCAAAGGAAATTATTTTCTTTCATATTCTTTTTCCTATTTTATATTATAAGCATGAATGGTCTTCTCCCGAGAGTAAAGAGTTGGTCCTGAAATAAATGTGCCCAGTCCTTATTAACATCTTTAAGGAGAATAAGTTGTATGGATTTTAAGTAAAATATAATAAATAAAACAGTAAGAAAGGACAGGAGCTGGCAATGGTGGCTTACGCTTGTAACCCCAGGACCCAGGGGGCTGAGGTAGGAGGACTGCAGCCAAGCTGAGGCTCTGCCCAGACTACAAAGCAAAGCTTTGTTTCAACAAGCAACATCCACAAAGAATAAAGGGAGGACCTCCTTTAAACAACCTTAATGCCTGTTCCTAATGTTCTTCCTGCAACTCGGCTCCTCACATGGCATAGGAGAACATCACTTAACAGTTGTGCACTAGGTTTATGAAGTCCTGTTTTTCCTTCTCAACCTCAGATGAGGCCTGCATGGGAAGATAACAACGGAGAACCTGTGTGTAGGAAAGATGAGTCAGCTCCCGGCTCCAGTGTTACAAGAATCAAAAGAAGTGGTAGCATCCCAGGCTCCTATTCTAGCTGGTTGTGATGGTTAATATTGACTGTCAACTTTGCAGCATCTAGAATCACTTAGGAGACAATGCCCCAGGAAGGATTATCTCAATTAAATTAATTGAGGGGCAAAGATTTGCCTCAGCTGTGGGCGCCACCGTTCCATGGGAGAGTTAGCTCAGCCGCAGCATTCATCGTGAACAGCTTCCTGACTGTAGATCAGTGTGACCAACTGGCTGCAAGCTCCTACAGCTATGACTCACTCGTCATGATGGACTGTGTCCTCAAACTAGGAACCAGACTCAGTTCTTTCATCCTTAAGTTACTTTTGTTGGGCATGTTGTCGCAATAATGAAACAAGTAACTAAAAAAAGAGTCTCTGAGTCTTCTAATGAACACAGTACAGATTCATATATGTGCATATATTATGCTTGATATAAAATCTGCTTTGGCCTGGAATTCAGCTGTTTCATAACATTAACTACTAAAAACCAAGAAGTAAATGAAATGGACCCCTGGTTAGCCAGAGTGATTTCTCCACCGAAACCATTGATCACAGGCAGTTTACACTGGACTTACTATGCTTAAAATGCTTGTTTTCGTGAGCGAGTGAGGAGCAGAGGTTGTGTAGACGAAAGGGGAGGAAAAAACGTCAGGGAAGCTCATTTGGGAGACAAGAGAGCTGCTACTCAGGACTCATGTTTCTTTGGCCAATGCCGATGCAACCTGGGATCTGAGCTATAAGCAGCTGTGGCATTGACCTTCACATTGCCCCTTATGGTTGTTACTGTTGCGGTGGAGCCAAGGGCATGGTGCTGTTTTATACTTTGCTTCCAGCCCAGACAGTCTCCTTCAGCACCAATGGTGCTGGTTGTCATGACTCCCACCCAGGGGCCTGTGGCACTGATTTGCTGATGTCTCTGGGGAATGGTGCTGTAGGGACTGCCTTAGGCTACAATGCCAATTCTATCCCTTACCTTCAAGCACAGCAATTGCCCATAAAAGCTTCTCCCCTTATATAGTACAGGCTATTTTTCAGAACTGAAGCAGTTGGTTTGCATGGCTTTGTGCAATTTTGTCGCTTATTTTCAATCAAGAAGAACAGCTAACAATGCTTTCACTTGGGTCCAATTTTAGCCAGAATTTTATAAAGCCGTATTTTGAGGGAGAAGTGAGTTAGAAGCCCTCTGTTGATGGTGAGTGGCTAGCTTTTGTTTTTCTTTACTTTCTCTCCAGATTCAACGTTGTTTGGATGTCTAAACTAGAAGCAATCCGAGTTGCGCTCTTTCAGGCTTGAGTGCCCGTGTGCACGGTACGGATTTGTCGGCATTAGACTGGCTGTGGGTGAGGATTTCAGGGTCTGTCAGTCTCCTGCTCTGAGCCACTGCGGTGCTAATGCTCTTGCTCTGCAGCCTCAGATCTGTGCTCTTGAGCTCACCTTTGTCGAGGTCAGGCTGCGTGAGGGCCTAGGGCCTCACCCTAGCCCAGGGCTGAGGTGTGGCGTGAGTGACACACACTCTCCTCAGTTGGAGGATGTTGCCCAGCAAGCTGGTTCTGCAGAGAATTATGATGCTGGATGCAGAGTGAGAACCTCAGGGCTTAAAGGAGCTGTTGCTCTCATTAATTTTTTACACTAGAAATAGTGATAGCTGGTAAGCCGCCATTTTCCAGCCAAGATAAAATTTCATTGCTAGACACAACGTTACCTCATTTACTCGAGAAAACAAAACTCGTGCAGTTCAAATATGCAAAAGTGCTTTTTAAAAGTCCTGCCTTTTATTTTATCCACACTGGAAGTGACTTTAAGGACAGCTTTTACTTTGCACTATTTCTGTGCTTTCAAAAAAAGAAAATATAAGTAAGACAAACTGGTTAAGACATTCTCTTAAATGTCTTCCTCTTAGAGGACAGATTCTTTTGAGTCATTCTGTGATTCATATTGTCTGACTTGGCTATGAGGAGTTGATGGTGCAGCCCAAGGGTGAGGGTGATGCATAGAATTCCAGCATTTGGGAGGCCCAAGTGGGAGTGTTTCCAGTCTGAGAACAGCCTTGGGGCTATGTAATGGGATGGTCTAAAAGAAAGAGAAAGAGGGAAGCATGAAAGGAAGGGAAGGGGGAGGCAGGCATGAGGAAAGGGAGTAAGTTTATATTTTGGGGTATTTTAGGGGTAAGTTTACATTTGGGGGTATTTGGAGCTATGTTCTTGTTCCGTGTTGGTATGGGGTTTTCTCTGTAGTAACTGATGTCAGTGCTGTTGATTTCGATGTGTGTGAATTGATGGTGATTACCATGTCAGGATTGCTCTCTTGCAGTAGGGATAAATCCTGGTGTCGTTGCCAGTGGCCCCTCAGTATGCCCAGCCATGTAACTCTCAACCACATTCAGAGGGACTAGTTTGGTCCTATGGTTGTTCCTTCCCATTCAGGCTGACATTGGTGAGCTCCCATTAGCTCAGGTAGACTGTTTCAGGGGTGTACCCATCATGGTCTTGCTGGGGAGTTGGTTATTCACCTTCTGGTCCGCTCTATGCCGTCTTTTGATTGCCTTCTTAACTGTAGGTGAATTTGTCAGCGGATGAGAAAGAATTAGAAGGGCCTGAAAATTTTTTTTTGTTATTCCCACAATTTCTGTATCATCTTTACCCCCAATACATTGTGCAGGACGTACAAATTATAGGATTATAGGTCAAAGGGTTTGTGGCTAGGTTGGTTCCAATCCCTCATCTAGAATGTTTGCCCAATTATCAGAGATGTCCAATTCAGGCTTTGTATCCTCTATTGCTAGGTCTCTGAGCAAGAGTCATCCTCATAGTATGTTTGGAGTTTCCATTGTACTAGGTGAAATGCATTATTTCCTGTAGAATGATTTGGAACCTTCTGGATGCAGAGTATAGTGCCAAGTTCTGTGGAGAGTGCAGACTGTCCATGTTTGCTTCTAAGAGGCGTATACTCTAGTGGTTCAATGAAGAGATTCAAATGAAATGCTCAAATAATCGAATAGCAGATAATAGTAATGTATGGAGGGCATTGAAATTACACACTAAATGTACATTGTTGTAAGGTTCTTTTCTGTCTTATTAACAGTCTTTTCTGCCCAGTGGATTGACTAAAAACAGATTAAGTTCTCTGAAGATAATATCTGAAAGACTGGAGAGAGATGGCTAAGTGGTTAAAGGTGTGTATTGATCTTTCAAAGGACCAAAGTTCAATTTCGAGTACCTAGGTCAGTCAGCTCAAGTCCACCTGTGATTCCAACTCCATGGAATCATATCACCTCTTCTGTCCTCCATGGGCACAACCCTGTGTGCAAACCCATGTGCACACACATATGCACACAAATAATGAAATATGTAAGATTTGAGTATAAGTTCTAGCAATAGGGTGTGGCCATCCAAGCCAGATCGAGACTGGAATGGATGTGATTGGCACTTCGTTATTCAAAACTGTCCCAAAGAGTTCGCATTGTTTCCTAGTGGGGCTTGTATAGTGGATAGTTGTAGATATTGCATTAAGATTTTAAAAATGGTAAATTCCAATCCCACGTAGCAGAATTGAAAATCAGCCTTGTTGATTGAATATTGTGTTTAATTTGTATTCCTGATGTGCATACTATGAATATATGGTTACATCTGGTTATGTAGTTGTCTAGTGTTGACTGTCATTCTTCAGCATACTTTGGGTTGATATGAGTAGCCAATGTCATGGACTTTGAATGAAGTTTTATTTGTAAGATGGTCCAAGCTAAATAACTTTCCCACATATATATGAGCACGGTGAAATAGAAGACATATATTTTACTTGCTTGAGTCCCTAATAAATTAGTGAGAACTTGCCTTAGTTGTAGTTTCTATTGTCATGATGAAACATTATGACCAGAAGCAAGTTGAGGAGGAAAAGTTCTATTTGGTTTACACTTGTTTGAAGGACTTCAGGCTAGGAACCCAAACAGGGCAGGATACTGGAAGCAGAAAATTATGCAGAGGTCATGGTACTTTTGTTGACTTGCACCACAGGGCCTGCTCAGCCTGCTTTTTTTTTTTTTTTTTGAATGGGATTTTATTTTTTATTTTTTTATTTTTTTAATTAATTTATTTATTTATTAAAGATTTCTGTCTCTTCCCCACCGCTGCCTCCCCTTTCCCTCCCCTTCCCCTAATCAAGTCCCCCTCCCTCGTCAGCCCAAAAAGCAATCAGGGTTCTCTGCCCTGTGGGAAGTCCAAGGACCACCCACCTCCATCCAGGTCTAGTAAGGTGAGCATCCACGAAACTGCCTAGGCTCCCACGAAACCAATAGGTCCAGTAGAATCAAAAACCCATTGCCATTGTTCTTGAGGTCTCAGTAGTCCTCCTTGTCCGCTATGTTCAGCGAGACCAGTTTTGACCCAGGCTTTTTCAGACCCAGGCCAGCTGGCCTTGGTGAGTTCCTGATAGAACATCCCCATTGTCTCAGTGTATGGGTGCACCCCTCTCAGTCCTGAGTTCCTTGCTTGTGCTCTCTCTCCTTCTGCTCCTGATTTGGACCTTGAGATTTCAGTCCGGTGCGCCATTGTGGGTCTCTGTCTCTGTCTCCTTTCATCGCCTGATGAAGTTTAATATTCAGGAGGATGCCTATATGATTTTCTTTGGGTTCTCCTTCTTATTTAGCTTCTCTAAGAACCCGAATTATAGGTTCAATGTCCTTTATTTATGTCAGCCTGCTTTCTTATAGAGCCCTGGACCAGGCTAGGGGTGGCCCCAGCCACAATTGACTGAGCCCTCCCCTATCAGTCACTTATTAAGGAAATACACTACCGGCTTGCCTAGAGTCCAGTTTTATGGAGACACTTTCTCAGTCAAGGTTACATCCACTCTTATGACCACAGCTTGTGTCACCTTGTCATAAAACTAACTGGCACACCAATGAAATGTTCGATATAAAATAAAAAAATCTGTTTTTGAAACAGATTATTGATTCAATGCCTTATGTGACTTAATAACTTTACAGCATCAATTGACTGAATGTGATCAGGGAAGGAAGTGGTCAAGGGAGGGAATCATTGAGAAAATAGATGCTCATGATTTGAGTGTATCTATGGAGAACATATTATTGTGCCCGGGCTCACTGTGTGCTCCACTTCTATTTTGCATTCCATCCCTGTTTATTTTGAAGGATAAAAATATCCCTTTCCCTTCGTGTGTCTATAAAAGGACTAGTTCTGTGGCAAAGATTGCACTGCTAGAGAGAGTGGTTATAATAAGATTTATTTATTTTTATTTCATGTGTATGAGTGTTGGCTTGTGTGTATGCAAGAGCATATGTGAGTGCAGGGCCCACAGAGGTCAGAAGAGGGCATAGGATCCCCTGGACCTAGAGTACAGACTCTTGTGAGCTGCCGTGTGTGTGTGTGTGTGTGTGTGTGTGTGTGTGTGTGTGTGCTGGGAACCAAACCCTGGTTCTCTGGAAGATGAGCAAATGCTCTTAACTGTTGAGCCATCTCTCCAGCCCTTAGAGAGTTTTGTTTTTCTTGGAGCATCACATTATTTTATTTTTTTCAGAGGTTGAAATGTTTATTTATTTATTTTTATTACTTTATAAATAATACCAATCAAAATTTCCACTTCCCACTTCCCTTCCTCTCGCCTACTCAACCTCCCCCATCCCTCTCCAGTCCTAAGGGCTGCCCTATCAAAAGGCCAAGGCAGTCTCTTTATTCAACCAATGAAAGCAACACACAAACAGAACCTCCTACACCAGCCCATCTATTGGCCAGCTGACTCTTTATTGCACCAACAAGAGTATAATACATATTCAGAGTACGAAAGGATTATTCCACAGCAGTTCCCAACTAATGAACCACCTCTCTATGCATGGTGGTGTCATTTTAAAAACCCACAGTAGTAGCTGTAGGAGCAACAGATTCATACATCAAGAGGTTTAGTTAGCTGGTGGTGACAGAAAATTAAAGCACCAGTGGCCCAAACAAGACAGATGTCTACTTTCCAACAGATGCAGCAATTCCAAGAGGAAACCCCAGTTGCTGGGAATTACACATCAGCTACAATCACATGTGCTCCCAAGAAACAGGAGCACACAAGGGAGAGTCCACTGAAGGACTATTTCTCTTTCAGTTGGGAAGCCCCTTCCACTCAGCTCCTTCCCCCTGCCCTATTGATTCCTCAATGCCTACTCGTTTAGAGTCACATGGCCACATACACCTGCAAGGACATGAGGTAAATTTAGTTATTTAATCAGGCACAGTACTAATTTCTACCCCCAAAAGCTCACTCCATGGTTGTTTAGGAAGGACAGTTTAATGAGTTATCTCAGATGGGGGACAGAGTCTTCCCTATCCATTAACTTTCTGACTAATATGGATGGTAAAGAGGGCTTCCTTAGCTGTCCAGGGTCTTACAGTGCAGCCAAGACTGGCCTTGAATTCAGTATCCTCCTGCTTCAGTCTCCTACATGCCTGGATTGCAGTCGTGCCTTGTCATGATTCTTAGTTTAATGAATTTAATACATTTAATAATTCGTAAACATGGATAGGAGCATAAGCATTACACTAACATATACCCTAAAATTGGTAATGCGTGTACATGGAATAGATACCAAACAAAGAATTCAAATGGAAAACTAAGGAGGATTTTGTTGTGTCTTTTTGATGTCTGGCTATGTTGTTACACACTTTATCAAGCCATGGAGGGTCAGAGGAACCCCCAGGTTTGTGAGCAATATTGAAGAGTTAAGTTTCGGACATTAAGAACTATGCTGGCATCACATGGCCCCACTGTGATGTCATCTGCTCACCTGGGAGGCAGATGCACAGGTTGGTATCTATTGCGAACTTTCTGGTAAAGAACAGAGAACTGACTATAGTGGAAACTCTCCACTTGCCTCTCGATTTCTGTTTCACCTTCCACTGCAGGTTCAGGGGCTGGGAGAGCTGGGTGCAAAGGGCCCTCAATCCCACCAAGAATCTCAGAACAAGAGGTCTTTATGTAGCAAAGTGTATGCTGGTACATTGAGGATGTCTTAGATTCTTAACTGTGAGTACGTATGTATGTGCGTGTGTGCATAGATGCAAGGACATCAGGTAAATTTAGTGTGTGCTTGTGTGTGCGTCATGAACACATGTAAATGGATAGACAGAGGTAAGTGAGATATGTAAACCTTTACTAGTATCGTATGTTATTCCTAGAGAGCTAGTGAAACTTCTTTTTCTCCCCTTTAGGGTGGTTTGAGAACTATTTAAGACACAATATTATATTCTTGGATAACATGTCCAAAGGGGCTTTTGACACTACTTAAGCATTTAAGATGTTATGAAATAATGTTTTCGTCTGCTACTTAAATAGCTGTGATTTGATTTGAGCTTTATTCAATTACGCACTTGCTGAATGAGGTTTATGGTTTTTTTTTATTGTGTCACATAGTGGAAATATAAATATTAATAAAAGAAGATGCCTTCCAGGTATGCTGTGTTAGCAATGCCTACATTTTCTTCATGTCACAGTAGGCTAAATTCTAAGGATGAGAAACTCCACAGATCTCTGTGAATATTGCATTTGGGTGACGTTATTTAGCCATAAACATTGAACAGATGCCGAGCAAGCTATGGAAATCTGAAAAGCAAATAATAGTAAATCAGTAGAGCTACTATTGCCTCAGGTCAATGTTAGTTCTGTTACCAGAATGAATAAATGGTTCTTTGATTTGTTACTCACGCTTGGCTCTTACCGGCTTTCTAGAAGTGTCTGATGAAATAGTTCTTTCAGGTCGGTAACATCCTGCACAGCCAGCTCTAGGTTCGGGGAGGATAGCCAGCCTGGGGATGGGACACAAGAGTTCTTATGTTTAGGAAGCAAGCAGCTTCTCCAAACTTTTTGAATTTGAACACACAATGAAGAGGATCAATACACTATTGTTAGGAGAACAGTTAGGGTGACATCATCTGTTGTTTGCCAGTTATACAGCTGTATATATTATCACTTTTTGGCAGAAACAGAGAAATTGGATCAGTTAGACTATGGAAGGAATCTTCTGTGTTTTTTTTTTTAAAAGATTCATTTTTATTTTATGTGTATGAGTGTCTTGCCTACATGAATGTCTCTGCATCGCATGTGTGCAGTGTCTGCAGGGGCCAAAAGATTGCATTGGAGCCTCCTGGATCTGAGATTGGACAATTGGGAGCAGCTATGTAGGTTTTGGGAAGCAAACCTAGGTCCTCTGCAAGAGCAGTAAACAGCTTAGCCACTGAGCCATCTCTCCAGCTTCTTGTCTTACCTTCAATTATGAATCTTATTTATTTTCTGGTCTTTATTCATTCACATTTTTCTGCAAATGTTGACTTAACTCCTGGGGTTGGATTTTCTTTCTGCAGGTCTTTTGATGCATGGTGTTAGCTTCTTCCCGATTCTCCAAGCCAGCCATCTTGAAATCCACTTCTTTCCTGATCACCAAGCCTGACGGCTGTAGCAGTATTCTCTCTATGTATATATAGGGCAGCCTGTGGCCAAGCTCTCATTTTCCCTGCCACGAACCTTCAAAATATCTTCCTCACACTATTTCTCCTGCTTTCTTCACATAGGCAGTGTAATCTATGAGAAGTCCTTTAGGGGCTTTGCATTGCCATTAAAGTAAGATCTTGACTAAGCTCTTACTAAGAGGGTGATTTCCACTGTGGTACTTCTTAATGAAAAGATATGGAACTAGATGAATCACACAAAAGTTCAAAGTTTAGAAAACAGCCCAAGAATATATAGTATATTATTGACATAGTTTAAAATTATGTAAATTACACACACTTAGATATTGCATAGAAACTGATACATAAGAAAGAAAAAACACCAAGTCTGATACCTCTTGAGAAGAAGGAAGATATAGAAGCCAAAACTCGAGTGAGCTCCTGAGCTCACCCACACTCACCTGAGTTCCTCCCCATACCTGAGCTCCTCCACACACATGAACTCCTCCACACCCCTGAGATCTTCCACACCCCTGAGCTTCTCCACACACCTGAGCTCTTCCACACATCTGAGTTCCTCCATACCTCTCAGCTTCTGCACACACCCGAGCTCCTCCACAACCCTGAGATCTTCCACACACTTGAGCGCTTCCACACACATGATCTTCTCCACACACCCAAGTCCTATACACACCTGAGCTCCTCCAGACCCCTGAGCTCCTCCACATCCCAGAGCTTCTCCACATACCTGAGCTTCCCCCCACACCAGAGTCCTCCACACACCTGAGCTCCTCCACACACCAATGATGTGATAACTAACCTTAACATAAGTTAACACACATTTATCATGGTTCAGTCTTTTGAAGTAATCAGTAGAAACCAAAGCCCCCTAATATATTCACTTGAGCAAAAAGGGTCACGTACTTTCGTGCGTGAGGAAACCTCTGTGACCTGCTGACCTCCTCAAGCCCCACTTCAGAGGATGTCCCTGAGCCAGAGCACCCATTGACTTAGTCACAGGTGAATACTGAGCACTGCCAGGCTCTGGTTCTGGGAATGCAGTCATGAGCAAGACTGAAGAAAGCTCGTTCTTTTGGGAACGCACCTTCTAGATGGGTGGCTTTGATGAGACACAAATAATGAACCCCATGATAGACCAGAAGAAGGGGGAATGAATCCCTCAACACGATCAAAGGCTGAAGTAGCTGCTTCCTTAGGTTTTAAAGCAATAGGTAGAGCAGGGAAGAGTTCCCAGGCACTGATGTTCAGTGTTTTGATTTCTGGTGAGAAACCATTGGCTTAAAGTATTTTCTAGGTCAATAATCATGCCTCCAGCTTTTGGAGAGTAGATAACAGTAGCTTACCTGCGTGCTGTTCAAAGTCTGCTTTCTCAAATTCCTTGCCTAAAATAAACTTAATTCAGATGGGGGGAGATACAATCAAGACCTCGAAGTTTGTCAGGCACTTCCACCAAATCGGCAGTGGGATGGAGTAGAGCCTATGTATGATTAGGAGCATTTCAAACACTTCGGATCCCAGTGTGGCTCATGGAACATTTGTATTCTGCACTTTGAAGTTGTTTGTTTCATAATTTAAGTTCAGAAATCGACAGGTCTGTTTTAGGAGCCTGACTTTGTCACCGACTGCTAATGGGATCAGTGAGGTGTTACTGTAAAGGGACCTTTGTTTACTCCAGTAACAAGGTGCTGGGCACAACATCCCAAACTCAATCTCAGTATCAGAGAGCTTCTAAACAGAACAGAACTGACCTTCAAGTCACTCCTTTCTTCCTTCTGAGTGGTGACCTAGTCCATTTCCAGCTGGGAGATCAGTTTGGAGATGTTATTGTGAGTTCTCTGTTTGGTTTGAGGTATTGTGAATTTCCAGAATACAGCCTGTCTTCCTGAGTACCAAATTAGCCTTGCCAGCTCCTTATGTGTCTGTGTAGCGTCAGTGTGATGTCTAAAAATAGGAGAGCGAGAAGGATGAGATCCCCACTTAGGCAGAACTGTGTCAAAACTCTTGGTTTTCAGTTTTAAACCATGGTTTCTATATCTAGAAATTGTGGGAAAATGAACTGAAGCTCAAAGCTTGCTGGCGGTGTTACTCGCTTTAAATACTTAACGCACTGCCTACCCATTGTGGATCTCTAATAAATAATACCTCACTAGTTTTTATAGTGAATTATACTGGAGACTTGTTTTCTTTAAGGTGATAGCAGGGAATAAATAAAGCTGTAAATGCCCTTTGATGACGTCTTCCTGCTAATGATGCTATTAGGGATGGCGGCTGAATGAGCTCTGAAAACCCTGATAATCTGGCGAAAGTTCCCATGTCACCTGTGTTTAGTAGAATAGTTTGATGTTTTTTTCCCATTACTGTTGGAGACATAGGCGCTCAAGGAAGAGAGAAGTCCAAGAGTTGAGAGTGTGAGTTCGTCAGCATAGTTAAAACCTGGATGCCTGGATCCCGCAGACACTGCAGATGCCCACAGAGCACACTGTGGGTCCTGTCAGGATGCGGCCGAATCATGAAAGCTCATTCCTTAAGAGAACATTGTGTCCCTCTCTCTGTTTAAATAAGATCCTCCTGGTAATGGTCCTTCCTATTTTGAGCCTCTCAAACTTCTTCCAAGGCTCTTGGAAAGCAAGGTTCACTCTGCTTTAGGAAGCCATTCCTCCCTACCCTGTAAAACTGGATCACTGCCTGTATTCATTCTGTGAGCAGCCCCCTCCCCTCGTGGCTATTTCACTGCTTCATGTTAGGAGCATCGTCCCAGTAACAGGTGAAGCATTGCATTGAAGATTGTATGGGTTCCTGGCTCGGGGACTTTGGCTTTGGCACACTTCATTTCGGTCTCCACTTTACCTCTTACTTTCTTTGTAAGGAGAGAAAATCATTTGCCCTCTCTGAGCTCAGTTAACTTTTCTCTAACACAGGGCTCAAAAAGCTCCCTCTTAGGCTTGCTTAAAGGCCAAGCTGTTTATGATAAATCTCAAGATTCTCAGTGGTCAATGGACAGCAATGAATTTTATTTTTTAATGTCTTTGTGCAATTTGTATATTTAAGGGTCTATAATTTAAAACAACAAAGCTCTCTATTTAGATTGTGTGCTTCCAGACTAGAAAGCCGTAACTTGGCATTTTGTGTATGGGTTGATAACTGATTAAGACATACTGTTTTGATGGCACAAATTAGCTTTTGTTATTATGTGTTGTCTCACAAGAATGACATTGGCACGAGAAATATCATGAAGCTGTGTCTGAACTAACTTTGTTTTTAAACCTCTCCAGGTAGCTTCCTAGCCCAAAACTTTGTGTCGTGAAATCTGAGACTTTGACCCAGATAATATGATAGAAACTTCCTGTGATTTGGGGCCATATCCTACTTAGATGAACGTGGGACTTCCAGATTTACTGAGAGCTTGGTACTGTGCGCCTGTTTCTTGCTCTTGCTCATTTGGCATAGGTGACCATGCCGTCTCTGCCTCACGAAGGGGGTAAGTGGATTAACCTGCCCACTACAGGCTATGAGTGTGTTCAGAATACATGATATTAAAACTTTGAAAGTGTCACCATTCATAGTTTTTCTTTGCTGGGGGCAACATGAATGTTTGTGGTCACATTGTTTTTATTTTAGTGACAGCTGTGTCTATTTCTCTTTAAAGTTATTCCGGGATCCTCGCCCCTGGATCTGAGTACAGAGCTGCCTTATCAATGTACCATGAAAAGGAAAGTGAGGAAAAAGAAAAAGAAGGGTGTCATTACAGCGAATGTTGCTGGGACAAAGTTTGAAATTGGTGAGTGAGTGTCTCCAGAACCCAGCACTTCCCATGATGGATGGGCAAACCGCCTTGGCATAGGAAACAATGTAGAGTTGGGAGAGGTGATTATCTTTTATGTAATGGGTTTCTAAATTACTTCTGTAAAACTGCTGACAGGTTAGAAGAATTCTTTCCTATGCAGTGGGGGATGATCTGCTTTGAAAAGGCACTAATGGATTTCTAAAGTTGCAGTTCAAACAAAGAAAAACGCATTCCGTTAACTTAGCAGAAAGAAATGTGTAGGTCTCTACCCAACATTGGATTTTCCGGTAATGTTTGACGTTGTCAGCTATCTGAGCTTTGAAAGTCATCCTAAGAAAGATTTATTCCTGTCTGATCTTATGAAGGTTTGTGAATATAGAGTGGATCTTTTTAACTATCCTTACGTAATTTGGAAGCATCTGGCCTCACTGGTGTTAGTACGTGAAGATCCACGACTTAAGTAGCCAGCTGAGCAGCCACCATCACTGCCTCTTCACCTGGTCTTATCATCAGGGTCTCGTCAGTTACGTCCGGGCTCAAAGGATGTGTCTCTATTTCTCAGGAGTAGATTTGGTCTCATGCAGGCGTTCTGCCCCTGTCGCTGTTTTCTGCTGTTAGCTTGTTAGAGGAATCCCGCAGGACCTGTTGCCTCTGCTCTCACTCTCTGTATGTGTCCAGATGGCACAGTAGCAGCAGAGCCCTGAGAGAGGCCATCTCATGGCAGCACAGTGTGTGACAGTGGAAAATGGCACTTTCCTCTTGTGTGTGCACTTGATGACACAAGGTATCAGTATAACTCCAAACTACATTCTGCTGCCCTCACATAGATGGTTCCAGAACCTCTCTAGGTGTCCTTGTTATCCTAGGCATCATTGCTTATAAAGCCAGTTTTTTCTCCAGCAAACAGCCAAGAGCCTGTATGAGTTGAGGTCAACCGTTTCTGGTTATTAGTTTTGCAGCTGGGCTAAGTCAGCTAGACAATCCTTACTATTTCCCATGTCACTTCTCAGATAAAGGAAGCATGAAAAGCGAGCACCGAAGTGTCGCCATGCAAACACACTCTTCTTTCAGGACTCAGAACTCACTGGAAGTCAGCTACCACCCCCACTGTACAGCTCATCTTCATTGTAAACTCAAGATCTGTTGAAAGACAAATGCCCGTATATTAACTGTAACACGCCAGTTAAGGAGGAGTAATATTTAGTCAAAAGTAAACCCCGAGAATAAATTTTTCAGTAGGATCTTAGGGTGTGGAGCGGCAGAGAGCCAGTCTCTAAATCCTTCCTGGAAATCTGGCTTCACTGTTTCGTCCTCCGAGTAAACAGAGCTGACTCACTTTTGTGGTAATAGTAACTTGAACTGAAAAGGTAAAAGGCACACGAGAGTTCCGATGGTCAAGGATATTTTTACCTTTCCAGTTTTATACCTAGTTCCAGGTCATGGAAAACCCACAAGAGCGAATGACCCTGTGTTGAGTTACCTCAGCTCTCTGTGTGTTTTCATGGTGTCGACGTCACTTCCGAAACCCTCGGGTAAATCTGAAGGGACTATCACTAAGGATGTTTTGGGCCATCTAATTCTGTTCCCAGCTGCTGTGGAGAATAATTTGGTCCTAGATAAAACAGCTGTCACTCATAAGGACTTTATGCTGTAAGTAGTGGGTAGTCTGTGAATGGAATATTATAGATGTATGTACAGACGTCTCCACAACGATGTCTTTAAGGTTTACACTCTCGTTCATTTTAACCATTCCTTTTCAGTTCGTTTAGTAATAGATGAAATGGGATTTATAAAGACTCCAGATGAAGATGAAACGAGTAACCTTATATGGTGTGACGCTGCTGTTCAGCAGGAGAAGATCACAGAACTGCGGAACTATCAGGTAGGGCTTAGTCTTCAGCTGTTCCAGTTTCAGTTCTGAGTTCCCTGGACAGCCTGTCTTGTTGCCAGGCTGCATCGTGACCCTACATAGCCTGTAGCAAGCTTATTTCTTTAAAGGAGTATTGGGAGGAAAGAATACCGTCTAAGATGATGCCTTATGTCATACCTTAGGATGAGTGACAGGGAATGATGATGTCTGGATGGACAAAGACTGTATGGTATCGCCTACATGCCTTCTGGCTTTTATCTCTAGAGGGCAATACAGAGGTGTTTGGAAGAAATGAAAAGCAAATAGAAAAGCCTACAAGGAATCTGAGACAATTGACATTTGCTATTTACTCCCCTTCCTCCCATCCTCCCCTCTCTCCCTCTTCTTCCTCCTTCCCCTCCTCCCCATTCCCTCCTCCTCCCTAATCCACTCTTCCTTCCTTTCCCCGCCCCCTCCTCTGTACACAAATCCCTTCTCCCTCCTTTCTCCTTTCCTCTTCTTATTTCCACATCCTGTTCCCTCCCTCTCCTCCCTTTCCCTCCTCTTATCTCCTCCTCCTCGTTACTTTAGAACCAGAGAATGTGTGGTAGAACTGACGAGCAAATATTTTAAGTTATAAATGTCTGAATTTATGCATTGGATCCAAAAAGTAGTTTGGATATTGAATTTCCATTTATCCAACACAAAACAATAAAACGTTATCTTTGTAAAATCTTTTCCAGATTTCTTTAAAATTTTACAGAATTATTCTCTGATCATCATTTTTTATTTCACAATAATTATTAGCTATTTAAATAGCTAATAATTTGATTTAAATTAATTTAAAATCCTTTATATAATAATGTTTAATTTATTAGAACAAAACCCTCAAAGGATGTTTTTCACTGTTACAGTATAAAAGAACAGATTCATTAATTCAATAAATGTTAATATTTACCTTTTTATTTTTCAGAGGATCAACCATTTTCCAGGAATGGGGGAGATCTGTAGGAAGGATTTCTTAGCAAGAAATATGACCAAGTAATCTTCATTTTCTTCTATAGAGAAGGCCTGAACAAAGTTTACCCTGTGGTTGTGGTGGTATTATCTTGTATAAGGTTGTGTTCAGATGAGTTAGTCAGATGGGAGAGAGACACTCAGAGGCAGAACAGTCCTAATGGGTCCCTGGTTCTATTTTTAACTTTGCACAGGACGTCACTGTGACTGAGGTTTAGAGAAATGGCACAGACTCAAACAAACTGCTCTCAGTGGAGCTGGGCCCTAACTAGTTTTCAGAATCCCATGAACCCTTTTCATTACAACTTGATAACACAGAAAAGTAAATTCTTGTTTAGTTTTTAGTCAAACCCAATGAGAAGTCATTTGTTGCATCATATGCTTTGTGTGTTTATTAGCTACTAAATATCTAACATTTTCCAAACATGTATGCACACGTGTGCATACATGCTCATAGACACACATACCCATACTCACTTAGGGTGATGCTGCGTTCATCTCCAAGGTCAAGAATCAGAATAAATCTTTCATATGGAAATACTGGTAACAGGTAGTCAAATGTTTTGTTGGACAAAACGGTGGAATTTTTATGCAGTTTATATTTCTGTTGGTTAGACTTTCTTGGATTTTTTTTTGGGCTTGAGAATGTTTAGTGGCAAACAGTATTTTTGAATAAAGTAGTATTCATAAAAAGTTAATATGGCATGCCTATTATTAAAGATTATCATTGATGTTATTCCTGTGAATATTTATAATTATACATCTATTTATACAACAATTTTTATATCTAGGTTGTGCTGCAAAAACTGATAATTTTTAAGTACATGAGATAAGTAAGATCTGTATTTGCATATGTTAATAAAAGGTACCACATGGTACCTTTTAAAGTTCTAATTAAAGCCTTATCTCAGCCTAATTTCAGGTCATTGTCAAATATAATAAACACATGTAAAGGTGTTTCAATAAAACTACAACATTAGCATTAATTTTATTTAAAAAGTCAAACTATCAAACCAGTCAATATTATTCTTTTTTTTTTTTCAATTGAGATTGCCTAGTTGTGGAATTAACATACTTGAAGCAAATTCAGTTGGAAATGATTTAATTTCGTTGCCCATGGTGGTAATGGCATATCTGTGTACATTCATGTGAACGGGAGCTAGAGGAGGGGGAGGAGAGGAGGAGGGAGGGGCAGATGAATGTGTGCCGTGTACATGTTTGTGTGTGCAGGTGCATGCTCCTGGAGACCACAGGAGGAAGTTGTGTGCCCTGCTCCCCCAATCTCTGCCTTGTTTTCTAGAGACTAGGTCTCTCACTGACCTGGAGCTAGTCTAGTGGATAACTCTAGGCATGCTCCTGCCTCCACTTCCCTGTAGAACTGGGGTTCTAAGTGCCTGTGTGGCTGCACCTCACTATTTACTTAGACTCCGGGGCTTTGAAGTCATGTCCGTATGCTTGCTCCATGAGCAGTCCTACACTCTTACCTGCTGACCTATTGCCCCAGCTCAACATCACTTAAAAGTGAAATCTTGGGAAAGTCCTTGGGATGGGTTGATGCTGTGAGTGTCCGGTTGCTTCGCTGGTGGTTTGTGTTCCGCTCTTCTCCTCTCAGAGTTTAGTCTCTGCCTTTGTGCATTTTTCTGTCCACTGTGGTTCCATTTTAATGCTGGCTAACCTTATTTGCAGACTATTCTCATCTGTAATAAAAGTCCACATTTAGAAAAGGAAAAAAAATGTCTCTGTTGAAAGTATTATCTTCAGGGCTGGAGAGATGCCTCAATTCTTAGGATTGATTACCAGCTGCTCTTTCAGAGGAGCTCAAGTTTGAGTCCCAACATTCATGTGGCAGCTCATAACTGTAACTGCAGTTCCTGGGGATCTATGCTCCTTTCTGGCCTGTGCAGCACTGGGCACACACATGGTGCACAGGCAAAATGCAGGTGCAGGCCTAGGCTCACCACATACATACACACACACACACACTTAGTAAACAAAAAGTTTATAAAGAAAACATTATTTTTAATAATATATTTTTTAAAATCATTTTTTCATTTTCATTTTAATCGAGAATTGATAAGTATAAAATACTTAACATTTTTGCATCAATCAAAAAGGAAACACTTTTTTTTTCCAGGCCTGGTGTCACAAACTTGTAATCCTAGCAACTCAGGAAAATGAGACAGGAGAATTGTGAGTTCAAGGCCTGCCTGGGCACTGAATGAGCCCCGGTTTTAAAGTAAAACCTGCAGCTCAGTAGTGGAACACTTCTTTAATGCATGGGAGGCCTTGCGTGCGTTCTGTCTCCTGTACCTGTTCCCCTTAGAACGAACATCGTCATCACATTAGGGGTCACTATAGGCAAATTCTAGCAAATGCAGCACCATCGGGAGACATCTTTGGCTGTACCATCACATGAATGGATGGCTCATTCGCATAAAACTTCTATGGAACAGAGACTTTCAGATGGTTTTATCAGAAAAGTGGCTAAATTGTAAAGCAATGGTATAGAGAGAAGTCAGGATCTGCTGTCTATGGACGCCTTGGGGGACTGGAGCACCAAGAACCAGTGTCAGTATAAACGGTGTGCTTCCTGACCCTCCCTGAGGGTTAGTGACTGACCTTTCTCCTGCAGTCTGTTATCGCTTTGTCTTGTATGCAAAGACTGTCTGTAAATTCAGTGGAGGCAGAGGTCATGCTAATTCCCCTTGCTTCAGCAGTGCCTAGCATAGTATACAATCAAAAATATTCATTGTGTTAAATATAAATCAGTGTGTAACAAACAGGGCAGAGATTCTTATCTATTTTGTTGATAGTCTCAAGTTTGGGCTATTGTTTAGTATACAGACATTTTCTGAGTAGAACAATGAGCAAAAGAATAAATGAAAGAACAAAGAAATTTAAGTCTTCATAGTATAATTGCTACAAAAATAGGATTTACTAATGTTGAATAGAATTAATATTTTCTCTTGCATCTGATTTACAGAATGATCAAGTCTCGGCCTCTGGATTATACTTTTGTTCCTCGAACGTGGATTTTCCCTTCTGAATATACTCAATTCCAGAACTATGTGAAAGAACTGAAGAAAAAAAGGAAGCAGAAAACTTTTATAGTAAAACCAGCTAATGGTGCAATGGGTCATGGGTAGGTTAGTTTTTTTCCTCTGGAAAATTTAATCATTGAAAAATGAGAGAGAAGATGTGCTCACAGTTACTCATGGTTGAGTACCTTATTAGAAAAGCAATAAGTTTCTAACTGTCATGTTTTTATGACTGACTCTCCTGACAGATTCAGTAATCCAATTAAAAATACACCAGAGTTGTGAGCCATCAGAGAAAGAATAACTTACAGGGGAATTTTTTTTTTATTTCTTCGTAAACACAATGCATGCTTATAATAATTCCAGAAATCTTGGGTAATAAGATAAATTGCTACAGAAAAGCTAAATTAGCTTGGAGAACAAAATAGAGTTGTCTTGTTATAATGAGAATGCTTGAAGCAAAATGTATGTATTCTCTGCTTTATAAATGTTTTCCTCTCGTAGCCTTGGTAACTGGATTGAGGCTGCACAGGATACATTTTAAGCTGGCACACCAAAGACCTAGACAATTTTTCCAGGAATAAAATGCACAGCATAACATTTTTTATCCTCTTTGCTTATGTTTAGTTTTCTGTAGTACACTTTTTTTTTTAAATAGGAAGTTGGCTGAGGTCGACTTTTTGCAAAATGTGAGTCATTTGCACCTTTTTTTTTTTTTTTAAAAAAATTCAAATGCTATACTGCAAAAGATCCTTGGACATTTTAGCTTCCCAGTTAAACTGTTTTTTAAAAGCCATTTAACTTTTGAGCATGAACCAATCATATAATATGTTCAGAATGCTTGGTAATGTACAAATTAAGAAGTGTGTTACTGGGGAATTTGTGTCCATTGATTATTGGCATGTTGGCTCCCTCTTATTCATTAATGGAAAGGAAAATGGAGGAGGGATGCAGATTGGTATGGGTTCCTCAATGTTTGTGATGAAAGTAATAACTGTTTATTAATACTAGTACAGTGTATTTCACAGCAATGCAGAAACGGTTGGAAAACATTGCAGAAAGGGTATTCTCTATAGCGTGGAATTCTGTGCTGTAATAGTGGATGGGTACAGGGACTTGTGTTGCCTGTCACCTGGATCCACTTCCTTGCTACTGCGCTGGTGTCCTGCCACTGAAGGTGGATGACTGAAGACTGCAGCCACCCTAGCTCAGCCATTTCGCCCGTCATTATGACCACCACTTGCTTATCATATAGTATCACAATTTTTATATTGAGATGTTTGCTTGTCATCCAGTACCACATCTTGTCTCTTGTCTGTCATGGCAATTTTTTGTTTAGGTGGATGCAAGGGTAACCCAGTTCAGAATACTGCTTGCTTTCACGTTCAACCTTTTGTATCTTTAATTCAAAAAGAGGTCTTTTCTAGATGACGTTGTAGTTAAATTATATTTTTAAACCTGTTTCTCAAGCCCAGCTTTTCAAGTCAATCGACTGACTTTTAATTTGCTTACCCAGAGACTGTTTTTCCTCTGTCATTTTGCTGTTTGCTGTATCTATACCATGCTTGCTATATTTCATGCACTTTACGTTTTTCTTCATTACTTTTCTCTCTTCTATGTGAATAGTAATTTTCTTGCATACGCTTGAAATTATTTAGTCATTTCTTTATCAGAGCAAACTAATTCCTCCAGAGAGCTCAAGGCAGATCGAAGTAAACAGTAACAGGTCCAGTTGGCCTACCCTAGAACTCGCCTCGGGACTGGGGACTGGGTTGCTGTTTAAACCACACTGAACTGGGTGATACAACTGAATCAGTTAAAAATGCCAAAAACTCCATTAAACAGAATGTAGCTGCCGTTTTCTTCCCTTTCTCCCCCACTTTTTTCTTCCTCCCTCTTTGGTAAAATATCCCCTGGGTGTTTCAAGCTTTTGTTTAACTTTCGTGCCTCCACAGAACTGATTCTGACAGCAACCCACTCATTGCTCTTGTGGAGGGACAGGGTTTTGGAATTTCTGTAACACTGTTCTCTTCCTAAATACATTGATGACATTGATTTTCCTGGCATCTCAACCTCCATATTCAAATTATTTTTATTTGTTTTCTTTAAACTTAGGATTTCATTGATAAGAAATGGGGATAAAATTCCATCTCAGGATCATTTGATAGTTCAAGAATACATTGAAAAGCCTTTCCTAATGGAAGGCTACAAGTTTGATTTACGGATTTATATTTTGGTTACATCCTGTGATCCATTAAAGATATTTCTCTACCATGATGGGCTTGTGCGAATGGGGACAGAGAAGTACATCCCACCAAATGAGTCCAACTTGGTAAGTGACGACAGAGAACTTAGTTATCGCTCATTTGTTCAATGCCTGCCTTTAAATCATCTGTGATGTGTAGGAGCTGTGTGGATCGAAGTTCCTTCTCTAAGGAGCTTACGAAAGAATTGTCTGCACAAGTAAGACTGCTTCTCACTTACAGACAGCTTTGTGAAAACCAGACAATCTGATTAGTTAATTAGGATAAGATACTTTCTCTGGGTTGGTTTCTGAGCTTCTGTCTCAATGCCATGACCTCTCTAGAAACTGCTGTACTAGAAATAAAATCAGTGTGGTGTGGGAACTATAGAAAAGTGCAGGGATCATGAGGTTCAGTTTCTCAAGGGAGAGCTGATATCGGATGAAGCTTTGTTTACAAGGTACAGTATGAACATGTAAATGTGGAAGAACGTATGTGGATAAAATCAAACCTTGTCAGTGATTAGGGTTATTTTCTAGTGGTAAAGGGAGGTAGGTTCTAAATTTGCATTGATCACAAATGAAGTCAAGGAAAAAAATGAACAGTTTCTATATGTATTGAGAGGTCTATTAAATGAACCATTTTGTAAGTATTTTTCACTAAAAATTCAGTAAAATTTCAATAAATTTTCAATAAAAATTTCTTAAGTATTTCTTAACCATTTTGTTAGTATTTTTTTGCTATAGAGATTTGCATTGGTATGGATTTTGGTTTATTGATACAAATTTAAGGTCAATTTTATTATATGTGTATTTCTGCTCTTGATTAAGGTATTGTGTTTGTGCAGCTCATTTAAAAATGTACTGTATAATTAAGAAATATAGGTTAATAGAGAGTCATCTAGAGTAGTCAAACTTGTAGTCATGTTAGTTAGATTTTCTAGATATATAGAGATATATTTCAGTTAGGTGTTCTTCAAATCTTTCAGAGACCTTCAGAATATGGCATTTAAAATGTTTTAATAACTTAGGACTTTTCATGACTTTCCTGTCTCCAGCAGCAGCTCCATGGTTTTTCCCCACCTAGCTCTGTTCTGTGTATATGCTTCTAATAATGTCAGAATCACCTGGGTCTATGATAGCCAGTGTGCATACTCATGTGGGATTTCCCTCTGTGTGTTGTGATTACCATTAATGAATAAAGAAACTGCTTTGGACCTATAGTAGGACAGAACTTAGCTAGGAGGGAAAAACTAAACTGAATGCTTGGAGAAAGGAGGCAGAGTCAGAGAGAAGCCATGGAGCTGCTGCCAGAAACAGACTTGCTGAAACTTTGCTGTTAGACCACGACAGAAGTAGGTGGGGAAAACTAAACTGAATGCTGGGGAAAAGGGTGGAGTCTGGAGAAGCCATGGAGCCTCCACCAGAGACAAACACGCTGACACTTTGCTGGTAGGCCATGACCTCGTGGTGATACACAGATTGCTAGAAATGGGTTAAATTAAGATATAAGAGTTAGCCAATAAGAAGCTAGAGCTAATGGGCCAAGAAGTAGTTTAAATAATATAATTTCTGTGTGATTATTTTGGATCTATGCTGCTGGGAGGCCAGGAAAAAAGCGGCCCTTCCTTGCAACAATTTTTCACTAAAAGTTCAATAAAATTTCAATAAAAATTTCTTTTGTATAGCAGCTAATATTCATGAAAGTTGTAACTATAATTTACCATGAAGATAATAAACTGTAATTTATTGCTTACCCATATTAAATTGTAATTTATCACCCAGAAAATTTAGTTAACTTCTAACTTTATGTTGTGAATGTACTGGCTATAAGAAAAGTCACAATTAGTTATTGTTTTTCATCTTTTCAAAGGCCCAGTTTCTTCAGCATTTGTACATGCTTCTAGTAAGACTAGCCATTTCAAAATGAAATAGTGGCTGACCTTCAAAGTTGCTTCCACTAGTAAACTAAAATTTTTACAAGCCTGGCAAGGAAAAAAAAAACGAGGAAACTATAAAAATATTAGGAAAAGATATTAAAATAAAGTAATGTTTTATTTATGGTCATAAAGTTTATTCTGAGCTTCCCCCACGTCATGTTTGAAGTGTACTGCATTCCCTAGGATTGTGCTGTTTTTGAAGAAACATTAATATAAGCATTACATAAATGCTGACTTCATCGAAGCAACAGTTTAGTGGTGAGGTAGAAGATAAAGTAAGCATTTAGAATACCTGATGGAAAGTCTAAGTGCGGATCTCCAACCTGAGGGAGCTATGGCCATGCCTAGGGGTTCAACTTTGCAGATGGAGTCTAAGGTCAGAGAAGACTGAGGAACAAGCTCGCCTGGCTCAGGGTTGGGTAGAGCACCTCACAAAAGAGAAGATTAGGGAAAGGAATATGAAAACTGTGTAGGACGCAGACACATTCAGTTTGGCCAAAGTACAGACCAGAAGGAAGGACGTGTCTCTTCTGAGATGAATACAGAGGCTCCCAGAAACAGGATTCTCCAGACATTGTAAAGGACTTTCCAGGACTTGGGGATTCAGCTCAAGATGACACACTGAAAAGGAGAATGGAATTTGGGGTTTTAAGAAGCCCATCTGGCCTGCAGTGTGGGGGATTAGATGGGAATATGTCATATAGGGGGCAATAAAGGAGACTTGAAGTGTGGGAAACCAGACTTCTGCCTAGCCATATGAGACGAGAGGAGACTCTGAAATCGGGGCCAGGCTGGGAATCTGTGCGCGGATTTGAGATACATTTAAGGTAACACAGATAGCCTAGCTGTGGCAGGGTCATGAGCTGGGTATGTGAAGTAAGGGAAGTCAGAGGAAACTCAGCGTGTGTGGCCTGGACACAGGGAGAATGAGCTGTACTCCCATGGCAGTGGAGTTCAGGAGCTGTTGAAGGTTTTGTGGAAATTAACATATTTGGCCTTGACTTTCAATTGTTCCACAGGGATTTGGTTATTCATAGAAGAACCGTTTGAGTTATGGGCTTGACTTGAGACATGTCAGCTTGTAGATTATAAGTTAAACAACTGGAAAGGGTAAGGGTGGGTCATATTTGTGTAAGGAAGATAGTATCTACTGCTGATATTAGACAGGACAGGGCTTGGGGATTCTATTCTGAAATACTACCCTGTGCATATGTAGTAAGTTCATTGGGCTAGAAGACCCTAATGGAAGCTGGGGAGAGGAGAGGCACAACCTCTGTGCCTCATTTGATAGCTGCTTTTGAACATGTAAGTTCCTGCCTTCGGTTTCTACATATATAGCAAAAGGTAAGCTCTTCTTGCCAGTATCCATTGTTCTTCTCTATGATTTCATTACTGAATCCCTGGTGGTTGTGTGTGGGGAGAAACCTCAGACTTCCATGCGAACTGATTGTATATTATGTAAAAGCTTATTTGTAAAGATGAACTAAAAGTCCAAGCAGTTTCGTTAGTGGTTTTGGGATGGTGTGCTGTTATTACACAGTTCTTTTCACTCCATTTTCTAATGTTTAGAACAATGAATGTGCATTTTTAATAGCTCCTGGATTTCCAGAGGAAAGTATACTGTAGACTTAATTGTAGTTATTAATGAATTTATGAGCATCATTCCATGCAATTTGGTTCATAACTATAAAAGAGATTATGGCAGATAATTTTAGATGTTGAAATACAGCATCCGTTTTTTGTTTTGCTTTTTTGAGACAGGGTCTCAATCTAGTATTGGCTGGCCTAGACTCACTGTGTAGCCAGGGATGAACTTTAGCTCCTGATTCTCCTGTCGTCAGGAGAACCTTCAAAATACTAGAATTAGAGGCACATGCCAATATACCCATCTCCTGTAGTGATGAGTCCATTCCTGAAAAGTTTCATATTTGCCAATTTACTTGATAAAGCCAATGTGATGACATACAATGTTGAGTAGCCACACAATTGAACACCTGGAGGCTTTTCTGGCCTCCTTTCTGCACTTTTTTTCTGTAGATAAATATTGCATCATGAATGAGAAGACATCTTCAGTAGTGATAGGCACACAGATTAACAAACAAGTAGTTGTCTCTGCTTATTTGCCTCAAAGATTTTTATTAATATACAGATCTCTGGGACTGTAGTAGAAATAAAAAACCATAAGGGTATAGTTGGTCATCAAAAATCAAAATAATGGTCATAGGGTAGAATATATAAACAAATATCTAGATATAAGATACAGTATTTCTATTCATAACTGTCTTGGAGAGTAGAATTAGGAAAAGGCTGGGAATTAAAGATAGATTTTATTAATGTTTATGCTAATTTGATGAGGAAACATTAGATATTTACTGAGGGTTAAGAGTAGTTTTGAGTTTTGGATTCTTTACAAGTTAACTTAAAGAAAATAATACCAGCAAACCAAAGAGCTGGGTATAGTGGCTCCCTCATGAACCCGAGGCACGAGGATTACTACGAGTTTCAGGCCAGAGTAGACTACACAGTGGGCTCCAGGTTGTCTGGTGAGACCCTGTTACAAGTATACACCCCCATCTAAAACAACAAAATAACACAGAAAGACTAAAACACAAACACAAGCAAAGCCAGATGGGTTTCACAGCTGTCATTTGTCCAGCGACATGGGATACACCACCTGCTGACCCCATGTACACTGCAGGGAGGGCAGGTGCGGTCAGTATGGGGTGTAGGGACGGGTGTGTTGGTTCCCTTCTTACTGATGCTTTCAGTATTTAATTGTTCTCTTTAGAGATGGAGAATGTTTCTTAGAGTAGTCTTTCCTCCAGTGGATTTGAAAGAACAATGTTAAGGGCCAAGCATTGAAAATAAAAGGGGTAATGAAGGCAGACTTGGAGTGTTTTATTTAGCCAAGTCTAACTTCACTTTTTAATTTTTGCCTATTTTGTCATTCATTTGGGACTTTAATTGTAAATATCATAATACTTAGGGAAGTCATTCTGCAGTACGGATATTCACAGTCCTCTCAAGGGAAAAGTAGCATTTCACTGGGAAATATTTAAGCACCAGAATCATCAGTGGGTATAGTTTAAAGGTTTATGGTTTTAATTATCTTATATTAATCATACACAATAATGGGCTTCATTATGATCTTTTCATGCATATATGATGCATTTCGATCATATTTCCTCCATTATTACCCTCTTTTGTCCTCTCCCTACTCTTTGATACCTTCTCTCTTTCTAAGAAGCCTCTTTTATACTTGTGTGTCTTTTTATGTTTTAGTTTTATTGGCTTCCTTACAGGGGAAGGGCTTATTTACAATTTATAAGAGCATAGGCATCCCAACAGTGTCTGTTCTACTGAAGAAAAATGTCTATCTCTCCCCCAGCAACCATTTACTTCCTATAGGTCACTCAGTGAGGCTGGTGGGACCTCTATGATTGGACACTGACTGTTCTAATCTTCTGGATGTCTCGTGCAAATAATCACAGCTTTGTGAATCCATCGGTATAGTCGCCATGCCATTTCCAGAAGATAACACTGATCAACACTCTACCCTTCCTTTCAGCGCTGACATTCTTCCTTTTTCCTTTTTTTTTTTTTTTGTGATGTTCACTAAGCTTTGGAGGGGGTAATATAGATGTTCTGTATATAGTTGAGCACCCAACTGTCATGTATGCTCATCACTTTGACCAGTTATGAATCTCTATAGGTGCCAAGCCTACTGCATGAAGAAGCTTCTCTGACCAAACCTGCAGCAGCTCTAACCCACATACATACGCATCCTTATTTTGAAGGCAATTTGGCAGGCACATCATATCCATTTAAGCAAAACAGCAGCAATAGCCTCCTCATTATGATCTACTATCTCTCCAGTCATGGGTTTTTGACCAGATATGGGTTTTGACCAGATACGGTACCAGATATGGATTCCCTGCTGTGGAGTGGACCTTGAGTCCAGTCAGAATGTGGTTACCCGATTACTGACTTATCACTTTAGAGACAGTAAGCACATCCTACCTGCTTGGTCATCAGCAAGACTGTTGATGACTTTTCTAACCTCACAGCACAGCGCCCTTCAACACCATGGAAATGAGCCAGCATGTGGAGGGGGGGTGGTCGACTCAGTTCCAGCTTAATCTTTGTTTATCCTGTGAACAGATAATGCAGCATCTTCAGCAGCAGTGTTTGGCTCTGGTGGGCATTTAGCAGCAGCGGCTATTGTCTGTATTGATTTTGGGGTCACTGGACCCTCACTGACCATTTTGCAAGGAGGTAGCTAATCCTCAGATCAAAATCCTCTTATCAACCACTGTCGTCTAGGAGCAGCCTAACCCACATATGCTGGTTATCTCCAAGTTTAAGAACTAGTCTTTGAGGTTCTCTTCCCCATCAGACCACTTTACTGTGGCTCTCCTAAGTGGTAACCCTTTGTTCTTCCTCCTTCCAGACCCAGCTATACATGCATCTGACCAACTACTCCGTAAACAAACACAATGAGCGGTTTGAACGCAATGAAACCGAAGACAAAGGCAGCAAGCGTTCAATCAAGTGGTTTACAGAATTCCTACAAGCCAATCAGCACGATGTTTCTAAGTTCTGGAATGATATTTCAGTAAGGCTATTCTGTTCTGTAACTGTTACATTCTATAACTATACTGTCTTTCATCAGCATGAGAATGAAGTAGCATCCAACCTTTTACTAAAGAACGTAGTAGATGAGGTTGAGCAGATGAGTTTTTGTTTGTTTGTTTTTTTTTTTTTTTTAAGGAAGTTGATTCTGTGGCAGACCTTAGCAAGTAAGAACCTCATTTCTAGGATAGGTATTCTATCTTCTGGGGACAATAGCATAATCAAGGGCATGGAGATATGAGATGGGGAGAGATGTACAGGGTTTCGCAGATGGTCTGTAGGAGGTTTGCATGAGGTTCCCACTGAAATGCATGCACACACACACACGTTTGTGCACACACATGTGTAACACAGCATATGTGTGTAATCAGAGGACACTTGTGAGAGTTGATTTTCCCTTTGTATAAGTTTGAAGATCAAGCTAGGATCATCAGGTTTGGTGACAAAGCACCCTCGTGTGCTGGGCCATCTTGAAAGCCTTGTTCAGTTCTTGTTCAAATAGCAAGGGAAACGTGTCACTTGGTTGCATGTTGTAGACAATAGATTGCCTTTTCAAGTTTAGTTGCTTTTCAAGCATGATGGCTGCAGCCCTGTCTGAATATTAGTGACTATGCATGGGAATCAAAGGGAGGATGCACAGGAAGATGGGAAAAAGTGTTGCCCACTAGAGAAATTCAAAGAGAGTGTGGTCAGAACGACGGGTGGGGAAGGGCAGAGCGGGAGGAAGTGAGGTAGGGCAGCTCGGACAAAGAGCATCAGCGAATCCACCTAGGATGTACTTTGTCCTCAGGCCTTTTCTCAGAAAAATACATTCAAATAAGGCACTTTTATATCTCTCATCACAACCTCAATAGGAGTTGGTGGTAAAGACGCTGATAGTAGCAGAACCTCATGTCCTGCATGCGTATCGGATGTGCAGACCTGGTCAGCCCCCAGGAAGTCAAAGTGTCTGCTTCGAAGTCCTAGGGTTCGACATCTTGTTGGACAGAAAGTTAAAGCCATGGCTTCTGGAGGTAAGATATTCTCTAAGAAGTTAAACTTAAAAAAGGAGCCAGCACCATTCTTATCATGTGTTTAGAAACTGAATTCCAAATGTGTACTTGGCACAGGTGTCCCCAGTTCACTGGCTGGAATGAGGCCCGCATGGAGTATGTGGGAGGAAGTGAATGAAAACTCTGGGCCCAGAACACTTCCCAGGATGAATCAATATGATTTCATATCGCTTCCCCTCATTAGCATCGAGTGAACTGAAGTGTGAGCTGCCTCTGAGCTGCCGGCTGGTTACATGTGTGTTTTCTCAACCTGGTGGCATCCACCTACCACTTCATGAACTCTGGATATTATATCTCCCCTGGGTGGGCACTGCCTCTGCACCCTGTCTTTTGTATAACTTTCAGCACTCCATAGGGAGAGGGGCTCACTACTGGCTCGGTGCCCAGTGCTCAACACTGCAGCAAACATAAATCCTCCCTTATGGCCATTTGATATTCCCCAAAACAATGTCTTTGGATTTGCTGCTTGTCCCCTCTAGTTATTATTATTTTTAGTATAAAATGTCACCTAACATATGGAACAATGTAAAGAATACAAAAGCGACCTCTGTTCGAGATGCTGTCGTATTGTGCAATCACATTTATAATTGTGCTACTCACAAGGCACCTTCAGAACCCTTGTCCAGCGCTCTTCCATCCAGATGTTCTCTCTAGGACCCTGATCTGGAGTCACAGAAAGCACCTGCCTCCCCAGGGCTTCTCATATACTCGTCTGAACTGTGTTAATAACACACTTACCACAGAAGCTGGAATCAACCACTACCCTTCATTTCAGAGGGTTGTCTCTCTTGTAGGTTAGTGATTTAGATGTCAGAAGTTACATCGTCGTCTCCAGGTTTTTGTAAGCAAACCTGAATATGTGCTAAGTGAGACCTCGATTCAAAACGTTTTGAAGGAAAGCACACTTTTCTAATTTGAGTGAGGGAGAGAGGGAGAGAAAGAGAAGAGCAATCATACATCCTGGACAAATCACGTGTATTAGAGATCCAGGAAAAGTCATTTTTCTGCTGGCTGGAATTTGAGGCCAGCTTTGTTCCTAGAAATGGACTTGGCAGAGTCATTTTCTCTGCTTTTGCCATCCTTGGGTAGAGAAGTTCTTGACTGTGTACCACAGATCCCCTGTCTTAGCAAGGCCTGGAGTCTTGGAGATTGGACCCTTGGACCTTGTAGTGTTTTCGTCTTGTTGCTGTGTTTTCCTCTGTTCTGTCCTGGGCATTTTCCCCTGATGGGTGGAGACGTGAAAGTGTGTTCGTGTTGCATGGGGACGGAATGTGGGAACTGCCGGGAGTAAGAACTTTACGTAAAATGTGAATTAACCTTTGCAAAAAGCGTCTGTTCAGAGGAGCTTTCCATCAGGTTGCTAAATCAGAACTGCCCGAACACTTTTTTAAAGGGTTCACCGTAAAACACGTTTTTTGTTCTTTATCTTCCTTTATTGTTTCTGCCTTACTCGGCTCAGAATCATTAATAAAAAGAAAGCTCTGCAGTGTTGCTCTCTGTGGATAGTGAACAGTTTGCATGTTCAGATTGTTACACGTCCTATTTTGAGAGCATGCTCTGCGTTTTGCTGCCAGCTGGTAACACAGCGGATCTCATACACCGTGTTAAATCCTTCTGGCGCCACCACGTGGAATAAAGTGCAGGGTGCCTCTGAGGATGAGAAAGTTTAGCGGCTTAAAATCCAGGCAGTGGTTGGCAGTGGCAAACCTGAAGGAATTCCCAAGCCTTAAGAAGATTCTCAGGAGGGAAAATTGAGCTCAGCCTGTGCCTATTGTTAGGAATGCCTTCCAAGCGGTTGAATCAATGCCTTCCGAGGTGAAAGTTAATGAGTCACTGTTGAGCCAGGTAGAGGAAACCAAATTTATATTTTAGGAAGCAATAGAACTCAGCAGGAAGCCCTTAGGTGGTGAAAGGCGGGAGTTGACTGTTCCTGTATGCTAAGCAGACACATATGTATGTTCCCGTATGCTAAGCAGACACGTATGTATGTTCCCGTATGCTAAGCAGACACATATGTATGTTCCCGTATGCTAAGCAGACACGTATGTGCATCTGTCACTATGTCAGAAATATATCTACTATGGGTCTTCCCAGCACTCAAGATAACTTACTTTTTTTTAAGGCTCAATGATATGGATCGGTAGGTTGGAGTGGCCAGGTAATGCTGGCAGCAAACCCTAAGCCACTAGGGCAGTGGTTCTCAACCTTCTTAATGTTGTGACCTTTTAATACAGTTCTTCATGTTGTGGTGACCCCCCCACCACAACATTATTTTGTTGCTACTTTATAACTGTAATTTTGCTACTGTTGTAGATCTCATCTGTGTTTTCTAATGGTCTTAGGTGACCCTGGTGAAAGGGTAGTTTGGCTCCAAAGGGGTCATGATGCACTGGTTAAGAAACCGCCGCTGTAGATGGAGAAGTTGGTGCTTGGAGATGTTTTTCTGCAGATCTTTGCCATAGGGTGATAGAAAACCAGGCGTGGCAGTGATGACTGGAGCATCTTCCACGCAGAGCTCTGGGACTGAGAGCTGGAAATCATCATCAGTTAGCAAACATGACTGAATCACGCATTGACCTCCCGACATTCAACCAAACTCATTGTTTTCTCCGTAAATTTCAGATTAATCGAGCCCCAAGCTTTGGAACTGACCAGAAAATAGATTATGATGTGAAAAGGGGAGTTCTGCTAAATGCACTGAAGCTACTGAACATCAGGTAAGCCTCCCCCCCCCCGTTTGCTAGGGTACCCCAAACAAGAGGTGAGCCTGTCCCAGCTCACTAGCGCCCCCTACCTTTGGCACTGATAAAGCATTTGCACATGAAACTGGCTTTGCCTCGTGAATCTATATTTTTGTGTTAAATATTTAAACCTTCTTCATTCCATTCTGCAAATTCACATTGTTAAAAAAACAAACAAACACAAAACCTTTCCATTTCCCCTTTCCCGCTGCCGTCGTTCCCCCATATGGCGCTGTGCACCCTCCGCAGCTGCTGTTCATCACAGAAGTTTCTGACCCTCTCTAGCTTACCGTCCTCTCTTTGGCGGGGAAGTTAGGCACCCAGAGTCTCTCAGGAAGCCCTCATCATGGGTTTCCTACCTTCATTAGTCTTCCTGCTCTATCTTCTGTGTAGATAGAAAAGAGGCCTTGTTCAATGAGGTGGCTGCCGTTGGGGAAGACAGACACGGGGAAGAAAGATGCGGGAGGAGACTTGGCGGGGTGGGGGGTGGGGTGCTGGAAGTGAACACGTCACGGATTCCCGTGTCTGAGATGCTGCCCTGCAGGAAAGGCTTCTGACTCCTTAGGGAAGGCATTTATTAGGGAAGGCAGGACGACTGCGAGTTTTAAGCCAGTTTGGAACACATACAACACACCTGTTTCATCAAGGAAAAAAAGAAAAAGAAAAAGATATTTAACTGCTCTATGGCGCATTCCCAACCTCGATTAGAGGGCCCTGGAGATCAACTGGGGATTTTATGCCCCTTTTATTTTTATCATCACTCAAGAACTCCCAAAGAATTATGGAATAATTCAAGGAATTTTCTTATTTAAACTATTTTCAAGCATTTAGCAGTGGTCATTGAGATCTTTTTTTTTTTTTTAAGATTTACTTATTTATTTATTATGTATACAACATTCTGCCTCATATATGCCCACATGCCAGAAGAGGGCACCAGATCTCATTACAGATGGTTGTGAGCCACCATGTGGTTGCTGGGAATTGAACTCAGGACCTCTGGAAGAGCAGTCAGTGCTCTTAACCACTGAGCCATCTCTCCAGCCCCGGTCATTGAGCTCTTGTTTGTGTGGGAAAAACATCATGAAGAAAGGACATGGGCACTGAAGTCTGATTTGACATTTCACGCGGCTCCTGCTGCTTGGTGAACGGTGCATATGTCTGCAGGCTTTAGTTTTTCAGCTGCTCTTTAGCCTACCCACTGTGTGATTTTAGATGATAGTGTGTATTTTTACCTGGTTCTCTAGTACAATAGAGTCTTGTGTTTAGCTTCCAGACGATGATAGTGATTCGTGAATCATCTGTGGATATTTTCAATTTTTTCAGAGGGGAGGTTTATCTATAATTTAAGGAGCCAAAAATTTCTAACAGTGTGAGTATGGAGCTTCTCCCTTTTCTATCTTCGTGTTCTCCACAGGACATAGCACAGTTTTTAATACTTGGTGCATGCGTGTGTCATACACCTTTCTTCTCTCTTCAACCACGGAGGTGTTGAAGCACGTTTGTGTTTTTGTAACTGGTTCTGTGCTATGCATACCATAGCGACTTAGATTGGGAACAATAGGGGAGTTCTTGCCTCGTATTCAGCATAACGGGCTTAACTTTGGTGTGGGTCGAATTGTTCTATGATTCCAGAATTCTCTGTTTTCCCTGAGACTACCAGGAGCAGCTCTTTTCTTTCATTATTTGTCTTCTCAGGAACCCAAACAGGGTTTTATTGCTAAATACCAAGGCTAAGCTTCCCCAAACACAACTATATAACTCTTATATCTTAATATTTCTGTGTTTGCTCCAAGCTGTGATAGCTTGGCTGATTGTCTCATTATTTTCTGTCCCCCGCCGTATCTCACTGATGGTTTGTTCTGCTTTCTAGTTGAAGTGAATGATTTTCCTTGCTTTCTATAATGTACATACAATGTACATACCATATTTTATTATAAAACTCTACATTTTGACCAGAGTTAATCCTTACACCCTGTAAGGGTAGAAGGAGCCTCTTAGTCTGGAAAATTACTTGGGTGGAACTAAGGAAATGGGGAGGCAGAGTTTGTTCTTACAATTACCATAACTAGTACAGGACACAACACATATAAAGCAAAAGTTAGAGAAAGCCCCTGGAGACCCTCAAAATCATGTGTGTGGAAAGGAGTCAAGAAGTGTGAAACAGAACGTCTTAGTCTTAGGTCACTGTGCAGGTACAACTGAAGGAAATAAAAAACCTGTTGATTCAAATGCTAAGAGAAAAGCAGACTTCTGGCCTATGGTCTGTGAAGTACGTGCTAAGAGCCATTAGTGGTATTTTGTGCCTTTATTTGTAGAAATGAAACTGTGACTTTATATTGACAGTATTTCTAAAACCCAAGTGTGAAAAGAATATGCTAAGGGAAATATTATTATTACCTTACCTATGTTTCCAGGGCTGCACTTGTAGTACTGGTGTAGCCGGACCTGTGAATGAGTGCTGTAGCAGAGTCCAGGGCTTTTTGCTTGCTAGGTCTGCCGATAAAACCTGCAGATAAGAGTTAGAAAAAGGAAGTGGCTTTGTCTACTGTTCTAGCAGGAGCAGAAGTCCCAAGCTTCTCCCCAAGTTGCCTTTGACAATGTTATTATTTATAAGATGAAGCAAAAGCTGGGCGACACCACCTGTGCAGACCTGGTGGTTTCCTTGGAGACAGTTCCTCCCCTACTCTCCGCAGCACCGTATCTGATAGAGACACTCTGATGCTCTGGGCTTCCGCCAGTGGTACTTTACTACTTGGCTGTGTGCTTTTTTTTTTTTTTTTCTAACCAAAAGACCACATCACTAAAAAGAAAAATAAAAAATCCTTTCTCCTTGTGTCCCTCTTTCTTTCCCTTTTATTGTTTGGTCTTTATTCTTTCTTCTCTCTTATTTTTCCTTTTCTCTCTAATGCTATATACAAATGATCATTCTAGAAAAACTAGGTTGTTATTATTATTAGCTCTCTCAGGCATTTCATTTCCACTGAACACACCCAGCCGGACTTGTAGTCATCATTGGAACAACGATATTCTTAGCCACCTAGTTGTGAACATCAGAAGTCTGTTTCCCTCCTCACCTTACATCTATCTAGTCTTTCAAAATATTCCTCAGCGTTGACTCACTCCAGTTTCTGTGACCCACACTCTCATAGGAAGATAGCATCCATGTCTCAATCTCTCTCTCTCTCTCTCTCTCTCTCTCTCTCTCTCTCTCTCTCTTTCTCTCTCTCCCTCTCTCCCTCCTACTTGTAAGCCCTGCGCTCTGTATTCATTGCCAAGGGTGCGACTTCACACAGGCTGATATGAACAGGCCCTTCTAGGGCTCCTGCCTCCTTTGCTGCTTGAAGTTATACCTGAAGCTCTCCAATGAGCAGAAACCCATAGTGTCAGCTGAGTTTCTTGCATTTACTCAGACCACCAGCCCTACTGGATGACTTTCAGTTTTATCAGTGTGTTTTATTCATTTCTCTCAAATTATCCCTTCTGTTTCAACCTTGAACCCCTCGAGCCCTTTAAGCCTCCACGCCGTGAAAGAAGATGAGTGTTTTCTAGCACTCTGTTGTGAGCTGTCACGCTGGCTGTGTTAAGGGAGAGCTTGTTAAAGTCTTGGCCTGACATTTGAATGCAATCTCTAATGAATTCAGTGGAGCACTCTGTGGCTTAAGCAACCCGTTTCCTTCTTCCGGCTGGAAAATGAGCAGGTAGCATTGGGTCAGCATCCATGTCAGAGTAATGACAACAGAAGATGTGGAGGTGTGTGTCAGATTAAGGATGAGGGCACTGGTTTATTTGTTTTGTTATTTCTGTGTGGCTAAGGGTAGTGTTTACTTGTCTTTTCAATTTCTCCAGGATTCTACGCTGTTGCAACTGTGGTGGCAAAGACAGACCACAGACTTAATACTCCTCCACATGGAAGGGATGAGAGAGAAAAGGGGGACCGGGTGGTCCTGAGGCAAATAATCCCAGAGCACGACTTCTCGTGTGAAAACGGGAGGGCTGTTGCTAAATGATCACAATTAAGCAAAAAGATAAGAAGGGCGATCAGTTTTGAAATAGTAACAGTTACTAGGATTTCAGCCGTGATTGGAAATGCGCTGGAGAGCGGTCAGTATAGCTGAGAGTGTACATAAATCAAGTTGGTAAATGGAAGAGAGGCACATGTGTTCATACATAGACGGAGTCTTAGAACACATTGAGGATAAAGTTAGTGTTGATTAAGTTGAAGAGATGGGGAGACAGATCCAGCTGTTAATTTACCAAAGACTATAGATGTTGTGTTTTTAGGGTGGAATATGAAACCAGGTCCCTTGGACTCTTCAAGACATATAGGATTTCCTTATTTCTAGTTATTTTCAGAAGCACTACCTTCCAGAGTCCTCTTCCTTGACAGAGGAAGAGAATGTGTGTGAAGACAGAAGCTTAATAACTTCGTTCCTGCTTGGCATGCTCTCCTCAAAGAAACGGCGTTGGACGTTTTCTACAGTGAAAACTATGGTCTTGTTCTTCACATTTCAGGACCAGTGATAAAAGGAAAAACATGGCCAAACAAAAAGCCGAGGCTCAAAAGAGGCTGTACGGTCAGAATCCAATCAGAAGGATTTCCCCGGGCTCCTCCGACTGGGAACAGCAGAGGCATCAGCTGGAGAGGCGGAAAGAAGAGTTGGTATGGGGCGTGCGGGGCTTGGTGTATTGGCTTATTTTTATTCTGACGGCACTGTGGTACATAGTAAACTCCGGATAGGCGAGTGCTCTGCCACCCAGCTACACACACCCCAGCCTGGTGTGAACTTTTAACAACATCCCCACAGTTTGAGCTGCGTGACTCATCACACTTTATCCATAAATCTGTGCCCTTTTAGAAAGAGAGACTCGTTCAAGTACGAAAGCAGGTCTCGCGAGAAGAACATGAAAACCGACACATGGGGAATTACAGGTAATTCTTGCCCTTTGTTTGTGTGTAGTTGGGTTTTTCTTCGGGCCACTAGTTCACAAGTAATGACACGGAGACTTCTTATTAATTATAAAAGCTTGGCCTATAGCTTAGGCTTCTTCCTAATTAGCTCTTATAACCTAGTTAACCCATTTATAGTAATTTTTATTTTAATCATGTGGGCTTATCTCTCTTCCACTTGAACCCTGTTTTCTCTCTGTGTCTCCTGGCATCTCTTGCACACCTAGATTTTTTCTTCTCCTCTTCCTTTCTCATGGGAAATCCCATCCATACCCCTGCCTAGCTATTGGCTGTTCAGCTTTTTATCACACCAACCACAGCAATACACCTTCACACAATGGGCATGTAGCCCACGTTACCGCATTTGTTTTATTTTTTGTTTGTTTTAGAGATAGAAGAGGCGTCTGAGCAGTGTTTTTTTTTTTTTTTCATTACGAGTGCTTTTTTTTTTTTTTTGTTAGCTACAGCGTTTCACTCACTATGTTTCAGGAGAGGAAAGGGGGCTGTAAGTAGACGGTTTTAACTGGGGAAGCTTTTGCCAGCAGGCTCTGCTCTGCCAAGGGAGGTTTTTTAACCAACTGTTACTGTAGGTATTTTAAGAAAGTCAGAATTCAGGTGTTCTTGTGTTCTTTCTGATACTTTTTATGTGATTGCTGTACTTCGTTGTAAGCCTAATTGCTTAACAACCAGGCAAAGTAAGATAGTGCTTGAAGTGTTTGGATGGAGGTGGGAGACAAGGGTGTGGGGGTATTCACAGTATTCCTCTGGGAAGCAGGGAAAGGTACCCTAATGTTCTTCTAAAGATGTTCCATCCTCCCAGCTGACATTGCCTCCTCAGAATTCAGCAAAGGGTGGGGGAGGGGTGTGGATTTTCCTATCCTTCTGTTAGATGTTCTTTCCTGACATTAACACTTCCACAGTTGCAAAGAGAGGCTAAAATAGTTTTTCCACTCAGCATCTACCCTGTTTTCATTTCCTCACCCCAAAAGATCATTTAGATGAATATCTGTAATTGCATAGCGTCAACACATGCCAACACCAGGTCCTCAGTACAATCTCCTCAAACATACTCAGCACACCCCTGATACCTTCAGCATTATCCCAGGTCCTCAGCACACTCCTCTCCAAGTTCAGTATTTCACCAACTGCCCAAAACCTGTTCTTCAAGCATTCTTTTCAGCTGGACGCTACGCTATACCTTGTAGCACTGTGAAACATTCAGTGTATGCCTCGATGTAAATGCTAACTGGTATACCAGATGGATATTTGTGACTCCCCCTTAATCATTCTTGTTTGTTTCTAGCACCTTCTTAGCTTGGAGCAGGGAGGGCAATGGTTTTCTAAACAGCTGATTTTTAACTGTTGAATTGTGTTGGATTCTTTTAAGGGAATGGGTTTCTCTGATTTTCTTTTTGTAGGAGAATTTATCCTCCTGAAGATAAAACACTGCTCGAAAAGTATGAAAGTTTGCTGGCTGTTGCCTTCCAGACCTTCCTGTCAGGACGAGCAGCTTCGTTCCAGCGAGAACTGAACAATCCTCTGAAAAAGATGAGGGTAAGAGGGTGACGGTTTGCGTAGAGAGAAAAAGAAGCAAGTCAAACATTATGTCTTTAGTAAAGAACGGGGCGGGGGGGGGGGGATAAGGAACGGACTCAGTAGGTAGGATCGCTGTTGTCTAAACATGACGGCCTGACTCCAAATGCTCTATACCCTGTACAAAGCCAGTTGTCACCACACATGCTTTCAGGAGCAGAGATACGAAAATCCCTCGCCTTGCTGTCTGCCAACCTGGTTCAGGTTCAGGGAGAGACCCTGTCTCAAGAAAATAAGGCAGAGTGATAGAGTAGAGAGCTTCCACTGACTTCTGTATACATATACACACATGTGTGTTTGCATGCACCCATACAAATACATACATACATGTGAACTCAGATACACATACACACAAACACTTCATACACACATATACATAGACATACACAGGCATACACATATGCACATACATATATGTACTCATACAAATACACACATTTACACACACACACACAGATTGGGTGCCACCCTAGCCACACATTTAGAAACAATTTTCTTTGAGGTGGTTACATTTCAGAGAAAACCAAGAAACTTCATAAATAAGATACATACCAGGATAAACTTTGAGCAGATAATTCTGATATTGCATTGTAATTTTATTATATTATAATATCTCTTCTAATATAGATTTATGTCTGAAACTGGATAAAAAAATGCATTGCAGTAACCCAATGACTTGGGACACTCTGGTTTAAATTATAGTCAACACTGTAGTCGTTTGTCTTGATGCTACATAGACTTGGCAAATGAGAGCACGTAATTAAACACAGGCATGAGGTCCTAACAATTGGGAATCTGAGGCAGAAGGATTGCTTAGATGGCATATTGAGTTTAAGAGCAGCCTGGGCTACAGAGTAAGGCCCTGTCTTAGAAATCTTTAAAAAATAAAATATTCCCTCACATCTCTCTTTCATTTTATTTATCTGTTTCATTTCCCCTTATCTCTCTTCTTTTTAGCTGGAAATTTTCTGTGTCCTGCCCAGTCCCACAGCTGCTTATAAAATAATCACTCAGAGGCTTAATATTAATTATAATTGTTTGGCCATTGGCTCAGGCTTTTTACTAGCTAGCTCTTACTTTTAAATTTACTCATTTCTATTAATCTGTGTATCACCAGATGACCCAGGGCTAATGCTTTGGCATCTTACTCCTCTGGCTACTGCTGATGTCTTTCTTGACCCTGTCCCTCTTCACCTGTCCCTGTGCTTGGATTTCCTGCCCTACTATATTCTGCTCTGCTTGGGCCAAAGCAGCTTTATTCATCAATCAGTAAAAGCAACATATATTCACAGTGTACAGAAAGACATCCCACATTACTTCTGTATCCTTCTCCTTTCTCCTCTTCCCATCACTCTCATTTTTTCTTTTCCCTTGTACATTTTCTCTACTCTTTTCTCCTCCCTCTTTCTTTCTTTCTCCTCTTCTTTATCCCTTTATCTTAATGAAAGATATACTAGTTATATATTGCAGCATAACAAACTTCTGTGTTTATTTGCTTCTTATTGTTTGGTCCTGACTGGTAACAGCTGAATGGTTTCCGATCTTTCTTTGGAATGAATTGTGTGGGGGAAGACATGCTTGCCTTTAACTGGGGCTAGCATGCCTAGGTGACCTTACTCACATGTCTGGGAAGTCACATAAGATGTTGGCATGCCTTGGAGCCAGCTGAAGGTCTCTATTTCTATGTGGGCTCTCTTCATATATCACCCTGATAATGTTTAAAGGTGACAGACTTTACCCAGTAGACGTTATCCATGGCAGCCTTGCATTTACTCACCTCTGCCAAGATTTGATGGAGGACCCCAAAGTGGAAAGTGACCTCTCTGCTCTCTAGGGAAGAACCTAACCCTATCTGGAGAATTTAATTTCTTTACTCTTTGTTCATCTGTAGCTTTCTCTTTTAAAATATGTTACTATTAGTTCATCTGGAGTTTTTAGGATGAAAATATTTTTCATTATTATGTTTCTTCTGAATAAAATCTTCCTTGATATTGAGTTTGTAATGATGCTGTCCATATACTCTGCTGTAGGATCATAGGCCAAGTCTTTTGTATTTTAAGAGCCATCTTTCCTAGACTGGAATACATTTCTATTATGAGCTGTGATTCCTAGTTTTTTTTTCCTAATAAACTTTAAGGGGATATTGAAGTTTAAATCACAGTTATATGAACATAGTTTTGTTAGTGTTCATGCCTGGATCACACAATGAGATGATTTATTATTCAGTTGTTCAGGTTTGCTCAACTTCCAATGGTAGTGTATAGTCTCATATTCTTTACCTTTGGCTTCAAAATAAATTTAGAGAAGCATAAGAGGAAGCTGTTGTGGTACGTAGAGATTTCCTCTACCAGTAATAGCCCTAGAATGAAAATATTTCCTAAGGCTGTAAAATATTCTTGCAGTAACAAATGTTTCTAAGTAGCTTCACTAAATGGTTCCCATTAACCAAATTCTAACGTTAAATTCTTTCTAAATGAAACGCTCAGGCCAGTTTTCAAGGGTTGAGTTTTAATATTCAATTATACTAATCAGTATAGGAATGATTAATAGGATGAAGTCTGGGGAATGAGTATGGACTTTTACACATCTTAGGGTGCAGTGAACTCACTTAGTAAAGTTGGGGGTTCTGGGATTTTTGTAGTATGCTGGAAAGGACTTGCTTGCATATGGTGATTGCACAATGGACTTAGCTGTGTATTGTGCTTATCACCAGATTTTGGTAAGTTTTTGGAGAGTTTGTCTTTTATATTTCCTTCTTTTTTTTTCTGAGTAATCACCATTGCATAGCTTCTAGAATAATCACTGTACATGAGCTGGCCGAGATGAATGAACTTGTAAGAGGTCTATATTTGCTTAGTGATCACAATTCTAACCATGTTTTTAAAGGAGGAAGATATTTTGGATCTCCTGGAACAATGTGAAATTGATGATGAAAAGCTGATGGGAAAAACTGCCAGAATCCGAGGACCAAAGGTGAAATGTCTCTGCCTTGCATAGCCCCAAAGTCCATGTCACAAGGGGAAGCCATTCCTCCTAGGTATTTCCTGTAAGATCTATGATGCATAGGAACTTCAGGAATGTTGTGTCCAGTAAAGGTAAAACCAGGCAAATGGTGTTATCTCCCACTCACAGGTGTTCTTTCTTGGGCTGCCTTTAGATTTTTGGTTCCTTGCCAAGTGCTAATGGATGCTTAGTGACTCAGATAGGCTGGAGTGAGGAGGACTTCCCTCTTCCAAGTTCAAAGTCAGGCTTTTGTCCTAGTCCCAGATAAATAACTAACAAAGAAATGTATAGGATTATAGATAATGCAGATGGTGACTCTAGAGATACACTAATGGGGAGTCATTATGTCTGTTTATCTAGTTCCTGTACAGCGCATGTCCACATTGCTAGTAGGGAGCCCTTCTATCTATCTGTCTAGTGGCCGTACTGTGCATGTCCACATTGTATGTTTAGTTTAGCATGATCCGGCTCTCCCTTTTCTTGCCCTCCTCTCATGCCATTAGTTTCCCTTGTCTTCCTAAACTCTTTTATTCTTACTCTCATATTAAATATGTGTGCATGGTTTTATGTATCTGTATAAAATCCAGGAACCACAACCGAGAGAAAATATGCAATATTTATCTGTGACTGTCTTAGTTCACTTGGTAGGGCTGTCTCCAATTGCATCTGTTTTTCTATAAAGGACACGAATTTGGTTTCTTTTTAAAATTAATTTATTTATTATGTATACAATATTCTGTCTGTGTGTATGCCTGCAGGCCAGAAGAGGGCACCAGACCCCATTACAGATGGTTGTGAGCCACCATGTGGTTGCTGGGAATTGTACTCAGGACCTTTGGAAGAGCAGGCAATGCTCTTAACCTCTGAGCCATCTCTCCAGCCTCTCAAATTTGGTTTCTTAATGGCTGAAAATTTCACTGTGTATGTGGACCACATTTTCCTTGTCTGTTCCTCTGCTGTTGACATTTGGGTCAGCTCCAGAGCATAGCCATGTGAACGATGTGTGATAAGCGCTGATATCAGGATTTCTGTGCTGTGTCGTCTTGGGAAGCTCTTCTTTTGCTGACTCAGTGACAATGACAATGTGTTCATAAAAATAGATTCAGCACTTAGGAATGGGAAAAGCTGTTGTGTAGGCAAAGAGAGGCAGATGCTTGTTTTATTTCACATCTGTTTTGTGGTGATGGTTCTACAGTTTCATATATGACACATTCTTCAGTAGCAGGGAAGCAAGAAGTTGAATTTGAGAAACCATAGACACATTTATCAGTGTGTTGCTGTTTATCTCTATTTCTATCTATATTTATGGCATTGTCAAGCCATCTCTGCATTCATAGACACGTTTGTTAGGCTTTCATGCTTTAATACCTGTTAGTAAACCAGTGGAGAAAAGAACCCTCATCGATACATTGCTAGATCGATTGAGACTCCCTCCAAACAAGGCTACACCATGATACTCTGTGAACTTGCCCTGGCACCACCATGTAGACCTAAGTTTCATAACTCCTCCTCCACCTCTTTCCCATAAGTTATGCCATTTTAGAGCTTTTATGATGAGTCGTTATTTGTGTGAGATTGTGAATACCTTGAAGGTGAGAAATGGATTTTCATCTTATCTGTAGCACCTAAAAGTGCCTAACATATCACATGTTCCCAAAATCTATTGGTCAGAACTGTTGAATGTGCTCAAAAGATCCTTCTTAGCTAGCTGGAGAGTAGATAGGTATTTGTCAAAGCAAGGTGTAAGAGGTGAGTGTTTGAATAGAGTGTGAATGACAAGGGTTGACAGATGACAGCCTCCTGGCAGCATTTCCATTTGAACTGGAGTTGCAAAATGAGCCCTGCTCATGTGGTTGAGGAGGGACATTCCAGACAGAGCCCTGTAGTTGTGATGCTGCTGTACCAGGTATGAGGGACGTGTGGGAGTTTGTGACTTTAGGAGGGAGAATTGGAAATAATGCAAGGGGATTATTGTGTGAAGACCTCAGACGTTAGACATTATTCTCAGCTGGAAATTCCTGTGAGACAGTATACTTAGATTATTTAGAAAAGTGAATGTCATGACTCCATTTGCGGAAACATTTGAGGAGTTTTTAAGCTTTGAATATCTTATAGGTACCTTGCACCAACCAGTTGTACCCCTGGAATTTCTAAGATTTGCATAACAGTCGCCACAGTTTGCCAAAGCCAGCTTGAGACTACCTGGGGACATAACGTCCATGCTACAAAGGCCCTGAGGCATCATATATTTTCCTTCATATTAGACTTACCATCTAAAGGAAAGTGTGATGGGTCTCAGGGAAGAGCTCCCATTGTGTATTTTCCAACTTCTGTCATCAGAGGTGAACAGGAAGAGCTAACAGTGTATTTGCTGAAATGAGATGGATCGGGTAATTCCTTAATTAATTATTTAGTTGTTAAAGTCAGAAGCATTTCTAAGTAGATGAGCACAGCACAATTAATGTAGAACAGTATCTATAGTTTTTATTTAAGTTTCATCAGGGTGTCTAATGTGACCCAAACGTCTAAAGAGAGCCTCCATTTCAGAGGGACAGTGCTTCATGGCGAACACCTGTCAGCAAGGTCTTCATTAGTTGAAGAATACTTTGGAATGTCCTTTGTTAACTTTGTGCTAGGGTGAATAATAGCATCTTACTTATTTAAAAAATTTAGGAACATTAATTAGCCACAAATAACACATAAAGCAGTAGTGATGTTCTTAAGTTGGTACCCATAAGTTGTTTATATCTATACACTGATGTATTTTTATATCTTCTCAGTTTCATAATTAAACTGTAAATAAAATAAAGTAGCACAATTTGTGTCACTGCACTTTCGAAATCCCATCTTGGAGTTCTACTGGGAGTTTGTATTGCTATGACTCCTATTTACTTATCGATTGACCAATATGCTTGCGCAACACAAAGGTTCAGCGGTCCACTTCCTCTGAGACTTTTTTGTATAGGGCTGAACAATTATGTAGCCAATGTCTGGGAAAGCATAAGCTGTGTTCTGCTTGAAGGAAGGCATCCTGCAAACCCGACCGTGCCACTGTTCTCGCGGGGCATGCTAAACTTCTGAAGAGACATCTTTTCTCTGGGGTTCATGTTTGCCAAGGTTGTCAGTGTGTTTGATGACTGTGCTACTGGCAAACGTTTTTATGTATTTCTGCTTGAACATTTTTAGTACTCTGTAAATATTAGACTATCAAAAGGAGAGCATATGTTTAAAGACAAGTTGGTACCTAGTGTGTTCAGCTCCTTTCCAGCTTTAGCTGTATTTCATTTTTTTTTTTTTTTGGCACAAGCTGTAACTTTTACATCATCATGCTTTGGATTGCTTTGTATTCTAGATGCTTCTTAGAATGTTTCTCCCTTTCTCCTCTCATCCTACACGGTCACACTGGAGGGACATAGCTTCTTTCCGTAAACTCCTATGGCATCCAAAGAATTCATTATGATATACAATAACACCAAAGCCACTAGTTTCCAAGTACAGCAGCCTGTCTCAGCAGGAACAGGGGGTGTATGGTGTGTTTAGCAAGCAGGCTTAAAACAACTCATTTACAGAACTGTCTTGCACACACTTTCTGAAGTGAGGCTATCCCATCTCTCTTGCTGTCCCTTCACCTGGTATCTTTATCTATCATGAGGAGTGGAAGTAGACTGATTCTATTGAAAATATTAGGGCATAGCGCCACGCTAATCAGACCAGCGCAGAGTCACTTTGTTCAAAAAGCTTCATACCATAATGATTTTCATATGCCGTGTTGTAAGATGTCACACTGATGACAAAAAGCAGTCAACCCCCTGTGGCCAGACTGTGTCAAAGTTAGAAATTCTCTATGAAAGGTCTCAAGTCATCCATAACAAATTTAGTAAAATGTTTATTTTCCCAAATATACAGAAAAGCTCGATGAGACCAGCCTTGGGTTCGATTCTAAATAAATAATTAAATAAATGAATGAATAAATAAATATCAACCATGAGCTAGGCATGTGAGCATGTGAGCACTGCCTTACTGCCGGCACATCATCTGAGCCGATAGATTCTTGGGCTCTGTTTGAGTGCATGATCACATGACTTTTTCTTTTTTTTTTTTTTTTGGTGTTTTGAGACAGGATTTCTCTGCATAACCTCCTTGACTGTCTTGGAACTATTTTTGTAGACCAGGTTGTCCTCAAACTCACAGAGCTCTGCAAGCCTCTATCTCCTGAGTATTAGGGTTAATGGCTTGAAGGCATGATCTTCTGATGGCTTCTCTTGCTTCTACTTTCTTAGTTCCTTTGTCCTTCTTGCTTGTCTTTCTTCCTCCCCACCCCCACTCACTTTTGAGTGGATGAATCTTGATGCCTAATCTCTCTGTGTGGATGGATGCTATAAAGTAGTCCCACACTAGCTCATAACTGAGTATAATAAGGGGTTCTTTATTTAGGGGTAGACTCACAACAGTTCACAGTCCTCTGCATGAATGGGGAACAGGAACTGAATTGAGCAGCAGAGGGAGGGAGGGAGGGAGGGAGGGAGCGAGAGAGAGAGAGAGAGAGAGAGAGAGAGAGAGAGAGAGAGAGAACATGCATGGCACATTTTACATCTGCATTTATAGTATAAGAGACCATGCCCAAGTGGTATGGTATCTTAAAGGTTATTGGCTGAAGGAGTTCCCACAGCACCTCTAAGTAGAGTGAACAAAAGCAGAGTATGGCTTATGATAGTTACATTTTTTTCGATCAAATATTTCTGTTCTTTGTTTGCAGAAACTATACTTTTTATTGCAGTTATATAGAAACAGCACTGTCCTCATCAGGACTGAGCCATATAATTGGAGAAGGGGTATTTAAGGAAACTTCACAGCAGTGTGTGCTCTATTGGCTAAAAAGTACCAAGCAGTAGAGAGAGACTTCCATATTCACCCAAAGGCAGCGAGCGTGGGGGGGGGGGGGAGGAGTGGAACTAAAAATAATGACTATCCAGGGGATTCTAAATGCATGGCGTGTCACTGTGTTTCAGCCCCTGTGTTGCATGCCAGAATGCGCGGAGGTGATGAAGAAGCAGAAGTCTTACTACAGCAGCGAGAGCAGCTATAGCAGCAGCAGCAGCAGCAGCAGTAGCAGTTCAGAACTGGATGAGAATGAAAAGGAACTGTGCCAGAAGAGACGGGAGCAAGCCCCGTGTAACCTTAAACACACCAGTCACTGCAAACTAATTCAACAATCCAGTAAGTCAATCTCTCCTACGTTGATACACGAAGAGCTATAGAATTGAAACTCTCGAACTCAATAAAAAGTCCTTGGGCCAAAAGAAGTGTTGTCATGTGTGAGGGGACCCGTATTCTTCTACCCCTTGTGTTCTTTACCTGGCCAGAGCCCAGTCCGTCCCCTCTCAGACTTTACAACTAGTAACTGGATGGAACTAAGGCTCCTTCCTCCTATCTTCTGTAGTTTGTATGCTCAGTTGTGGCATGGGTTTTAGAAACCTGTGCCAACTCTTTTAGGCAGAATGAGTTCTCGTTGGGGGCCACATCGTCTCTGCTTCAGTGTCTACCTTTTGTCTGCTTCGTTTGGCACTGTCACCTAGTTCTGAAGCAGTTGAGATCTTGCTCCTTCTCACTTCCATCCTGGGTAAGCAGTCACTCAGGACTTGGGGCACATCATGGGTATTTAGGAAAGCAACCAACTTCTCTCTTCTCTCTCTCCCTCTATTTTCACTCTCTTTCTTTTCCTTTCTTCAATCCCAGATATCCACGGTCTGGCCTCTTGATGTGGCACTCACTCTCAAATATAGAACCTAATTATCTCCATTTTCCTTAAAAAAAAAAAAAACACCACTTCTGAACTAGGACTATCTGAACACCCATGCCACTCAGCCATTTGCATAGCACACAGTGTCCCAAGGTTTCAAAGTAGCCAGCTCAGCATTGCAGTAAACATAGCTGGAGCCTTTGCACATCTGGTTCCCAGCAATGTTTAGTAAATATGGGGCCTGATAATGTGTTTTAAAACTGGCCTTCGAGACATGTAGCAAAGAGCCCCAAGGAAAGAAGAACTAAAACATGAAGAATTCAGAGAAACAGCACTTTGGTTTTATTTCTCCCCAAATATTCCATAGAGATACATGTACCCTTGCTCTTGTCAAGGAAGGTTTGTATATTTGGAGAGGAAACAATGTACCATGTTCCATCATATTGACTGAAATTTTCCAAGTATCAGCAATTGTAAGTTATACTCCCTCGCTTCTTTTCCTTAAGGATCCCGTAAGTGTGTCTCTGGATGGTATGACTCAGTTTTTATTCTGGAATCTGACATTTTTATGTTGAGATTTTGCTGGGTTTTAGATCGCTTCCCTGTTAGCTAATGTGACTATTATTTCATAGCTTGAACCTATGAGGGCTACGGGTCAGGGAGAGGAAAATTTCTGTAGAGTTTTACAACTCTGGGACTGTTCTATGCTCTGGGGCCAATAGTCTAAAGAGCCCTGGTCAGATAGAGTATCATAAGGTAGGAGACGGAATTAAAACACATTTTGATGTAGAAATTTTAAGTCAGTCTAATTCAATTACATATTTATACCCTTATTGTATATTTAGGCAGAGATTATAGCAAGGGTTTCACTTTGTTTCGTATTCATTCTTTAATCTTACAGTAGGAGTCTCATAATCACAAATCCTCCATAAACTGATGACCAAGGACAAAATCCAGACCAAGAGTAACACTTTCTTGTGCAGACAATGGACTTAGGGTATTGTTATAGCCTCACACACAACATAAAGACTTTCTTCTCCCATAATTTATAGATGTTAAGTCAGAACTATGTTTCCTAATCTACCTCCAATATATCAAACTACTCTAGTTTTCTTGTCTGAATTTCCAGGTATGTAGGTGAAAAGCAAAAATCTGAGCTGATTTGAGAAGATATTTTCTTCTGACCAATGAGCAGGTTTTACTTACTCAATCCTTACCTTAGGCTTACAAAGATGGTAGACCTACAGTGTATCTTGGAGCAAATGGTTTAGAATTTTTTTTTTAAGACATGACCTTTGTATTATTGTTGTATGTTAAATATGTGACCTTTGTAACTAATATTTTTTAAGGGTAAACTGGCCGGTTTTCTGTTCCAATACAGTGACTGTTAAAGAGTTCTGGGTCACAGGTACAGAAGGAAGTTAATACTTGCAACAAACAAGTTTTTTTTTTTTTTTGTTGTTGTTTTTAAACAGCATCTCCTAAAACTTGAATGAGCGTGTATTTTATGCTCTGCAGAACATAAAGAGTTTTACTTTTACCACATGCTCCCAGTATCTTTTAGAAGTGCACCCCTAAACCTGCCATTCATAACCGTCACCTTTACGAAGTTTGAATTCTTTTCAACAGCCGATGAAGAGAGATATTTGGGTATGCAACCTGGCTTCATGTGAGTTTAATTAAAATATTTCCTTAATGAAGACTGACCTATTCTCCAAACAGAGAACAAATCCAGAATGGAGGATCTGCAGGACAAACGAGCAGAAGAAAAGATAAAAACGCTGACAGTGTTGAGCAATTATCTTTTTCCAGGTCATGAGCCGCAGCAGTGTTCCCAGAATGCACAAGGGCAGATAGTTGATGGCTTCATTAGATATTTATTCTGATAACAGTCCTGTTCTTTGACTTAATCTTTTTCTTCGCTTAAATCTTTTGCTGTTGAAATTATTTGTGTGTGTGTGTATGTGTGTGTGTGTGTGTGTGTGTATGTGTGAGAGAGAGAGAGAGAGAGAATAAGACTACACCAGTTTGCTGCAGCTCTTTTTACTAGTTTATTGTATTTAAATTACATTAAAATATTCTTCATAATATTCTTATGTTCTGTGACTCTAATTCTTGGCCTTGGATTCTATACTTTACCTCTTTACCCTGTCTCTGTTCTCCTTTCCTTCTTCCTGTGATCTTTGCTGCAAAATGTAAACTCTCCCAACCTACACAGAGACTCTAACAGCCAGTTTCCACCCAAGGCTAATCGATCATTGTGGCATTATAGGAAAGTGGAGGCTGTTAGCATTAAGTGGTGAGGACTTTAGGCCGCTGACCTTGGCCACCATCTTGCTGTGGTCCTTTGGGAAAAACAGACAATAGAAATTTCCTCTCCTGGCTAGAGAGATGGTTCAGTGGGTGAAATAATCGCTGTGTCAGTGTGAGGACTTGAGTGCGGGTTCCCCGGAAGCAGGTGATGCCAGGCGCAGTCGCATGTTTGTAATTCTGTGTTCCTATGGCAAGATGCGGGGGAGGGGTGAAGCCAGAAGAATCCCTGTCGTCTGGTGACAGCTACTCTCGTGCCCACAGCTGAGAGTGATGATGGTGAGAAGACCTTGTCTCAAATAAGGCTGAAGGCAGGAGCTGAAAACTGAACTCTTTATGTGTGCCATGGCTTGTATGTTCCTGCACTCAACATACATGAACACACACACACACACAGACACACACACACACACCCCTTGCAGAGGTTTCCGTAAAGCATGACATTAAGGTGCAGGACCTTGGAGGATGCCTGGCTCACAAGTGCCTCATGAGTGTGCATCCCCTTCCTTGTTTCTCGAATGCTTCTCACATTAAGAACTTAGAATTGAAGTCCTGTCTGCAGCATTTCCCGGTGCAACCGTTCTTCCTATGCCAGAACTGTTTTGTACCATGTGCGCTGTTCAAATTGAAGAATTAATTCCAAATTTCCCCTCTTGTGATGGCGTCTGGGGTTTGACCCTTGTTATCCAGCCACTGCCTGGTCTAATCATTAGTCTCTGGTGACCGAATAGGGAGGAAAGTGTACTAACAGCACCGCTTCTCCATCACCGATAGATTCCATGAGGCGTTCCGTCAGCTGCCCTCGGTCCATCTCTGCTCACTTACCTTCCAACCGGGATGTGCGCCCCTTTTCTTCTCAACAAGTGATACCGTTAGCACGACCAACTTCAGCCTCTCGGTCACATTCCTTAAACCGTGCTTCCTCCTACACGAAACACCTGCCTAACAGTACCGATACCAGCTCTTCCAGCTCCCACTCTCTGGTGGTAAGCTATTGATCGGTTGTGCCCTTTCAAGGTTGCAGAAAACACTGTACTCAGAATGTAGGTGGTAAAGGGATCGGTTGAGCGGATGATGAGTGGAACCCCTGATTTCTTCTGCATTTTGACTTATGACCTTGGGAAATTGTATTGTTCACGTATCGTAGACCCCAGCATATCACAGACCTCAAGGATGTGTAGAAAGAAGCCTTGCTTTATTTCCCATTTCCTGATACAGGAGGGTGATGCTGTTGGCAACCACCCGAGTAAATGCATGGTTTTGCAGTGTTTTATTGGCGTCTGTAGACACAAGCACATTTATTGTATGGAAAATAACTCTTAAGATACTAGATCAGTAGTTTAAAAACTGATAAATTATATTTATAGAGCCTGGCTACAGTGCTGTTCAGAATGCTTTCTGCATACTAAATTAACATGTCGTAGCCCCTTTTCAGCATAAACTGCAGAAACTTATAGTTGAGGTAGTCTGTGGGTCTATTATATTTTCCTGGAGCTAGACCAGAGATTTAGTTAAAGTCTTTGTTTCACTAACACTGATGTCTCCCAGGGTAAAACTCAGGAAGTCAACTGATTTTGTTCATTTTATAACAATGACTGATTTTATTTTATAAACCAAGAATTTGCAGTAAATGAAAGAGACTAGGAAGTCCTTTAAAAATACTCATATTTAATATTTATACCTTGAGCATGGTAAAATGCAACCAGGAGGAAATATAAAATATATCCTTGCTAATAATAACCAATTTGATGCTAAAAATTCACAAATGTCCATTTAAAAAATTTAAAAGCACATCATTTTTACCTAGAAATATCTTTTAAATGATACTGGCACAGTGAAGTAAGACCCCCCTCCACATCTCTGTATTCTTTCAAATTTAAGAATGAGTCTTTGCGGCAATTGAAAACAAAAGAACAGGAGGACGACCTCACAAGCCAGACCTTGTTTGTGCTGAAGGACATGAGGATCCGCTATCCAGGGAAGTCAGATGCAGAGTCTGAGCTCTTGATAGAAGACGTGAGTATCCAGCAAGCGTGAGCATGTGTTCCTTGCGACCGGGAGACAGGATCCGCTGGCAGAATGCTTGCTGGTCAAGCATGAGGTCTTGAGTTGGATCCCCAACACTTACGTTAGAGCCTGGCATATGACGTGCACCTGTAGTCTCAGCCCTGGGAAGTGGAAGGCAGAGACAGGACGATTTCAGTAATTCTATGGCAGTTACCCAGGGTACCTGGTGAGCCCCAGCTCCCAGTGAGAGTTTGGATCTTAAAAACCCAAGGTAATTGCCCCCTGGAGGACAGACAACCAGGACTGAGCTCTGCCATCCACAGGTGTGCATGTTCATGCACAAGCATGTACACACACACCAGCATGCATGTGCACTGCACACATATGTGCATGGACACATGGCTCCCATGCATCGAAACAAAAATGTGTTTTCTTGCCGAACTGTACTTAATTGCATAGGAAATGTAATTCTATTCCCTTTAGGCCCCAGAAACTTTTATTTTAGATATTAGGAACATTTTGTCATCTAATGAGGCTGTCAAGTGAGAATAATTAACATCAAATAACTGTTCTTCGCGATCAGAGAAATATCAGGATAAACTTTTCCATGGAAAAGTTTACTGAGTTGAAGAAGTCTAAGGTGAAAAGAGATGCGAGGATAATAGCAGCGCCCTGCTCGGAAACGACAGAAAGATTTAAAGGTGATGCCTAGCACACCATGTGTTGGAACAGTCTGGCTGGGTTCTTTTCATTTGCCACCCAGCGGAGGCTTTGGAAACGGCAGTTTCAGAGGCTCAGCTCCTGTCTTGGAAAAGAAAATCTAAGGTTACTGAAATGATTTGGTAGAAGTACATTTCTTTCCTGCACCCAACACGCTTTCTAAATGGCCATTCTTGGGTCATTCTTCAGCTATAGAAAGCTGTTTGGAGTAGGTTGTGTTTTTTTTTTTTTTCCCAGAAGACATAGCACCATCTAGTGGTAATATGAAGAATAACAACCACAGTTTACACTGGCTCATTTTACTGTTCACATTGCTTTATAAATCAAGTGTATGGAAATAATAACAAAACAAGAAAAAACTTTCTTGTTGTAAAGATCCGTAAGAGCATCATATTTTTGTTATTATGTTAAATGTTTTGCATTTTTTGGTGATAATGGCTTTTCAAACGTGAAAGTGGTATGTTGTCTGTGGGGGAGCTGCTATTTGCTACAACAAAAGAAACTTTAGGTTGAGTATCAGGCATTGTGCTGATATGTTTTACAATTTTAAATTACACTTATTTTTTGTTTAGTGTTTGTATGTGCGTGAGCCGACACATGCCATGGCATACTTCAGGGAGCCAGTTGTCTCCTACCGCCAAGCGTGTCCCAGCGCCTTAATTCCGGTTGTCACACGTGGCAGTGGGCACCTTTGCCCAGCACTGTGCCACCAGCTGGATAAGCGGTTACTTATTTTGGCAGTATTTATTTTTAAGGAAAACCAGTAACTTTGCACCAGATACATCATTTTCTGTTTGTTTTTATGATCTGCCATTTTCTTTTAAAATTTTTTCATTTTATTTGTTTGATACTTTGCTTGCATGCATGTGTATACACCACATGTGTGCCTGATGCTCAGAGGTCGAAAGAAAGTGTCGAATCCCCTAGAACGAGAGTTACATTTATGCATCACCAGATGGATGCTGGGAATCAAGCCCAGGTCCTCTACGAGGGTAACAAATGCTCTTAGCCACTGGGCTATCACTGCAGCCCTGCTAAGGTTATTTTTTTTTATTAGAAGATGAGAACGTAGAACTAATATTTGTGACTATTATGATTATAAAGAAGATTACCAGGCATATGTAATTAATGAAACATAACTAATATTGTACATTAGATTCTTTGCTGCCTGCCTACTGTGTTCCAGACTTGAATGTTTGCTACAGTATATGCTACTAGAATATATGTTGAGAAATGCTGTTGTGATACCGGTCATACAGAGAATGGGTTAGTAGAATCCTAATTGGATATAGGCTGACTTTTAATGTATTATTTAATATTCTATTACTAGGTGGGTAACATAGCAAGATGAAAATCCTATAGGCTGGATTTCTGTCTAGAATATGTGTGTCTACAGATTTCTGACTTATATTCATTGAGTGATATTATTCTTAGTGAAAAGGAAGGAAAGGCTTTGGATTTAAAACCTCTGGCTTGTGCAAGTAGTGGAGTTTCACTATAAGTAGTCTAACGGTGTTTCCACTGCAGAAATTAATAGAATCGGTGCTAACACATTTGTCTACCGCCTTGGTGAGCATCCTAGGTTAAATCTGTTCACGTCTTTCCCCCACAGATCATGGATAACTGGAAGCATTATAAAACAAAAGTGGCTTCATATTGGCTCATAAAATTGGACTCCGTAAAACAACGAAAAGTGAGTGGCACGCATCCCTTTGCCCTTTGTGTGTTTATTAGGCTGAAACCTGTGGCCAAATTCATAGCAATTTTATATGTGAACATTGATTTGCTTCTGTTAGACAAGGATTTAGATCGTGAGGATGAAAAGTAGATTGAGGACAAGGCAGTTTAACTGTGCGGAAATCTGTGGATCCGTGTGGCGGCAGAGGGCGGGGCAGGAACAGAGATCATGAGTGGAGATTAGCTTGAGGAGCAGAAGGGCCACAGAGGCAATTTTCTTATTAACATATATTTATATATGTGTGTCTATATATGATAATTTAATTATCTTGTAAAATGAACTCATTTTTTGGCTGGAAAAGTAAGTGCTACAGTAGCGGTACGAGATGAGCTAGGATGGCGAGGCTTTATGGCTTGCAAGAAGATCAGGTTTTAGTTTTGCACATGAGAGGCGACTGGAAAAGTTTGGGAAAACATTTATAGTTCGATTAGTAATTTTAAAGGGCTGAGAACTACTTGAGAGGAGTCAAACTACGGCAGCGAGAATGTGGCACAGTTGGAATAGAAAGGAGCCAGGATTCTTGTAGGGTAACTGAGGCGGGAACGAGGGAGTACTTAGCACAGTGGTGCTAGCCTGGGTGGGATTCTGCCCATTTGTCGTGTGGGTTTATGTGTGTATGTGTGTGCCCGAGTCTACATTTGTGCACCACATGCATCCAGGACCCCAGAGAGGTCCAAAACGGTGTCTTATTCCCCGAAACTGAAGTTCTGTGCACGTATGAACCTCCATATTGATTCTAGGAGTCAAACTTGGGTACTCTGCAAGAACAAATGCTTGGGGCCATTGAGTCATCTCTCCAGCCCCCTGTTTTGATCTGAGATATGTTATGTTGATGTACTGATTAGATATCAAAGCGATGATAAATGTGATATCATTTATGAAAAGTGATGTTCATATGAACATGAAGACAGAACTGAGCTTGGGAATGGAGATAAGAAAGATTAGGAGTCTATAAGGTAAGGGAATGGGGCTGGAAGGGACCACATGGAGAGTTTGTTAGAAGACAAGAGCCTTGTGGGAATGAAATCCCCTCTGTGTAGGAATTGGGGGGGGGTCTCTGAAGATGACTGAGAAGAGACAGGAGGTGCAGTGTGGAAAACAGTGAGGACAGAGTGTCACTGAAGCCCAGGAGCGTCGTCCTCATGGCAGACTAGTGGGCCATAGGCCGTGCTGGAAGTTGCCTCTAGGAGGTGAGCACCAAGTTCTCTGTCATTTTGGGCAAACATGGAGGTTAGTGGTGATCACAAATTTCGAGGAATGGTGGGGAGCAAAAATTAGCTGGAAGGGATCCAATTACTGTACTTAAAAAGGGAAGAAAAGCTCTAGCTGCTGCAGGCAGGTTTCAAGAAATTGGGGGAAGAAGACAAAAGGAAATGGTGGTAGTGAGGAGAGAATTTAAACCTGAGAGGGTTTTTCTGCCTAACGATGATTGTGTGTTGATGATTCGATGGCAGTGGCCTGGAACAAGGACCGCCAGGGTTAGGCAGCACAAAGTTCCTGAGTAAACTGAGGTTTGGTCTAGCCAAGAGCAGTGTTGTAGTCAGAGGGAAGATGAGGGGTCTCAGATGGCGGGAAAAAGTGAGCTCTGAGGAGAGAATGAGGTACAGCTGCAGAGAAGACTGGGAGGCGGGCATTTTACCACAGGAACAAAAGCAGCTAATACAATGATGTCAAAACAATTGGTTATTTCACAAGAAAATAAGGGACAAAAGGAAATGCAGAAAGATGACTATAGTCGTAAAGTGGGGAAACAGCGTCTTAAGAAAGACCTGACAAAGAGGGGTTAAAGGGAAAGCCTGAAATGTTTAGTTATTGCCACGCACCGGCCCCCTCCCCATCTGCACTCTATGCGTTAGAACCCAGTTCACGAGCTTCGGGCAAGGGGCTGGAGGTTGAGGAAATACTCGCAAAGACAGACCAACACACGGACCTCTAATCGCTGGTACAAAAGCCCCTCTTTAGTAGCACCATGGAGGCTGAAATACCCTGCAGTCAATGGCCAACAGGTGAAAATTCCATCCTCTGATCCTCGAGGCTAGGTACAGCTTCTAGTAACTTCAATTAGAAGGCTCTAGCAGGGAAGAGAAGCTGAAGGCCAGGACTCAATTGGTCCCAACAAGTTATATGAAAATTTAAAAATCACATGTAGTGGTTCTTCTCTATAGCCCCAGTGTTCAAGAAGCCAAGGCACGAAGGTTGTCCCAGACCATTCTGGGCAATACTGTGAAACCATAGCTTAAAAAATCAAAACCAAAAACCATACAAATGGGGGGACAAGACCATCTTAAACCAAATTAAAGAGTGAGGGTGTTGAGGCGGCGGGGGTGGTTTGAGGAGGAGAGATCGATTTAGTGCATCTAAAATGAAAGGTAAGAGGGGTGAAGCGGTGATTCTTACTAATCAATCAGCCAAAGACAAACTGGTCTGCAGAAAGTAGCACAGTAAAGTGCATAAGAAGGCTATGTAGAGACAACTTAATGGATCTTCGAACAGCCAATTAGCATGTAAATAGATCCTTGGCCTCACTAATGATGAAGCAATAGCGGGTGGAAACTCTCATATTGGTCAGAATTAATAAGATGGCTATTGCACACCAGCGGGACTAGCAGGGCTAAGAGGGCCTTTACTCTGCTGTCAGTGCATGGGTCTAATGCTTCACAAAGGTCATATACGGGACCTGTTAGATCACAGGTGCTCCTAACCTTGTGACTCGGAAAAACCATTTCTGGCCCGTGTCCTGTCGATTTTCATCCTGAATAATAGAAAAGATTTCCACATATCAACATTAGAACAGTGCTATTTAGAAAAGTCAAATACCAGAAGCAGCTGGAGTGGCTCACAGTGGGGTTTATGGTTAAAAAGACCTGGAACATCCATGGAATTCAGTTGCATTTGCTTGAAGACTATTCTAGAACCGTCCATGAGTAGAATATAGAATTCAAGCCCGTGACTTAAGACTGGCGGAACAAACATGGTAGTAAAATAACTTGAACATTCTTTGTCATGGGGGAAGGCACAGCATGAAGCAGGTTCAATGCAGGGTCTATGGGAGGCTGATGCCTTCTGCTGTCTGGTTCTCCTTCTGAATTATCTGGAGATAAGATGGACCATGTTCATGTTGGAAAAGAGGGAACCTATTGAGTGTGTATGGCCTCCATTTTTCATCTCTGTTTCCCCCATGCATCCTGAATGGTGAGCTCCAATGTGAATAGGCAAGTGACATAAAAATTCCAGCAGTTTCGGGCCGATATTTTGTGAGCTCAGCTCCTAGAAGCTTTCTGCAAGGGTGGATAATGTCTGTGTCTGTGTGTTCAATACAGTAGTTACCAGTTGCAGGAGGCTACTGAATGCTTGAAATGTGGCTACTGTGACCATGGAATTGAGTTTGTAACTTAGTTTTAATTTATTTAAATGTGAAAATCCAGCCATGTTTATTGACTTCTGCATTTAAGGGTCTTAGATAAAAATTTCTATGCTGTCTTCCCACTTAGGAACTTAGAGAGGTTGTGAGAGGATCCAGTGAAGTTTTCCATTTGATACTATCCTAAAAAGATACCCTATATTAAAGAAACAAGTCACAATACATATTGTACCATATTCATTGCCCCAAAATTAACCTGTCTGTCTGTCTGTCCATCTACCTACCTACATACATACCTGGCATCATTTTTTTTAAAGCAGCCATGTAGTAGCAAACCCTACACTCCCAACACTGAAGAGGGAAAGACAGCTGGATGAATATACATGCAAGGCCATCCTTGTCTACGTAGCAAGCTCCAGGCTAGCCATGGCTACATAATGAGATCCCATTTCAAAGAACCCCTATTGTTTGGACTCTGCCAAATTATGATAACTCATTTCTAGAGTAAAGTTAACTGAACCAAGATAAAGGAAGAGATGCTATTTGCTGTCATTTTCCCATTTTCTTATGTGTTTTTATATTTTTCAAGGTACAATGAATGATCTTTTTTACAAGTGGAGGGATGGCTGAGAGAGATGGACATGTCTGACTCCATGTCCCAAGGAAGTAAGGAAAGGAGGTGGAACTAGGCTCTGATCCCAGGCCTTTAATCCATTTTGTGGGTAGAGGGGGAAATATGGGCATAGTTTTCTAGGCTGCTTCCTGATGACTGGGGGCACCGGTAATCTTTGAAAGCCCTGAGAAAATTTAGGATTATGGTCAAATCCTGACTGGAGTATTCAGTGAGGCCTGATCATCTCAGCCATCAGCCTTGATGCTGTTGTGGATGCAGAACTCAGAAGCAACTGCAGCAGATGTTCTTTGAGATATTGAGTCCGGGCCATCCACTCATGTCAGACACTGATCAGGGGGTCTTCCTTGATCAAGCCTGAGTTTCCTTAACTGAGAACGAATCCACAGCCTCTCATTTCCTGTGGAAATAAAAACAGAACCTCTCTCCCTAAGTAACATGTCTTTTGGCTTACATTTTGAAGTCAAGATATTTTTAAAATATATAGGTTGGTTTAATCCAACAGCATTTATAATCAAATGTCTTTTAGTAGCTGTTGCTCCTTCCTCAGCAGTCAAACAATTCAAAGACAGCATAATAGCATACAGTATCAAGATTCTCTGTGTATTTTCTATCTTTATGTGGTTTTTCTTTTTGCTATATTTCTTTTATTTTTATTTTTTAATTTTTGATTTTTTTTTTGATTTTTCGAGACAGGGCTTCTCCGTAGCTTTTGGTTCCTGCCCTGGCACTAGCTCTTGTAGACCAGGCTGGTCTCGAACTCACAGAGATCCGCCTGCCTCTGCCTCCCGAGTGCAATTTTTGATATTTTTTTGAGACAGGATTTCCCTGTGTATCTTTGGCTGTTCTGAATTGATCTAGACTAGGCTGGTCTCAAACTCACAGATATCTTCCTGCCTCTGCCTCTTCCTCCCACATGCTGGGATTAAAGGCATGTGCCATCATGCTTGGCTACTCTATTTCTTTTTTAAAGGACTTTCTCTAATTTCTTTTCTCTCCCAAGCCTACATATGTTTTTAAACACACTGTAAACAGTCTAGAGGTATTCCCCCCAACTGAATTTGTCTTTACTGTCTATCTCTGTCTTTTTTTTTTTCTGACCACATGAGTCTTTAGTCTGCTAAGAGGCATGACTAGGATTAAAGCTGCGGCTTTGGTGACTGGTTCCCCCCATTCCTTAGCTTCCTGAGAGTCTAGCTTCATGATGGAAATATTGGCAGGAACTGTGCTTATCGCTACAACATTGTGGAGTTTCTAGGTCCATGATACCACCAAGAAGTATGTCACTGACTGTTCAAAAACATGTAAGTGTTTGGTAGCACGGCCTCTTAAAAGAGCCACCATGTTGTTTTTCCTGCTAATGCTGAGTCAGGTATCCTCTCTTAAAGGAACTGTGCCTCTGCTTGTCTCTAGCAAACAGAGCCTACAGGAGTAAAGAGAGTTGCCAAGCAAGGAGCTGTGCTTGAGTCTGTTTTTGTCTATGTAGAATCTTTTTTTTTTTTTTAAAGCTTTCTCAGGCTTTATGTGGAAATTTTTTGCTAAACATTTGGGTACCATTTGTAGCACGAATAATAAAAACCCAGAGACAGATATTGGGGTCCAAACCGAAGATCAGAAATGCAAGGTAAGACTAGAGAAGTCTTACCTCTCGCAAGGCTGGGCGACTGCAGACTGAGCCCTGACCTCTGTCTCCTCCCATTTATAGTCCCCTTTAGTGCTGGGATTAAAGGCAGGTGACTCCCTAGTACTGGGATTAAAGGTGTGAGCCACTGCACCTGGATTTGTTTTTCCTTTGATTTTGTGTAGCCCAGGGCGACCTTGAACTCACAGAGATCCACTGCCTCTGTCTCTCAAATCTTGGGTTTAAAGGTATATGACACCACTGCCTGGCCTTTTAGTGGTTTAGTTTTACCTTCTGATCTTCAGGCAAGCTTTATTTAATAAAACATAAATAAAATATCACTATAGGCTAAGATACTATCAGCCACCTGCCTGGGGTCCTTCTGTTCTAACCAGAGGGTCTGGGTGTAGGAAAAGAAAACTTCTGTCAGTGCCGGATGGTTATGACCAGAGCCACAGCTCTAGGGAAGGCTGAGTAGACCATGAGACTAACAGCCAATTCTTTAGAGGCTTAGGCCCTCAGTTTGGAGGCTTATACCTCCGGGCTCTAACCACCCGTGGATTGGCACTTGGCAGCATATGTAATCCTCAATTTCAAACATTCAAAATTTCAATGTCTGTCCTGCCTCTCTGGCCCGAGCACCTCAAATAGAGTCGGTTTGCTCTAATCTGTCCCAAAGTGACCAAGTCTCATGGATAGTCACTGGCGGGAAGTTTGCTGTACACATTCGTGAGACCAGTTCAGTCTAGATTCGGTGTTTGAGTTTTCTTATCAGCAAGCTGGCACCTGTCTGTATCCTCCTTTCTTTAGTAACCTGGCGTATACACGAGTGCAGCCACACGTGAAATGGTACTTCGTGTTTTGCATGTGGTGTAAGAATGCTGGTAAATATGGGATGAGCATCTGATGGACTTGGGTAGAATGCAGTCTGTGAGTAGAAAGGACTCTTCCGTATGCTTAAGGGTCATGCTTAGTAGGATTTGAAATTTCAAAGTGAATATAAGTACTTGCCTGTGAATTTACTAGCACACGCATGTGCTATAACATCAGCTCCATCATGGCAATTTACTACACGAATACTTGTGTGCTCTTCACTTAAGAGTTCCTGAGAGGCTGTTTGAGGGGATGAAGAGGCAGTACCAGTGTGAGGTTCCAGGATCTTTATTTTCAGTTTATACAGATCTTACTCCCATTTTGGACTCCCATTTTGCTACTTCCTTGGTCAATTTCTTTCCAAAGGTATTATATTTCCTGTGTGTTTTAAGACACAATAAAGTACCCATTCCCCCCCAAAAACGGCTAATAATGTCTCATAGTTCACACTAGCTCAACAGTTATGGTCATTCTCCTACACGGCTTATTTAATAGACAATTCTAGTTTGAGCCGAAGAATTCATGTCTTGGATTTGGGCACTCAAAGAATAGGAAGGGCTGATATTAATTAGAGAAAAATGGATCTTGCCAGGAGGCCTCTGGATGTGGTGGATGGAGAACTGCGAGACAGAGGCTCTGGAACCTACACGTGCAATTCATTTGTAGCAGTTTTTCTTGCTGTGGTCATGGTTACCACAGCTCCCTTTCCTTTGCCTCAGTATAGCAAGAGACGAGCCCACCTGGGAAGAGCAGCAGGGAAGGGCTCTCAGCAGCTGTCCTTGCGTGATGGGGTTCTTCTATGGCAGGCCTGCTTCCAGCGGTCTCTCCCATACGTCTTCATTCGACTCTAAGTTGTCAATTGTGTAGAACTTAACATCTTTGTAAAAGTAACTGTGCCGAATTGATAGCTCTTCCACCAACGTCTGTGAAAAGAAGCAAGGATGAACACACCCATGGACATGCTTCATCACAGCAGCCAACAAGGGAGGCACTGAGTTTCACTGTAAACAAAGATTTATGGTTTTAATTAAATTTTTAAACATTTTTTTCCCTGCTTAATCCAGAGTATGGAAATTAATTACCTGAAATGCTTAAAATGTACCTCAGGCAGGAATAAAAGTGTTGAATTATCATGTTAAGGATCATTGGGACACATTATAATGTGACTAACTGATTTATCTGTATTATAAATTCAATGTATATTTTTTTCTCCATATTTCCAATGAAATCAGAAGTGGAGTGAGTACCAAATGACTGGCGAAACTATGTTCTTTTGGTGACAAGAGGGCTAATGTAGCACGCCAAAGCGCACTGACCAGAAAGCTTTATGTGGGGAACAAGAGAGTCAGTGGCAGGGGGTGGAAAGAGTCCTGGGACTTAGGGGAGTTTGGACGTGGGTTTGATAGGTTCCTGCCTTACTCCTGGTGGCTTATTAGACCTTCTCTGACATGTGTAGCTCTAGGCACTGCACAGCTCATGGGAGAAAGAGAAACATTGTGTGCACTTGAACTTTGTGTGTACGGAATGTGTAGGAAGGAGCTATAACTACGGCCTGTTGACTTCCCATATTGATCCGTGTCTAATCTGGTGTGACTTCCTTATAAAGCTAGAAAACATATCCAAGACAGGAAGAAATAAAGAGATGTAAATCAGCCATAGAATGTGCAGTTAGATATTATAAGATGTTACCCTCTTAGAAAGCCAAAGGTTTAATTAACGTATTAGAATTGGATTAACCAGATACATCATTCTTTCAGCTGTGATAACAGCCAATCATCACCGGTGAGCTCTGCCACTTTACTCCGCTGGGAGGCAGTTGCTAAGCAGGGATAATTAGGAGTGAAGGAGGTTTCCAGGGGGAACACCCAAGAGAGATAAATGGGGAGGGATCTGAAGGAGGCAGGCAGAGGAGTTCAGCCTGAGCCCAGGTCAGACACTTGCGAACAAAAGGGCTGGCTCGGATGGAAATGACCTCAGACTTAATCTTGAGAAGGCTTTGGCCGCGCTGATGGAGAGAATAGACAAAAAGCTGCATGTTGGAGGGTTGGCCCTGGGCAGCAGTGCCTGGACTGTGTCCCAGCTTTGCTCACTCCTTGGCTGGGAGCAGCCTAGGTAACGCGTAGGCAGTAGTTCCCCTTCTGAATAAGAAAGCATCAAATGACCGAGCTCTTTAAAACAGATTGATCTGACTCACCTGCATCCATGGCTGTCACACAAGTTACTTGATTTAATTTGACAAGCCTTTATTGATTGCCGGTTTTGTTCATGAACTCAGCTAGGTGCTGTAGGGTCTGTGGAAATTCCTTCATTTATTTTCTCATTTAATCATGGATTCTGCAGATACAGTGGAGGGATTGGCACATTCTAAGCATTGGTACTTCCATTCTGAGGCTACTGTTGAAATACATATTTATCTTTCTTTTTCTGTTTCAGGACAGTGACATTGCTGATGCTTCATTAGAGAACTGTGAGATTCAGAGCTTACCTTGCCAGACTCACAGAGGCTCCCACATGCTTTGCCATGCCTGTGTGTGCACGTGTGTGTATGTTCTTAAAGAATAAAGTGATTTGCCTTTCTTCACATTTTCCTTAAGGGGTATAAAATATACATTTAATTCCTGGAGCTCAGGAATTAAATACTGAGGCGAGTCCTCGGTGGGTGAAGGTGAGAACAGTTCATCTTACTTAACATCAGGCTGTGGTAAACCCACAGTTGTGCAGTCTAGCTTTCTGCCAAGAGCCGTGCTGCAGACATTCCGGAAGGAATTTATATGAAGTCTGAGTGGGCCGCCGCGTTGACGGGCTGTGAAGAACACCCAATTTGCTGAGAAGCACATTCTCCATTGCCATAGTTAGGCACGAACTAGGACCGGGGGTAGAGAGGAATCAGCTATCTTGTCATTTTCCATTTGCATTTGTTTTAGGGCTCCTAATGGAGCCTTGTTTACTAGTGCTTCTGGGTAGCAAATTCTCTTCCACACCTACCGTAGCTGCCGCTTGCCGCCTGTATTTCAGGGCTGCCGTTTCCCTCCTCTGTTTGATTTGGGCTGACAGGGATGCCGTTCTCAGCGGCACATTTTGTGTCAGCAAATATGCCTTCACCCTATAGCCACAGCGGCTGCACGCGTCATTACTGCGGCACACAGTGATTTTAATGTTGCTTCCAAACCGTCTTCACCTCTTGCCATTATTTGAATTTAGGGCCAACTGCTCAGCCGTAGGTGGCAGTTTGTCATTCAGCATCTGTAGTTGCAAAATATGTATTTGTCAGTGTGTTTTATGCCTTCAGATGTGCTATATTTCACGCAAAGACAAATCTTTTCATTTTATCAACGTTGCTATTCACTGAATCTTCCATTTATTTTTTTTCCACAGAGAGCTTAATGTTGGATTGGGATGCTCTGAAAATTCATTTTATATGAATGAGACTTAGGTTTTATAGGTTGGCTTTGCTTGGGCCGCAGATAGGCATGAGGATCCAGGTTGGCCGTTTATTATTATACTTCACAAATTATTCAGCTCTGGACTGGGGAAGTAGCACAGTGGGGAGAGCCTTGCCTAGAGAGATCTCAGAAGCTGAGATCTGAGTGACTTGTAATGTAAAGCTCTGAGTTCAATCCCCGGCTGCACATGGTGTCACATGCCTGTAATCCCATAACTCGGGCAATGAAGGCAGGAGAATTATAAATTCACTGTTATTGTCAGCTCTATAACAACTTTAGGGCTAGTTATTTAAAGGTTAAAGTTGTCTAACAAAGATCATACCAGGAATCCAAAAGTTTATCACTAACAGAATAAGCAATAGATTTTCCTCATCCCAGTCTGGGTTTGATTTCTGGCCTGCCTGCCCTTTGCCTTCCTGTGGGTAGTTTGCTGAAGATACAACCATCTTTGCTTGTCCATGATACCTTTAAGCAGTCTAGTCCAAATCCAATGGGCATAAAGGACAAGAATGAGGTGTCTAGCAGCCTTGTCTGTACAGTGACTTCACCTATCTTCCTAAATGTCACTTGTTATAATGGGTCTGAATCTAAGAAGACAAGGTCAGGGTTTGTCTCCCAGGCTCCTGCTGTTGGCCCTTGAGAACACAAGACTGTGCTGCAGTACTGCGAGAGACTGAGGTCTGCGTGACTTGTGATCTTAGAGAAGTTGCTTTCTGATCTGGACGTTGCAAGTTTACCTAATCATTGGTTGGCAAAGCCTAACCCACTAGAACTCACTTGCCGATTTGACAGGAAAGAACATATCATTTTTCTATATATCTTGCTTTCAATATTTTCATCTTTTCCTGTAGAAATATTAGTGTGTGTGATCATTGATTCCAGCCTCAATGGAAGTTTTGGGAAGGGGCCATGGACCAACAGTGCTTATGTTATGGTTTTGTTTTGAGATTTAAGGATTTAATATATGCACCTGTGCCTAGAATAAATCTAAGCTCTGGTTTTTGCCTCATCTGCATAGGTTTTGCTTTGTAAGCAGTTGGTAAGTGGTAGACCTTGTTCTAAGCCTTTGGGGACAGGGCAAATGTGTGACTGGGCAGGGCATCATTTCTCTGTTGTTAGCTGGATGAGAAGTTAAAGTCGGGTGACTGATGGAGGAAGATCTGGTCACTGAGGGACCCTGCTGTGGGTTGGTGGTAAGTAGCTTGTCTCTACTATGTGATGCTGTCTTAAGATACAGAATTCCTAATCTGACTACAGGGCAAGGTCCTTCAGGCACCCTTTCCACTATTGCTTAGGGTCTTACAGAGAACCACAATGGAGCATTGGTCTGAACTCCTAAAGTCCAGTCGAAGAGAGGGAGGAGTGATAATACGAGCAGAGAGGTCAAGACCATGATGGGGACACCCACTGAAACAGCTGACCTGAGCTAGTGGGAGCTCACCAACTCTGGCCTGATAGGGAAGGAACAAGCATAGGACCAAACTAGGCCCTCTAAATGTGGGTGACAGTTGTATGGCTGGGGCAGACTGTGGGGCCACTGGCAGTGAGACCAGGATTTATCCCTACTGATTGAACTGGCTTTTTGGAACCCATTCTCTCTGGAGGGATACCTTGCTCAGCCTAGATATAGTGGGGAGGGCCTTGGTCCTGCCTCAAAGCAATGTGCTAGACTTTGTTGACTCCCCATGGGAAACTTTACCCACTCTGAGGAGTGGATGGGGAGTGGGATTAGTGGGGGGAGGCAGAGGAGGGGAAGGAGTGGGAAATGGATTTGTCATGTAAAACGAGAAAAGATAGTTTTTCTAAAAAGAATTTTAAAAAAATCTTAAAAATAAAAATGAAAAATAAATCTAAAAAAAGATCCGGAATTCCCTAGGCAGACATGCAGATACTGCTCTTGTTAGCAAAGAGCTTAGCTGAGGTTTCAGAATCCCGAAGAGGAGGCATTTGGATTCTTTTCCTTTGCACTGTCAAAGTGGATCTTTCTAGCCCATCCCCTCTCCTAAGACCAGAGCTCGGCTTCAGAGGAGGCCACTTGAAAGCGGAAAGCAAGGAGAATCAAAGGGGAATCCAAGTTCCCAGTGCTGGTCTGTGGGAAGGAGCCAAGCATCTATATAGCTCTCCCAGACCAGGAAAGCCCTGCTGCGCCAAGGGGCTTGTACGGCCCTTGTGATGACTGAGGAGTTTTCCTCATGACCATACTGGAAGGGAATGTTGTAGATTAGGATACTAGAGTATTGTGCTCTCAATTTTCCCCGAGACTAAGAATAGAATACATGTAGTCACGTGACCCAGAGAATCTCTTAAGTAGTATGACTTGCACACTGTGTGGCTCAGGACAGTCTGCTAATCCACACTGGTTACCCTTCCGTTTGGTCCTTGTGAATCATGTGTGATCACCAGGGGTACATGTAAAAAGGAAGAATAAACACATCAACACATCGTAATCCAAATGCCTTTTTATTGGAAAGATAAATGTCTCTTATAATTTAATGGAAAAACTAGTTGCTTAGGGTAATGTTTAAATCTTGACTATTAAGAGCATCATTCAAATTTTGTTTAATTTATTCTTTTTTTTTTTTTTGTTTTTCTGTGTAGCTTTGGAGCCTGTTCTGTAACTAGCTCTTGTAGACCAGCCTGGCTTTGAACTCACAGAGATCCACCTGCTTCTGCCTCCCAAGTACTGGGATTAAAGGCTTGCGCCACCACCTCCCGGCCTTACATTTATTCTTGAGATTAATTTAGAATAACCTGTAATGGGCTACTTTTTTTCTTTCATTCTTGATTTTTAGCCTATTATATGATTCACTAATATAGTGTGACAGAAAGCGGAGAGGAAAGGTGAGAAATGATTCAAATTTTTATCATGTTTTCTGCTGCTGTCCGTTCCTACGTTGCACCAATCATGAGTCCTGCTTTCCACATTAAATATTGCAGAGCATTAAATGAATAGCTTAAATGAAATTTAAAACAGCATAAATTACATTAATGCCTGATATGAATATTACATTAGTATTTTTGTGAATAATTCACATGGAAGTGTTTTTTTTTAAATCCTCTTTGTAATTAAGGAGTCACTGTGACCCAGGATAGTGTCTATCAGGAACTGCAGCACTATCTCTGCTCCGTCCCCGTGCTTACTGACGAACCTCCACATACTGCAGGATGTGCATTTCCCTCCCTGTGTCGCCGTAATGGAAGCACAAAGCCACTGTGGGGCTCACACACTTCCCTGTGAGGGGCTGTACCTGTGTAGTCTGGTATTCTGTCAGAAAGAACAATATCAGTCTGAAAATGGGTTTTTATCAAATTGAGTTCTAAATGGCTGTTTGCTTGAAATTGAACTTGGTCATCAACAGCCAATATCACTTAATATTTAGTGAGTGCCTACAGAGACAAATGGCTCATACCCTTCTTCCAATGACTGTTTATTCCCAGAGAGAGCAGCTGTGTCTTCACCTGTCTCTACGTACTTGTGAAAGCAAGTTCCCCCAGAAGAGGGAGACAGATCCTTTGCACCCAGAGTTCAGAGGGTTGTGAGCTGCTGGAACAGAACCCTCGTCCCCTGCAAGAGCAGCAAGCCCTCCCTCCAGTGCCCTCCCTGCCATGTTTTGATCTTTCACTTTAATTTTTATGGGAAATATCCATAAGTTGATAAAACAAAATCTTAAGGAAAAAACTAATCATCGTTAAACTTGTTAAAACAGTTGTGTTTGTTGATGTCTCTTTTTTGTTTGCTTGTTTGTTGTTTTTCTTTTTTTTTTCTTTCTTTTTTTTTTTTTTTGGTTTTTCGAGACAGGGTTTCTCTGTGGCTTTGGAGCCTTTGTTTGTTGTTTTTCAAGACAGGGTTTCTCTGTAGCTTTGGAGCTTGTCCTGGAACTAGCTCTCATAGACCAGGTTGGCCTTGAACTCAGAGATCCGCCTGTCACCGCCTTTTGTTTGTTTGTTTTTTTTTTTCCACACAGGATTTTATTAAGTAGCCCTGTCTGTCCTGGGAAGTTCTCTGTAGGCCAGGCTGACCTCACAGAGACCTGCCTGCCTCTGCCTCTGAGTGCTGGGATTAAAGGCCTGTGCCACCACTGCCTGGCTTGCTGATATCTCTTTCTTACAATATTCAGTTAGAAATATGTACTCCAGCACCTGATCATTTGTCGTGAAAAGCTTTCTTCATGTCTGTTAGGGCCTCTTGAGTCTCGCTCATTGGGTTGATTCCAGTATTTCTTCTCCATAATATCCTCATCAGGTTGTGCACGACCTGTGCTTTTGTTTCATGTGTGTGAACCTAACATCTACAGCAGCCAGCCCCCATCTCGATGGCTTCGCTCCTCACACTGACAGCATTGGGAGGCTGTGGCCCTGTGTGTGTTTTTGTATGTATGTGAGTGTGTGCTATATATTGTTGATGTGTGCATACGCATACTAGTGGGGCCCAGAGGTCTTCCTTGATTTCTCTCCAGCTTATTTTTTTATTATTTTTTTCATTTACTCTCCTTATGTGTGTGTTTGGGGGTGCATAGCTGTTGTGCACATGTGGAGCTCAGGGAAAAGCCTTGTGGAGCTGATTCTTTGCCTCCATGTGAAAATAGGTCAGCAGACTTTGACTGCTGGGTGACAATCACCTTTACCTGTGAGCCTTCTAGCCGCCCCTCCTACCTTGTGTTTTTTGAGACAGATCCTCTCTCTGAACCCAGAGGACAGGCCAGTGGGCTTCAGGGATCTGCCTGTCCGTGGCTCTCCACTCCTGAGATCACAAATGCGCCATGGTGTCTGGCTTTTCCTTTACGATATCTTTAATGAATTCAGGTTCTTTATATTAATATAATCATGATGTTATGCAACTTAGTTTTTTTCCCACTCAGGGTCTAGAAGATATTTACGCACTGACATTTGAATGGTTGACTTTTTTTTTTTTTAACACTTGACATTTCAATCCTTCTAGAGTTGGGATTTGTGATTTGAGTGAACGAAGGCTTCTGCTTCAAGTGATCTTTCCCATAAAGCATTTCTCTCAAGGTCTCCACTTGTTTTGGTCCTTCTCCTCTTCCTCAAGTGGTGTCACTGACCAGTAGACTTGCACAAGTGTGCTGGTCTGTGTTTCTGCCTGTGGCTTCTTCTTTTCTCTTACTGATTCTGTCTTCGTCCTCTTCCTCCTCCTCCCTCCCCTCCCCTCCCTTCCTGTCTCCACACACACATTCATCTCTTACATTTAAGCCAGCATAGTGGTGCATGCCCATAATGCGAGCCTTGGGAGGTTGAAGCAAGAGACTCAGGAACTCAAAGCCAGCTTCAATGACAACAAATTCTTGGCCAGCTTGGGCTGCAGGAGATGACACACTCCTTTCCCTGATAAGAGATACCTTTGAACTCATGTGTGCATATGTCTATTTTAAGTATTCGTTTTCCCATTAGGTTTTGGACATAGTAAAATCAAGTATCCGCACAATTCTTCCAAGAATCTGGAGGGTCCCGGATGCTGAAGAACTGAGTTTATACCGGATTTTCAACAGGGTGTTTAATCGCCTACTTTGGAGTCATGGCCAAGGACTGTGGAGCTGTTTCTGTGACTCAGGGTAAGTTGAAGTCATTTCATTTTCTGTTACTGCAATTTTAAATGTTTTGCCATTAGTTATGCAGGCAGACAAAGGACATGGTCAAACATCTTTAATAGTAGTCTTTTAAAAGATGAACTTTTACTGCATGTAATTATAGTACTCAAATATAATTTATATCAATTAAGTTGATTTGCATAAGTCAATAGTGAGCTCTGGGTTCAATGAGAGACCTTCTTTCTAAAAATAAGATGTAGAGTAATCAAGAAAGGGAGGGACCCTCATCAAACTTCCCCCCCATGCACACATACAGAAACACTTGCAGGACATGTGCATGCACACAGAATATACATACCAGACCATGCAGAGGCACATATATACAGATATGTGCCTACACACCACACACATACTTCACACATACATATGTATACCACATATCTGCACAAACACATACATTCCCAATTAAAGAGATTTCTGGGCAGTCTTGAGTCCAGTGTTTTATTCGCTTATCAAGATCATTGCTTAAAATGTGGACATTTCTCTCATCTTTCGTCCGAGTATAAGCTTGTCTACAGATGCAGGCTGCCCACCACCATGTGCTCCAGAAAAAAACTGATTATTTTTCAAATATTAAAAATCTGTCCATTCTGCATGATTTGAGCCCTGTGTAGCATCCCAGAGTACACTATTCTCTGCTGTGAAATCTTAGCATTCTGTTTAGTGCCGAGACTCCTAGTCATGTGTGCCTTTCTCAGACCCCTTGTAAACACTAGGTGTTTTCCCTTGTCGGTCACTCACCAGTGGAAGATTACCCCAGGTTGCATTTCCATCTGAGGATAATCTTGGCTATAAGACTTCCCTCCAGAGATTTAGGTGAAATATTTGATCTGTGTTCTATAGCCACCCTCCACCCCAACTGATGGCTCTCTGGAATGCTTCTATCTGAATTCTCTTTGGTTTGGTTTGTTTGTGGATCCTTTGGCTTGGTTCTACATAGGGATTTCAGCTCCTGCCAACCATGGAAGGCTGTAAGGCAGTCTGCTATTTACATTAATGCTGGGTATTTGCCAGTGTCAACATCTAAATATATACATCTGGTGACTTTGTTGATCACAGGGTTTTATTTTATTTTATTTCCTTACTCTTTTTGATAACTTATTCTGGCTTGGTTGAGTTTCCTCATCACCTGCCGCTAACATAATACTCTGTGCACATTTTCCTGGTAGTATCTTTCTCTACAAGTTCTGACAGCAGTAGTAAGTCACACTTATTACTTACTTAGGGCTTACTAAGCATAGGACAGTTGTTCATATAGTCACCATAAAAATATCTAGAGTAGACTATTACTGTTATTTTCATTTGACAGGCAAAGAAACTAAAATGTATACAGAATACGTAAATGATCCAGGTTGCCATAGAAATTGGATGACCCTCCTTTTAAACCCAGGAAGTCTGAGTTGAGCTCTCAGTGCAGTACCTTATTGTTTGTCCCCAGACATATTTGCTGTTTGCCCGCATTTACCAAGCCTTCTTCACTTCAGTTCCCCAGCGTTCAATTGCTTAGCCAGTTATGCCTGAACAGGTGGAGGAGAAACACTTAGGAGTTCAATTTTCTACACGCTTTTCTAACGTGCTGGTGTTTTTTTATATGTTTAGCTCCGGGCTTTATGTCACAGACACAAGTGAGCTCGGTAGGCTTTCTCGATTCTGTGACGTCACATGGTGCTACTTCTGCTTGGTGGTCTTCAGTTTGGATCTTCCACAGTCTGACTGTACTTTTGATACTTTGCCCATCAGTATGTCTTCCTTTAATAGCTGATCCAGCAGCTAAGGTGAAAGAAACCTAGTCTCATTTCTTAATGAATGATTTTAATTTAAAAAAAATGTTGTTTTCTTTCTCACCTATGTGGAAAATATTAGACAAATATTTTAAATAACAATAGGGCAGCTCCATTTCTGTTTTTGTCTGTTAATAACCAAGAATAAGATTAAACAAGTAAGCCATTTTTTTTGCCTTTCTCCAGAAACATTGAAAAAAATGTGGTTTCAATAAATTTAGCTCAGGGCTTTTGTATCAAATATCCTGGTCTTTCTCTTCTTGGATGCTCATGCGTAAAAACCCCTTGGTTCCACATAGTCCCCTGGGAGGATTTTTTTAAAGATATATTTTATTTTAAAAATGGCGTGTATGTGTCTCTATGAGAGTATGCACAAGTGAGTGTAGGCATCCATAAAGCCACAAGGAGGCACTGGATACTGGGAAGGCACTGCCCTCCCATTGGCTATGTTCTTGGTAGATCTTCAGCACTCAAATCTTTCTTCTGGTGATTATCCACTTGCTTGACAGACTGTCTAGATTTTTAAACAGACAAAGCAAAACCGGTCTTTCTTCTTTCTCCACACATTTAACCATCAGTTAGGTTTTCTTCTAGGGTACAAAGGGATAAATTATTTCCCTTCTTCAGATAAATGTTTTATTAACGTTTTCATGAGGAAGAGGGTGAAGTGGTTGGATTATTGAATAATAGGCGGACTTTCTAAGTCTTGGGATTTCATTAACCCCTCTTTGTTGTGAGAAGTATTCAGGATCTTATCCCTTGTCATTATGTCACTAAAAATGTCATCTAAAGCCATCTCCTTTAATATTTCTCTGGGGATTAGGGAAAACTCAAAAGAACTATTAAATCATTTAATTTTTCTTTTAGAATTCAATGACGCTAGTGCTTTTATTCTCTTTGAATTTAGATTTAAAAAGCAGGCAAAAAGACCCTGGGATCTTTGATTGGAAAGCTCTGGTATTTTCACCTCTTCCTATCTCATTTTACCTTTGCTAGAAACAACAACAACAACAATTAAAAAAAATTGTGTCATTACTTTGACACAAGTGTAGCAAAGGAGCTTTTCATATGTACTCCTTACAGCAGGCAGTAGCTGAGGAGCACACAGTGCTGAGTGTCACGGCTTTTCTGTGTATAGGCTCTGGTAGCCTTTGGCAACAGGGCTTGGGCCTTATTCATTTTCTCTTCTCTTTTGGGGGGATTTGTATGCTGTTACTTGAATATAACTTAATAGACTAGAATGAAGTGTTTTACTAGTGATATTGAATGTTTACACAGGAAGTGTGTATAGGACATTGGTTCATACATTTGTCTTGAGAAGAGAGTGGTAGACCAGTCAAAGCTCTTCTTCTGTAAGCAGGAGCCAGCAAACACAGCAAACTGGATAGCCATGCTGAGTTGGTAGCATCAATGGCCTTAGAGACAAACCTCACATGATATGTAAAAGTTGTATCAAATTGAAATAAAGAAACCCCTTTATCTTTCTTCCATCTTCTTTCTTCCTCTCGCCCCTCTAAATTCCAAGGTCAGTAAAGAAAAATAACCTTGATGTGAGAGACCTGGTACAGATCTAACCAGATGTTTCAAAGTATAAAGAAAACTCCTGTTCCGCGTGGAGGGTAATGAAAAAGATAGATGCTCGTAGACATGTCAGAATCCCACCAAAGAGGGCTAGATGGGCAGTCGAAACGTAGGGTGTTTTTTTTTTTTCCTTCTTTTTTTTTTTATTGAGAATAAGAAAAAAAAGTTTCCGCCTCCTCCCAGCCTCCCATTTCCCTCCCCCGTAGGGTGTTTTTTATGTGTATTTACAGGCATATACAGTTTTATATCTCTCAGCTCAGGCATTTAAGGTCTTTTAGATTATGCATATTAAATACAAACATAAATGGTAATTATCTTCGCCAGTGTTTTTTTTTTTTTTTTTTTTTGCTCCAATTAGGTAAGTTAACTTATATCTGTGGCTGTAATGTGTGTCTCTAACACACATATATTGTTAAATGTTTAGTAGTAAATGTTGAGTTAATTGAGCTCACATTTAATTGTTTAATTAAATCAATTGGATCAGAAATGTTTATGCCTTTGTAAGGAAGAATTATTATATTTAGACCTTAACATTTCCAAACCCAGAAGAAAATCTATTTCTTTCAATTAACTCACTTGAGCTTTAACCCTGTAAAAAAATCTGTCATTTGCTGAGGACATGCTGTCTTCTTGGACCATGTTTTTTCCTGAGAAAATAAACAGTTGTTTTTGCAGGAAAAAATGAAACAAAGAAACTTCAAGCACTTTGAAATATGTAAAGAATTTTTTTAAATTCCAAATATATAAAATAGCTACCGAAGGTTGAAAACTGAGTTTTTGGATTTTTCTTTTGAGATTTTTTCCCCCCAGGGAAAGGATTTTTCCTTAGTATTTTTTTTTCCTTTCTTTCCGAAAACCTGTTCTTTGCCCTTGAGGCTTACAAACATTGGCTTTTGTCAAAAGAGACTTGAACTTTCCTCTCAAGGGTTGAAGAGCTAACCCTCTTCCATCCACGCTAAGATATCTGATTTAAGCCATGGATGATAGCTTGGGACTTGATAACAGTGACACGGACAAACATGTATGCACCAACAGTGGGGCTTCCCAGGGAATCATGAACTGTTCCTCCTTTGGAGTGAGTTCCTTGAAAGAGGAGGGACACCCAACTTCTGTTGTGGGAGGTGAGTGCCCATGGGTTACAGAGGAAGCAGAAGGGATGATCGATACAGAGAGTATTTAGAAAGGGGTCAAACTGAGTTTCGTAGAGCAGGGCAGCCACAAATCACAATGACTTTATAATCTCTTTGTGTCTGGTATTATGCTAAATATAGAATTAAAAAAAACCCCTAAATTCCTATAATGCCTAAAATTTGAGCAGTTAACAAATTAATAAATTAATATGGAACAGCTTCATTTTTTAAAAGCAGGAATGAGTCATTTTGTTAGCTCTCCAGGTTGGGTAGCACTAATGGCCATATGTACACACACATACATATATAGGATTATACAAATCCTGTAATAATTCGATATTTCAAAAACGAAGATTGACCTCCTAATTTGTATCTGTTATAAAGCTTCCATATTCATCACATTTATGAGAGGCCAGTTCTACCTTGTTTCCCAGTTTGTTGCTGGTTGCCATTTCCAACAGTGAACCCCACAAAGTCATGTCTGTTTCCATGCCAACAGGACCTCTTGGGAGAGCATCTTCAGTAAGAGCCCGGAGGTGGTGAGTCCTCTGCAGCTCCAGTGTTGCCAGCGCCTGGTGGAGCTTTGTAAGCAGTGTCTGCTGGTGGTTTACAAATACACCAATGAAACGCGAGGGCCCATCTCAGGCATCGGCCCCGACTGGGGTAACTCCAGGTGAGTCGGACTTTCTTAGTTCCCTGTGTGTATCGTGTAGAGACATGGCATGGGACAGTTCGAAATTGAGGGTCTTTTTCAATTAGGAGCCTTTTTATGCCTGGTTAGGGGATCATCAAAAACTGAAAATGCATCCATTTCCTAATCTACAAAGCAGCTTCTAATTGCACAGCCTTTGTCTTTAAGAAACCGAAGAGCAATCACTAGCCAAAGGGGTACGTGTAATGTGATTGGAAATATGCATATTTGATGTATATATTCCTGTTGCTGGAATAAAATGAACTATTATTGGGCATTTCAACATTCATTCCTGATAACAATATGGTTGAGAAAGTGCATTTGGTTTGATTTTATTTATTCAACATGCTTCTACCAAGACGTTGGCCACACCAATCAGCAGGAGATGAATTTTTGTCAAGTTCTATCACAAAATTGAATTTCAGGTGTATCCAGTTAAAACATGTAGTTCTTCTGAAAGTAGAAACACATTAACAAGAAACAACTGTCACACTGCAAATGGACAGAATAAAAGTGTAGTCACTTTAGAATGTCACTATACGTTTGCACTTCCTATCAGAATTAAAGATGAATTGTAACTCTGGGTACCTATTACAGCTTGGTTTGGTGATAGGAAATTGGAGCCGGGATTTTACACAGGATGGGCGCTGAGCTATGCTCCCAGCCGTTTTCACTTTAGTTTTATTATACTAAAGTTGCAGTGTTACTGAGAGTAGAAGCAAGTGAGTGATGAAAATGAAGTCATAGTCAAAAAGGAGTGAGAGTCAGGGAGGAGATTTGAAAATAAAGAGTGGTTGGAATCGCTAGAGGTGGACGCAGTGAGATCATCTTTCTTCAGGGAGGGTGAGAGCACTCGAGCCCACTCTCTTCCACAGGACCCGGAATCATAGAATGGATTGGAATATTTTCCTCAGAAAGGATCAGCCCACATATTTGTCTTAGATTTTGTTTCTTGTACACTGTGTAGTATATCTAATCTGTTTTGACTATTTTGTTTTTGCAAATAGTAACCGATTGATCATAACAATTACAGAGACAAAGTTAACTGTATTTTATTATTTTATTTATTGTTTTTTTGTGGTTTTTCTTTTTTTAATTGATTTTTATTGAGCTCTACATTTTTCTCTGCTCCCCTCCCTGCCTCTCTCCTTCCCTTCAACCCCCCCCCAAGGTCCCCATGCTCCCAGTTTACTCAGGAGATCTTGTCTTTTTCTACTTCCCGTGTAGATTAGATCTATGTATGTCTCTCTTAGTGTCCTCATTGTTGTCTAAGTTTTTTGGGATTATGATTTGTGGGCTGGTTTTCTTTGCTTTATGCTTAAAAACCACTTATGAGTGGCTACATTGATACTTGTCTTTCTGTGTCTGGGTTACCTCACTCAAAATGATGTTTTCTAACTCCGTCCATTTTCCTGCAAAATTCAAGATGTCGTTATTTTTTTTCTGCTGTGTCTCCATTATGTAAATGTACCATATTTTCCTTGTCCATTCTTTAGTCGAGGGGCATTTAGATTGTTTTCAGGTTCTGGCTATAACAAACAATGCTGCTATGAACATAGTTGAGCACATGTCCTTGTGGCACGATTGAGCATCCTTTGGATATATATCCCAAAGTGGTATTACTGACTCTTGGAGGAGTGTTGTTTCTTAATTTTCTGAGAAATCGCCATATTGACATCCAAAGGGGATGTACCAGCTTGCATTCCTACCAACAATGCAGAAGTGTTCTTTTACCCCACAACCTCTCCAGCATAAGCTGTCTTCAGTGTTTTTGGCCTTGGCCTTTTTATTTATTTATTTATTTATTTATTTATTTATTTATTTATTTATTTAAATTGAAAAAGAACTTTTTTCATATAATATATTTAATCATGTTTTCATCTCTCCTAATTCCTCCCAGATCCTTCCCACATCCCTACCCACCAAAAATTTATGTTTCTTTCTCTCTCTTTAAGAAACAAACAAAACAAAACAAAATACAAATAAGAGCCAAGATACACAGATACACACACAGGAAAACAGAGAGAGAGAGAGAGAGAGAGAGAGAGAGAGAGAGAGAGAGAGAGAGAGCCAAGATCTACAGGCAAAAGACCAATAAGACAAAAAAAAATGCCCAAAGCAAAGTGAAGTAAAATAAAATAGTCAACAAAAATATCCCCAAGTTTGTTTTTTGTCCAACTACTTCTGGGCATGAGGCCTACTGTGAAATGTGGTTAATACACCCAGTGAGACCACACAGGAGAAAACTAACTTTTCCATTCCCGGTGGGTATCAATTGACGATAGCTTCTTAGTTAGGGGTGGGAGTCCATGTTCACTTCCCCCACTCAGTACTGGAATCCCATCTGGCGTGAGCCTGTCCAAGCTTTGTGAATGCTGTCACAGTCTCTGAATTCATCTGCACATCAGTCCTCCTGTAACTGGAAGACACTCATTTCCTCAGAGTCACCTGTCACCTCTGGCTCTCAACAATCTTTCTGCCTCCTCTTCTGCATATTCCCTGAGCCTTGAGGGGAAGGGGTTGGTGACAGAGAAATGACAGCATCTTCAAAAAATAGTGCTGGTCAAACTGGATACTGCATGTAGAAGAATGGAAATAGAATCATATTTATCACCTACCCTGTGCAAAACTCAACTCCAAATGCATCAAGAACCTCAGCCTAAGAGACACGCTAAACCTGATAGAGGAGAAAGTGCAGATTAGGCTTGAACTCGCTGGCACAGGAAGTGACTTTCTGAACAGGGCACTAATAGCACAAGCACTAAGATCAACAGTGAATAAATGGGACCGTATGAAGCTGGAAAGCTTCTATATGGCAGAAGGCTCTTTCAGTTTAGACAAAGCTGCAGGCTACAGAATGGTAAAAGATCTTTATCAACTGTGCATCTGATGGAGGATTAGTATCTAAATATATAAAGAACTAAAAAGGCAGAACATCAAGAAGACCAAATTTAAAAAAAAAATGGAGTACAGAACTAAGAAGCTAGTTTTCAAAACATGAAACATAAATGGGTTAGAAACACCTAGGGAAATGTTCAGCCTCCTTAAGCCATCCAGACAATGCAGATGGAAACCACTTTGGGGTTTTGTTTTAGGACAGTCAGAATGGCCACGATCAGTCAAGCTGGCTGCAGTTCACGCTGTCAAGGATGGAGAGCTGCTGATGGGAGGGCTAGCTCGTACAGCCACTGTGGAAAGCAGGGTCATGGTTCCTCAGGAATCTGGGAATAAATGTACCTTAAGATTCAGCTATACCATATATACCTTTGGGCATATACCCAAAGGGCTCGACATCCTCCCATGGAGATGGAGATACTCATTCGTTTTCATTGCTGTTTTATTCACAATAGCCAGAAATGGGGAATAGCTTAAATGTCCATCAGCTGATGGACAGGAACATGTGGTACAACTGCACCATGGAATACTATTCAGCTGTTAAGAAAAATGAAATCATTAAATTCAGAGATAAATGGATGAAGTTGGAAAAAGTTATCCCGAGTGAGGCAACCTAAACCCCCAAAGACAAATATTGTATCTTTTACTTTATATATGCATACTACCTTTTAAGCCTTGGATTTGCATGGTACCATCCAAATAACCACAGAGGTTAGGAACCTGGTAAGGGACTAGGGGAGAGGTGAGCATCTCCCCCCCAAAACTCAGGGCTTTCCATGTTCTAGGCCTGTGCTCTCATCACTGAGTTCCTGAACCCAATCTGAGGAGGAGAAACTAGGAAAATTAATTGATGTAGAGTTTCTTTTTGGGGATGATGACAGTATTCTTGGCTTGCAGGTGGCTATATAAGATTAATATGCTTAGCTTACTGAATTTTATATCCAAGAATGATAAAAAATATTTCTGTCATGAAATTCAAGACAATAAGAAAAATCCTCCAAAAGCACAGTGCTCATAGTTTGTTGATTTTATTTATCCTGCCGTCCTCAAACTTGGAAGCTGGGTTTGTCTGAAAGAGTTCAGGTGTCCTTGTCCTACTACAGAAAGATGTTGGAAGGTGAATGTCACTTACATGGTCAAGGAAAAGTCCCCTATTGGTTTTAAATGACTGATATTCTGGGCATCGTCAGAGTTAACAATAAGATAGCATATGAAAACTGTGTGCTCTGCATCTACATGGTGGGTATGTAGGCGTGCACACACCTAGCCTAATACAACGAGTGTGGCTATGGGTGTGCAGTGAGGTCAATGGAGATAGTCAGGTGCATTGCTCTCGGGTACGAGTTAGCTGTGAGTTATTGTGGTACAGGAAAAATAAGCTAGGCAAAAAGCTGTAAATTTCTTTGTATTTTGATGCTTATATAAAGTCTTCAGATAGAGTCTATAAATTCCCTTCCTTGAGACAGTCTTCCTGCCTAAAAAAAAATCAAATTGTATTATTTAACTCCAATGCAAAGAACAATTTAAAAGTAATATTTGCTGTTCAGCTCCTGGAGTCTCCCAGGAGATATTAGTGGAGACTTGGAGGCAAATAGCTATTGCATTTCTCCAGAATGCCTTGCAATACCCACAGCATTTGTTTTAGCTAAGCAGAGTGTTTTTCCAGTATAATTTCATATACTTTTTCCAGTTCATATCACACTTCTCCTTCTTCCAAGTCTAAAAGAACAGTTTCTTACTAACTACCGCTTCTATTAGAAAGTTGGGGTTTGTGGTGTCCGTACCCACTGTACTTCCTGGGTAATTTTATGCTTCATGTTCCTGAAAGTGTTATTATAATGATTGAATACAGGTTTTAAAGGGGTATTTTTGTGTGCCATGACAAGAGTCTGGAATTGTCATGACCACGGAGTTCATTCCTGAAGAGCAGCAAAGCTGTAGATTTGCACAGGCTCTGAGACCTGTCGAGTCCCTTCGCTAGCCATGTGAGCAGGGGAAAGACAGCTGCTTCATACAGCTTATTCTTCTGTAGAACGTGGCTAACAGTGATATGTACTTAGGTCATTGTTATTAGAATAAAATGTGTTGATACTTATAAAAATTAGAATAGTGCTGGCCAATAAAATGTTATTTAAAGAATTGTTTAGTATAAAATAAATCACCTAGGATCCTGTACTTTGTGATCTTATTTATTTATTTATTATTTATTTATTTATTTATTTAATTTATCTCATGTGCCAGAATGGAGCTCAAGATATTCATGAGGCTGGATATGATTTACCAATGCTCAGGAGGCTGAGGACTAGGATGGGTTCCATCTACTGAGAGACAGTAGAAAGTAGCTTTTGTGCATGTTTCCTAAGTGTCAATAGTGCCAATTTATTGGAAATTAAAAATTTTAATTGGAGGATTGTAAAGATAGCTCAGTGACTAAAATGTTTGCTCCACAAGCATGAAGACCTGAATTTAGATCTTCAGAACCCACCTAATAGCAGAAACTCAGGAGGTGTACTGGCCACCTATAATCCCAGAACCCAGGAGCTGGGGATGCTTGGGACAAGCTGGCTGGAGGTGCTGAGCTACAGGTTCCCTGAAAGACACCGTCTAAGCACATAAAAGTAGTACAAGATGGAGAGAAACAACCATTGACCATCGACCTAAGGCCTCTACAGGCATGCTCAGGCGACCACACGCATGCGTGTACACCACACATACACATGTGTGAAGTTTGATAGAAGTTGCTGTTTTTGTGTTATTCCTGATGCCTTTTCCACAGAGCTTAGACTGTCCCCACCCACTGTGGATTCGTAGGTTTTGATCAGCGCCTTATTTTATTTGCTCCTTGCCCTACATAAGAAGGGACGCTTTCCCGTGCCAAAGGTATCAGATTAATCATTAAGACTTCACCAGCACTTGACATCATAATTAATCCATATAAATTACCCTAGTTATATTAAGAAAATAATTTATATAATCTGTGATGTGAGAAATCAGTTGTTTCATTATTCATCAACCATTCTGGAGTTTTGATTTAATTTACTTTGTTGTGCGTTATTTGACTGCTCTATTAACTTAATGATCAACACAATTATTTATAGTTTGTGATATTAGGTAACAGATTTAGTAGGTATTATTATTTAGGATGAAATAATGTTTGTGGATATTATGAAAAATTCTATTTTAATCTGATGCTGTTTGCAGTTTTATTATAATGAATTCTTTTCTTTTCCTAAGATTTACTGTAAATTTAGTTTCTCATTAATATAGTAGACGTATCCCTAGGTCTCAGCATTGAAGTCATAAACTAGGCCGCTGACAGGTCTTACCTTTCACTTTGCTTCTTATGTGTTCATTCATGATGCTGCTTAGAAGATTCCAGTGGCCAAAGAAGGAAATGAATCAGTGATGCTCTCCTGTCCCTTGTTATTGGAAACTCCTCAAAGATACGTTTAACCTAACTTTGCAATACGTTGCTGTAGTTATTACTACAACACAGGCTTTATATACCATGGTTAATTTTCATTCATATTTATGGATTTTCTTGTCCATTCAGCTATAGATCTATAGATTGGACTGACCAAACTATCAAGATTTTTACAGGAAAAGAAAATATGGGTACCTAATTCCATATTTTATGTAATTCCCAGTTTTTAAAACTTGACCTTGAAAACAAACAAACAAATAAACAAACAAAAAACAAGGTCCAGTTTCTTGGCAAATTTGACCTGAATTAGAACGTAAATTTGCTTGTAGTATTTATTATCAATTGTGAATATAAAATTACATAAAATTAATGTTTTTTTTGCAGAATGTTGGCACCCTGATATATATCATATATAACATATATGTGTTATATATAATATATATTATACATATACTATCTTGTCTTTCTAAAATCTGGGGGAATCAGATATTTGGAAATACATTTGGCTTCATGATTACATCAATCTGTAACATAAACACTGAGTTATCTAAGAATACAAAGCTTCTAATTAAGAATGTTTTAGATTAACTATAGTTATATCGAATCAATGAGACATTACACAATTAGTATCTGTGTTTCTATATCATTTAAATAAACGCTGAGGTTAATGCGGCTTGCCAAATTCTTCATGAAAATAATTAGTAAAAGGCTAAAGATTTGAGATGTCAAAGTATCTGATTCTTCTATCACGTTTTAAGGAGACGTTAGTCCGGCTCTATGTGTTAGTTACAGGCACTGATAATGAATTATAAGTTTATGTGAACCAACAAACAGCACTGTGATGTTTGAGTACAATGATAATAGCATGTCATGGTATGCTAATTTCATATGTCATATATGTTCAGCTTTCTTAAGATGGAAATTTTTGTATGAACTGTATTGTTGTGATAGTCACAGTTTTCAGATAAGAAGGATAATAACTAGTTTTGTAATTCTTTCATGAATTATATTGACATTAAAGTTTTGTTGCAACAAACCAATTTTTTAACTATCTTTTTTTTTTTTTTTTTTTTTTTTTTTTTTTTTATTTGCTGCCAGGAAGTACCCAGTTCCTCATGAGATCACCACTATACAACATGAAATATAATTCGCCCGGAATGACTCGCTCCAATGTTTTGTTTACATCCCGATATGGCCATTTGTGAGACTGAATGCTGAATGGAGTATTGTCATGGGCTATACATAATAGCAATTCATTTATTTTGTCTAGTTGAACCTTGAGGAAGTGACCCTTATGTGCTGTTTTATGTATATATGTCATATAAGTGTATGGAATACATACACACATGCACTCAAGTAACATATAAATATATATTTATTTATTATATGTAAGAAGAATTAGCAGAAAACTGAATATAAGATTTAACCTTTCTGGAAATACAATAAACCATGTTAAAGTTGTTTACACAAATATGCAAATGTGTAGAATTTGCTAGGTTTACATTTAATTACTTCCTACTAGAAATGTTATTTTTGCTGCAGAGTATATAAAGCAGAATTGGTCTTGAAGATCCCCTTACAGTGTTAAATTATTTTCTAGATAACACAGCTTAGAGTTCAGAAAGCACTGAGCATATCTTATCACTGACTTCTCTCACTTCTAGCAACTGTTTTAACAGTGAAACACAAGCGACGTAGAAGCCTGGGGTTGGCTTGACGATAGGATTAGGATGAAACGGGTTTATGGTTACTGTAGCACACTGTAAAGTCCTAGAACAAAATCCTCGCCTGACTCCCCAACATTTTATCCTCCTATGTGGAGACGTAGCTACTTGTTCTAGTGTACACTTTCGGGAAAGATCTGATAAGGTCATGGTGTGATCTAAAGGGGAGACAGTCCAGTGGCTTCCGAATAAAATGTACACTTGTTTTGACTTTCCATGAGAGTCACACAAGGAGACAAGGTGTCATAGGGCTTGGCTGTGTGACTTTTGTGTCACATAGCACTCGCTTTTCTTGGAAAATATATTATGGATGGGTTTAAGTCTCTGTGTTGAGACCAATATACCTTGCAAAGTCTAATGACAGTGGTGTCTCATTTCACCTCAGAAAATAATCTGAAGGCTCTGAAGAGAAGCCTACGTGGAGCACATGTCACTACCCACTGATGTGCCATGAAGCCAGTCTTTAATCCAACTTCAGTGTGGTGTTGTCTCTCTGTCCAGGCACTGTGCACGTGTTCCCGAGCGGCATACTCCCATACTCTTCTTGTGTTGCTTTCAGTTTCCACAGACAACACAGCCATGGATTTTTTAACTCAGGAAGTATAATATTTGCTCAAACTTCCCTCCAAAGGTTTTACTCACAGATGCTAAGTATTTGCAAAACTCAAGATTGCTTTTCATATCTTAGAATATATTTCCAGTAAATGAAGAAATAACTCCATGGCGGCAGCAGTCAGAGCCCATTTGTCCCAGGTTCATTCAAAGGTGGATCGTTGGTGACCCCAGTTGTAAGGTATATGTATTTTACTTTTAAAACCACCTTTGGAGAGTATATTTTTTTACTGCAATATTCATTATTTTACACAAATTAATGGTAGCCATTTTGCTTCTTTATGGCTGCTCACCCACACACATTCCATCAGAGATTTTTCCGAGTACAACCCACATAGTTTTTTCTTGTGTTTTCAAAGGAGACTAAAGCAACCAAATGAAGAAAATGAATGTGGAACTTAGGAGTTCATATTGTGAATTATTCAATAAGGTACAGAGTAATTAAAATAAGTGATACAAATATTAGAACATTACAGAATCTTTATGGAATAATCAACAGTCAGTCCTTTTAATGGTTTATTTATAGTCATTTTTGTTTTCAATTCATATTTAAAAATCATGGAAAAATAAAAGAACATAGAAGTTATGGATATATGTTTTAAAGTAATTGGTAAATGATACCAACCCAATTTGTTGGTCATTCACTTTGTATATATTAAATCACAAATAATTATTTGATGAGATAGAGTGTATTCTTTGAAACTTCTATTTCATTCAAGAAAGGAATTTTTGTTTAAAACCAAAAAAAAAATATTGGGGCTTTGCCACAGTAGGTATTCTCACCCTAGAAACGCACATACATTAAAAACAAGTGTACATTTAAATACATAAAACTGCCAAGTATTTGGTAAGCAAACATCATTCCCTTAGCTACTCAAGCAAGGCCTTGTTCTGAGAACTAGAATTTCATTGCCTACATTTTTCTGTCTCAACTGGTTGGCTACGATGAAGTCGTGCAGAAAGACATGTGCTCATTATTTATGTGCATTACCTGGTGTGCTGTGGACTGCCGTTGTCATAGCACCATTCCCTAATGAGCAGCTATGAGAAGACATGATAATGAGCCATGGAAGTCTCAGGAGGCCATAGACGGGTTTTAGAGGTATAAAATATTCCTTAGTTTTTGTTACCAATTTCTTATGCAGATGGTTAAAACATATCTACCTAGAAGGCAGTGCGAATTTCTCTTTCACAAGAGAGAAAGAAAACTTCAGAAACTACTTGATCCCATCACGGTTTTGTTGTTGTTGTTCAGAATGGAGTTTGGTTTACTTACCAGGGTAGGGGATAGGTATAGACAGGTTGCCTTCGTGGTTCGGATCAGCTCGAGGTTGGAATGCTTCCCCAAACTGTAAGATACGAATGTTTTCCAAACTAAGTAGTAGCTTGTTTATGTTATCACCTACAAACATAATCTAAAGTCACAGTTTAGTTTTCCCTAAGTGAACCAGACATGGGGGTTTGAATCTATTAAAAAGACCCTGCTGCAATTCGTTTTACTTTGCATGAATTTTATTTTGTTTGATTTCATTTATCTTCAGCATATGCACATAAAGTTTTATATGGAGCACAGAGTGAAGCAACTCTGCTGTCTGTAAGGATTTGCCTAAATTAGATCAAATCCCCTAAAGTTTCCTTGACTTCTTATCTCTAAAGTTCAAACCAAACCCACACTCCTTTCTTTTAACTAATATTTATGCATGCACAGGAAATAAGTGTCTCCTAGACTTTGAAAAAAAATGATTATATTCAAATTTTCTCTTTAGCCTGGAAAATAGATGAGTATGGGATTATGCTGATTTGAAGCGTCAGATGTTTGAGTATAAACCCAACGCTTTCTTCTTTAACATGTCAGTGTCATTCTATGTAAACATTATCTTCAAATTGAAACATATGCAATAGCACTGTTCAAAATACCAAAAAGATAGCTGCATACATGCCATTGTTTAATCTTCTGTAAAGCACTGATTCCTTCTTAAATATATATTATTTAAAAGGTAGTAAATACCTCAAGAGTGATAGAAAAATCCCTTCCTTTCCTATTTAGCATTGCTAATTTGAATTCAGGATCTCATGTACTTGTTTTAAGCATTAACCAACAATAAAAGTATAACTGTACAATTGTGTTACTGTGACCTGGTGATTTTGGGTCATTTGATTTTCTCTTTAAAATGAGGACTTCAAGTGTAAAGGCCATGTCATCTACACACTGATTATTAGAGATTTAATTGGTTTTAGACTAACGTTGGCTTGTAAATAAATGAAAACTGTAGAAATGTATTCATAAAGAAAACTTGATTTGTCACACCGCTTTCTCTCTCTATTTTCCTTCTTCAAGTTTCCTTTGAAACTTTATCTGTGCATGGCCAAAGTAAAAAAGAAGAGAAATCTTGCCTTTTAGACATTGGTCTTCCTTGAATTCTTATAGTGGTGTGGTTTTGCCTGAGCAACAATAAAACTTCAATGAAATACTGGATCAAGTTAAGTTTGCTGAGAACTTTAGGAACAAGGTTGAGGCCTGTGTGTCTATAACACATGAAATGTGTGGATCTCAGTGATGTGAGATGCACTTTAACAGTCTTACAACAGAAATTGGCGCGTTGAAATGATACATGTTGAGGTTGCTTCTATTTTTGAGAATCTATCATGAAGTGGTATATTGGAAGAAATTTACTCAGGTAAACATTATGATACTGAGGTGTGTGCCAGCCCAGAAGAACGGTATAATGCTTTCAACTTTATCAACACCTGTGAATTAGAAAGCGCTTGCCTTGACAAACACATCACTCAACAGACTAATCAGTCTTAATTAGCAAGAAGGCTTGCCTTTGAAAAGTGGTCAGATGCTTATTTCTATCAAAGGCTAATAGCCATTCTGGTCCTTGAGTTCATATAACAACTACCCTACGTGCTACAGCATCTGAATTTTAATGGACTTGCAGAGGAGTCTGAATTTGAGGGTGAGGGAATACATTTGCTAACACAGATCATGGATCAAATTATCCCTTTGTGCTTTACTTCCTGTATATGAATGCAAATGTTGCAGAAGATGCACCTGGAATGTAAACAAAACTTGCAGTTAACATTGCCATGGCATGCTCTAGCATGTGACACCTATATGGAGAAATTACTTCAATTACTCAGATATGTTACTATAATAAAAATGTCAACACAAGAAACCAACAGTATGTCATCATTTGATTTCTCCTTTTACATAGGAACATGCACACTACATGCACACATACTGATTTCAGTAGTAGAAGAGACTGCAACCAATTAAGCAAATTGAATTAAGTATTTAATTTAGTGAACATATTTTCACAGTAAATTTTGCTGCTGTGCAGCAACTTTAGGGTGATAATGCTACCTGCTTTTAAAGAATTAGGCCAATAATATATAAATAGCTCAAGAAACTAGACATCAAGATACCAAATTATCCAATTAAAAATGGGGTACAGATCTAAACAGAGAATTCTCAACAGAAGAATCTCAAATGGCCGAAAGCCACTTAAGGAATTGCTCAACATTCTTAGGCGTCAGGGAACTACAAATCAAAATGTCTCTGAGATATCATCTTACACCAGTCAGAATAACTAAGATAAAAAACAAAGATGGTAGTTTACACTGGAGAGGATGTGGAGTAAGGGGAACACTCCTTCACTGCTGGTGGAAGTGCAAACTTGTACAACCACTTTGTAAAACAATATGGCAGTTTCTCAGAAAATTGGGAATCAACCTACCTCAAGACCCAGCAATACCACTCTTGGGCATATACCCAAAGGATGTACACCATACCACAAGGACTCAACTATGTCCATAAAAGCATTATTCATAATAACCAGAACCTAGAAACAACCTAGATGGTCCTCAACCAAAAAATGATAAAATGAGGTACGTTTACCCAATGGAGTACTACTCAGTGGTAAAAACAAAACAAAACAAAACAAAACAATGAAATCTTGACATTTGCAGGCAAATGGATGGAACTAGAAAGAAACATCTTGAGTGAGGTAACACAGACCCAGAAATACAAATATGATATGTATTCACTCATAAGTGGATATTAGACATAATAACCAGCCTATAGTCCATGTCCTCAGAGCAGTTAGGTAACAGGAGAACCCTAAGAGAGACATGCATGGCTCTCCATGGGAAAGGGAAATAGACACATTCTCCTGAAAAAATTGGGAGCATAGGGGTGGGAAGGCAGGCGGGGAGGAAGGGAGAAGGGAAGAAAGGAGGAGAACATGAAGGAAAGGGATGGCTGAAATGGTGGAAGGACAGAGAGGGAGAGCAAGGAGTGAGATATCTTGACTGAGGGAGCCATTATGGGGCTAGCAAGAAACCTGGCACTAGAAAAATTGCCAGGAATCCACAATGTTGACCCCAGCTAAGACCCTAAATAGTGGAGAGGGTAACTGAACTGGCCTTCCCCTGTAATCGGATTAATGACTACTTAATTGTCATCATAGAAACTTCATCTAGCAACTGATGGAAGATGTAGAGATTTAGCTAGCACAGGACTAAGCCCCCAGAGTTCAGTCAAAGAGAAGGAGAAGCAATAATATGATCAAAGGGATCAAGACCATGATGGGGGTACCCACAGAAACAGTTTACCTGAACTAGTGGAAGCTCACTGAACCCAGGCCGACAGCAGGGGAACCTACATAGCCCAAACTAGGCCCTCTGAGTGTGGGCGATGATTGTGCAGCTGAGGCAGTCTATGCAGCCACTGGCAGTGGGACCAGCATTTATCCCTAGTGCTTGAACTGGCCTTTTAGAACCCACTCTCTTAGGATGGATACCTTGCTTAACCTAGCTATAAAGGGAGGGCCTTGGTCCTACCTCAAAGTCTTGTGCCAGACTTTGTTGACTCACCATGGGAAGCCTTACCAACTCTGACAAGTGGATGGGGTTGGGGGAGGTGGGGGGAGCCGGAGGTGTGGAGGTAGAGGAAACTGGAATTAGTATGTAAAATGAATAAAGGCTGTTTTTAAAATAAATAAGACATCTCAAAGAAAATTAGCCCCCAAAACTAAAATTGTCAGCGTCTCCTGACTGGATGGAAGACAGAATGTTCTAGAAGTTAGTAGCAACAATTTAATCTGGTTATATAAGATATTATCTCAGGCATGAATTTCATGCTTTAGAAATTTATAGCATCATAATTTCTTAGCAATATTCAAAGCCTCAAATGGAAGCACATTTTAGCCTCGTAGCTGTTCATTGCATTGTTGACACATTTGTAACAAATTTGAACTAGTGCGGGAGAAGAAACTCAAAGTCCAAAGCAGAGTTACCAAGGAGTCTACATGGAGCTTTAGACCATAGATCTATGATCTGTGTGTAATATGTATATGTGTGTGTGAGTATGTGTATGTGTGTGTCCATGTGTGACTGTATATGTGTATGAGCTTGCCCACACTTTCATGTGCAGAGAATGGGGGAGGTGTATCCTCCTCCTTCCTTGTTCAGCATCTATTCCATGAGACAGGGTCTCTCAGTTACCCTTAACTCACCATTTTTTTAGTTCAACACCCTGGTCAGTAAGTCTGCTCCCCCACAGTGGGGGTTACAAATACACAGACCATGTTCAACTCTTGAGTGGGTGCACTAAATCTGAATTTAGATCCCCATACTTGGGCAGCAAGTGTTCCTATCCACCAAGTTTTCATCTTTCTCAGCTTCCAAAGCTGACTTTTAAAATATATTTTAAAAATTCACACTATTTTTATAAAAATATTCTATAACTTTTTTCTGAGATGAAAAAAACTGATGTCAATGTATCTAGCTTTGGTATCTGCTGGTTAAAGGAATTATCATATATCAAATTATGCACTAGCAACTTGCATATATATATATATATATAAATTCAGTTTAATTAAAGGTCTGAACATCTTTAATTGTAAAATAAAATACCCAGGAATTATTTATGACATTAGAAAACATCTTCAAAACAAAATGAACCTTAAGCCCTTTGTCAGGAAAATAATAGAATTTTAAACTAATTTGGAGAGAGTTTTTAATGGCTATTCCTTATACTTGTACAGAGGGTCATGAAAACAGTGCCCATTGTATTGGTGTAGAAACGTGGAGAAGAAAATAGTGAGTGTGTTGGTTGTGTTGGCTATGCTGTACTACTGTCTAGACTTCAGATGAACTGGGGGTGTAGCTTGGTGCTGCAGTGCTCATGTCAAATCACCAAGTCACTGTGTGCTGTCCCAGCCTGGTCATTTCATACCAGCAAGTCACAGTGTGCAGTCCTAGCTCTGCTCGCTTCACACCAGCAACTCACTGTGTATGTGGTCCCAGAACTGTTCTCTTCACACCACTATGTCACTGTGTACAGTCCCACCAGTGCAGAAACATGCAAATCCCAGGAGTCCACAAAGAAGGACTAGACTATCTATTATCTCTACCTCAATATCACCATGATAATGGGGTGCAGTACGTTTTCCAGACTAGTCTTCTAGCGAGAGGACCTTAGAAAAGAGTGAACTAAACCAGTCTGCTTGCTAATAAGCAACCAAGACACACAATAAGGCATTCCAATAAACAATGATGTCATATTTGCAGACGCAGGGAATCAGACCTGGTGCAAGAAATTTAGTAGGGCTTGTCATGAGATTTAATCATTTTTCAGAAGACCATTTAACCGAGTTTCAAGAGAGGTGGCTCGGATCCAGCAAGCATGAAATACAATAAGCTTAATGGCACACAAGTATCAGGTAAGACATTTGCAACATAATTGTGATGTGTAAAGTGTGTAAAATACTTAAGAATCCTGTCAAAATGCCATCAGAATGGATAATGACAAGATATTCAGCATCTATTAGCTCCCATGTGATAAGGCCTTTTGTCTTTAATAATATTCCAACGTTACTCCTTGGCAGCCAAGAGCTTCACAGGCTGTCTTGGTATATCTGGAAGCACTTGTTGGCCATCTGAAATAATATTCTCAAACAAAAGGCCTGCTGCTGATGTAGAAAGCTGGAACTTATCCAAAGCTTGTCATGTTATTTGTGAGAGACTATTTTTTTTATCATGTCCGACGTTTTGCTGTGCCTGTTTTATTTAGAGAAATGTGGTGGCACTTCCTCAGCCTTAGTAAGTTCTGTCACTGTTTTATGCCATGCAAATACTGTTGAATTATCCCTCTTTAACAATATGACAAAGCTGTCCTCGGATGTGTTTAAGGAGTATAAACTGAGATGTAGTATCACAGTCTACATTGAAAAAATGAAGAATGATTTTTAGGGTTTAATTTTTAATTATGTGTATGTGTGAATGTATGTGGGTATGTGCACCTGAGTGCAGGTATCCACAGAATCGAGGAGAGGGCATCCGATCCTCTGGAGCTGGAGTGGCAGGTGGTTCTGAACTGACTTACATGGGTGATGGGAGCTGAATTCAGGTTCTCTGTAAAAACAGGAGACACTCTTACCTAGTGAGCCATCTCTCCAGCACCCCAGACTGAAGTATTTCATGCAGTTATTAAGAATATTGATATTCTTGTACACTGAGGAGTGACTATCTTGGCTCTTCTCAGAAAATGATACTCATCTTTTTTGAACTATCACTTTATAACTCTCTTCCATATTTAAGTAAATAATAGAAAGACAGAGGATGAATGAATGAAACAGTCTTAAGAGCAAGTGTAGGTGGAGACACACTCTTCACATATTAAATCAATTCTGCATAACAAAACTTTCCAGGGTAGCCACAACGCATCTGCATTTAGCCAAGCTCTGTTGTATTATGGCGGTTCTGTTGCTCGCATTAGAACAAGATCTTCTAAAAGATCAAAAATGGAATTAAGTTTGAAACCTACAGCATGCTGTTAGCAGTAAAAATGTTAATCTGTGTGTTTATAATACATCTGACTTAGAGGAAAAGTCTATGACACAGTATATCTGAAAAATCGGGAATATATAAACCTTAATACATTCTAAGAAAATACCATTTCAGCATATTACCTCATTTTCATTAAAATGATGAAAATGTGAATACAGAAAATCACTTAGTCCTCAGGCTAAAAATAGGTAGATCATCAAAACCTAATATCATTTTAGCTCAAATTGGTATTTGTTCAGTAAATGTTCTACTTCATAATGTGAAAAGTACAAAGGAAAAATTCAAATTTGGGCAAGAAATAGGGCTTTAAAAAACCAAACAAACAGCTAATTCTATTGTTTTGCCTTCTGAAACTGAAGTTATAGGCTTGCCATGAAATGTTTATTGCAAAAAAAGGATAAACAGATCCCTCAGAAATGATCTCGAGTTCATCTAGTACTGCAGCAGCTCAGCCTCAGGTTCTTCAGCCAAGTCTTACTTATATTCAATTTTCAAATTAAATCATCTCTCAGTTCCATCCCACTCACTTCCACCTTTTCTCCAGTGAAACACAGCTATGTTGTTTCTAAAATAAAAAAAAAAAACAAAAACGTGAAACCAGTCTTGCTGACTTTAGTTGTCTTAACTAAAACAGTGTGAGCTCACATGTATCCAAAGGGGCATAAGTGGGAAAGACATGTACTGGCTAGCTTAATTGTCACCGTGACACAACCTAATACTGCCTGGAAGACAGTCTCATGAGGGACTGTCTACATTGGGTTGGCTTTGGGCTTGCCTGTGAGAGATTGTCTTAATTGGTGTAGGAAGAGCCAGTTCACCGTGAGCATCCCTATTTCCTAGGCAACGGGATCCTGAACTGTGTTAAGAGCCAGAAACAGAGCTAAGCACAGCACAATGCATTTACCTCTCTGCTCTTGACTGTGGGTGACCAGTTGCCTGACACTGCCACCATCTCAGAATGCCACCACCAGAATCTCTTGTGTCCCGGTAAGCCAGAAGTAACCCATTTGAAGACCTGGCGGGTTCTGATGTTGATTTCCCTCTTCTTACATGGGAGATATTTCTACAGGGGCCTGCTGGTGACAGAGGCAGCCTAACAAAGACTTCATGTTGGCTCCTAGCTTTAGAAGAGACTAAGAAGGGCTACTGTTGGCTTTCGATGCCTTTACTATAGCTTTGACTGCAGAACGGACAGGCATTTTATTCACATCTTCCTTCTTCATCCTGGCAAAACAGGCTATGAAAGCTCTAAGAGGTAGAGGGAGCCAATCATCTCAGGGCTGACCTTTTGGTTTTATGGCCTAGCTCACTGCCTGTCCACCCAGTGCCCCCTGATTGCATAGGGGACACCCCGTGCTCCTGGTAGCAGTTCATCCACAGTCACAAGAAGACCAGGACATCCGCAACTTTCAGGTGACCCAAGACCTTTTAGTTCAGGAGGCACATGGGCTACTCTAGGAGAAACAGGCTTAATTGAACATGGGTTGGGAGGTGCTGTAGTTGAATGGGTCTTGTCTTCAAAGGGCTCATCTACTGTAGCCTTGACCATCAACATGCCAGGTAGTAGGTAGTAGGCAGGGCTATTAGAAGATCATTCTGGGTGCGGGGCCTGACGGAGATAAGGTAGTGTTCACGAAAGAGTTGGTTAATTCTCTCCAAAGGAGTAAACCTGCCTGGTCTCTCTGTCAGCATACTAACTGCCATCACAGGGCCCAGCACAAGACCGTGACAACATAAAGTCTGCCAGAATGCAACAGACACCACTAATATGCCCTGGAACTTTGAGAACCATAACTTTTCTTTATAAACTTTCCAGTCTCACGTATTTTTGCTACAGTAGTGAGAAGTGGAAAACACAAGCTGTGTGCAAAGGCATTTCTTTGGAATAAATCCCAAATACCTAGGTGTCATGCTTCATAGTTTAGATTTTATCCTTATAGGGCTATTTTATATTTCAAAATAATATTTCAAAATTATTCTAAAAACATTTTACACAATGTATTTTGACCATAACCCCTGTGTCCTTCCAGATTCTCTCCATCTTCATAATTACTCAACGTTGTATTCTTATGAAAGCAAATAATAAAATCAAAACAACAACAACAACAACAAAACAACAAACAAAAAAACCTGTGGAATTCATTTTGTGTTGGTAAACTCTTCCTGAACAAGAGGCCTGCCTTGGAGTGTGGTTTGAGTTCCCAGTGACACTTCATTGGAGAAAACTGATTTTCCATTCCCCGGAAGATATCGATTGCAAACTGTTTCTGGGTTAGAAGTGGGACTTTGAGTGTACTTTCCTTCATTTTTGTTGGGATTTTCTCGGCTTGGACTTTTGCAGGTCTTGTTGTGCTCTCAGAGTCTCTGTGAGTTCACATTATGTCAGTTTTTTCAAAGAAGGACTGAAGACACAGAGTCTGTATTCTAAGAAGTTGGCTATGTCAGCCCTGTGGGAAAGAGGAAAGACTGGATATCGAGGATAGCCATAAAATCAATAGTAAAGAAGTTTCCTCCCTCCTCTTCCCTTCTCATTTCTTCCCCTCCCCTTCCACCTTCCCTCCCCTCTCCTCCCCTTCCACCTTCCCTTCCCTTCCCTTCCCTTCCCTTCCCTTCCCTTCCCTTCCCTTCCCTTCCCTTCCCTTCCCTTCCCTTCCCTTCCCTTCCCTTCCCTTCCCTTCCCTTCCCTTCCCTTCCCTTCTGTTTTCCTCCCTTCCAACGGAGTCTCCTAGAGTTTCAGCTGTCCTTGAACTGACTGTGTAGCCTAGGATGATCTTGAACTTCTGCTTTCTGCATCGACATCCTATAGTGTTGGCATTATAGGCACCATCACACACAGGATACATGTGCTGCTGGGGATGGCACCCAGGACTTCATGCAAGCTAGGCAAACACTCTGCCCTTTGATCTACATTCCCAGATCCCAAGAGATATTTCCCAGAATTCCATCAGGCAAAGAATAAAGGGGAGAAGTCGAAACTTTCATGAAAAGATTATCATTAAAATTCTTTAGGCAAAAAGTCTTTGCTTAATATGTGGATTAAAGTAATTTCTTTAAGCCTGCTTTTATTGGCTATGACATCTAATTACATTTTAACAAACACGTGTTACGTATCAACTATGCATCAAGAGCATTGATAGCTAGTAAAGAAACAAATTAATGTCTTCATTTTCCAAGGCCTTAAATTCTAATGGCAAGAAAAAGCTATCTAAACAAAGTATTATAAACTTAAGTATAAATAATAACTCTCTGCAAGAAAGTCTATCATGTTTATTTCTAGCATGGAACACCTCTCCCCAATGGGAGGGGCCTGACTCTGATTCCCAGGACCACCCTTCTCTGTAAGCATTATGGGTCCTTAGCAACTTGTTTAACGCATTGCAGAACTGCATGGCTGCTACTGTAGCCTAAAAGTAAGTGCGTGCAAGTAGATTGAGGCAAAAAGCAGTTCAAGACAGAAGCTGCTCCTTAGGAAGGATTCCTGGGTTTTGTAGTTTTATCTTCAACAGGGATGAGAAGTATGTAAAGGAACTGCTACAAGGCTGTATTCAAACCCAACGGCACCACTTAGCCAGCCAGTACCAACCCTTTGGTGAGTTGCTTAATCGATGCCTTGCTTCTTGTTTTCCTTATCTGCAAAATGGGGGTGATGATGGGAGTGCCCATAGGGGTGCAGGGAAGATTTATTTGTTCATTTGTGTAGTCAGTGAGATGTAGTTTCATTTTTATTTCCTCTGAAGAAGAGCCTTCAAAATAACTATACCCAAGGGTCAGGCTTTTTATTTTATTAAATAAACACCTTTATTGACTTGGTGTAGTTTTTAAAAAGTTATTTTTATTATGTGGTTTCACAGTAGATTCTGATGAGATGTTGTATTTAAAACTGATTCACACACATCTTCGACTTAATGACTTGTAACACTGAAAATTGCATTCCCATCGATTGTTCCTCGCCTGGAGTTGATTCTTTCTGTCTGTGTTACCGATAGGATGGTTTTTTAGTCCTCCCATCAATAACATAAGGAACAACCTTATATCACCAGATATTTTTTCATTTTGAGGTTTAAACGGTTTAAAGTAGGTGACTCTCCATGTCCAACGATCATATTTTCTAACATCAGTTCATTTCAAATATGGCTTTGCTATTGGTTTTCATTATGAGGAAACATTAATTTCAAAGGCTCTATTTCTGCATTCAATGGCTGGGAGCGTCGGTCAATTGTTCTGCTGTTCTGTCACTGTTGGTGACATTGCTGTCGCCGTGTAGCTAAACGCTCACTCAAAGAGTCCCTGTTCATTATTTTTATATGAAACCATTAATTAATTAGTAGCATATTCTTTTCACCAGAACAGTAACCTTGATGTATAACATCTTCAAGAGGATCCTGGGAGCAAAGACAGACCTGAAACTGAAATCAGAATCAATCCAACTCTCCCAGATAATTGTCACACACCGTGAATAATACCTGACTCAAAAGGAAGCCATGGAGGATGATCCTGCAGTCAGAGTTGGGTGTTCACACGTATATGCACACATATACATGCAATCCACATATGTGTGACCCACACCTGTAGTGAGCATGCACACATGTATGTATGAGGGGAAAGAGAGAGAGAAAGAGAGAGAGAGAGAGAGAGAGAGAGAGAGAGAGAGAGAGAGAGAGAGAGAATATGAAGAAATACATCCTAATGAGAACAGAGTGCTTATTCAGGAACAGTTTCGATTTAGGGGAGAGAAAATGCTAAATGTGAGTAGTGTCTAATCTGACAAAAACACACAGTTTGAGTTGTACATGTCGATAAGAAAGGATCACAGATGCCTCTGTGTTCCAGATACTACACTTTCTTTCTTTTTTTTTTTACACTGGTTTTTCACTCATACAGGGCTTGTTACGTAATGGTGTTCTCTAAGCAAACTTCTATTTGGAGCTCATATATATTTTGATTAGGAAAATTTGTTAATCACCATATCTCTTTGGCAAAGAGAAAATGTCTTCAGTTTTTGACATATTGATAGAAGTGCTGCTAAATGTTTAACCATCAACAGTCCTGCCTGTGATATTCATGTTCTCCCCTTCCCCCGCTCTCTCTGACAAAATTCTTATTTATAGTGTTTGTCAATTTATACAGTGTTTATACGCCTACCAAGACAGATTTCATCTGTCAAAATTACAGCAGTGAACATAGAGTAGGGGAACAATGCACACAGCTGATTCTTGCAAGCTACTCCCAGTTGGCTCCATCCCACCCCTGGTTCTGAAATGAAAACTGATTGTCACAAAAGGTTGTGTTTTCTGTCTTCCATGGTTGGGCTTCTATTTACGCTTATCCAGTAACCTTTTCTTTTCTTCTCTTTTCCTTTCTTTTATTTTCTTTCTTTTTCTGTTTTTTTTTCTTCTTTTTCTTCTCTGTAATGAGTCACAATTTATTTCATCTGCTGCTGAAGTGGACAGAACTCACAGGAGCAGTGCTAAGGTTTCTCCTCTCCCTGCAGCGTTTTGCCAAAGCCATGAAGCTCGGGCCTTCCTTCTCTTCACTTTATTTGATATTTTTTCCTTCTTTTTACAAAATGGAATTTCCTGGAGTCTACAAATGAAAACATTGGAGTGTGTACTCCAATTGGCTTCAAGTCACATCAATTTAGAAACCCAGAATTATTTCAAGTACTTCTAGCTGTTCTAAGGTTAGCAATTAGCATTTTAATTTGTGCAAATGGCACCGAAAATGCTGTGTCCAAACAGACTGTTTTTCTTAACAAGAAAACCTTTTAGAAAAAGTTTTTTTTTAAAAAAAAAAGTGGCAGTCAAATTGAGCAGTGCGCCTGTTTGACCAAGAGAGGGCAGCATAAGTACACCTTATGGAAATGCCTCCCAGCGGGGATCCGCAGGAAGCCTTAGCTTTGTGGCCTTATCTATTAGGACTCCAACTCTTTACCTGCTCTGAACTTGATGGAGGAGATGCTGTGATTAATTAGGGGTACTCTCTGGCAATTGGCGAGGCATCCTACAACCATCGTGTTTTGTTTTAGATATTTTCTGTGCACAATACATTTCTCTATTAGGCTTTCGCTTCCTGTTTGCATTTAAGAGTTTCTAAAAATTGACATTGTTTTTCCTGTCAGAAATGGCTTTCAACGAGACATATTTTCTCCATCTGGTATAACAAAGTTTCTGAAAAAAAATGTATGATTTTTAAATGTGTGAATGATGGCTTTTAACTTTTTAAATCTTGTTTTAAAACAATGATTGTAATATCTACTTTTTTGGAGAACAAGTGTGACTGGAAATTTAAAGATAATTTAGGTACTATATCAATTTGTTTTCTGTTGCTGGGATAAAATACCTTAATAGAAACCATTTAGGGGAAAAGGGGTTTATTTGGCCATACAGTTACAGAAAGACATATGTCCTCTGGAAGGCATGTGTTACAATGCCGCGCACGCGCCCCCATGTCTGCGCTCTGTGCGCTGGCACCCGGTTCGTGAGCTTCTGGCAAGGGGGCTGGAGGTTAAAATACACAGACACACACAGACAGACAGCGACACGGGTCATCCTTGAATTCCCCAAGTATGCCCCTTTAATGTGTTCAGGGGCAGATTATATAGAGATAGCCAACTCCTCCAGCCAAACCCACCAGAAACCACTCTCCTGCCATCAGGAACTCCTGAAGGTCTCGTGCTCAGAGCAGCTGTAGGCACTCCGACCAGGGGATTACACGAAATTCAGGATCTGGGGTCTCACTGCTCCCAACATTACAAACTGATCTTAAAGGGGTCTGAAGGGCTGGTACCATGAAGGACCCCGTTTGGCATGTCAACAGGCTGAAAGATGGAGCTGTAGAAAGAGGAAGCCACCTGATCACACTGTGTGGAACTCGGGAAGCCTCCTGATCACACCGTGTAGGACTCGGGAAACAGAACTGCAGGTGAGGCCAGGCTCTCTCAAAGCCCACTTCCTTTGAGGGAAGTTGATGGCCGGCAAGTTCCCATTACCTTTCCAGACAGTCATGCTAGCTGGGTCCCAGGCATTCAGACATGAACCTATGGGGACATATCATCCTCAAACCATAACAGGTTCGCTGAACGTAAGGCTGACTTTGAACATAAACAACCCACACGCATAAAATGGCAATGTCGAGACTTTGTCGTGGATTTTGAACTTTTAGATAACTAATTATAATTAATTTTAACTAACATTTTTTGTTGGGATTATGCAGGTTAATGTTAGGGAAAGCATTTTTACTTACGGATTTCATGTTCTAATGAGACGTAACATCTTTAGGTTGTAGAAATGAAATAATAAACTCATTGTTTCTATATGCAGCAGGTAGCAGTTGTCTGCAATGCATATTACTTAAAGCTGGGTAGGGCCGGATCTTAAAAGTGTCAGTAACAAATGATCGATGGCACTTAGTAAACACACGTTTTCATGGATTTGCAAATTCATCAGTTTGGTGTGCGGAGAAGTCACCAAGGAAAGAAAGGAACAAAATCTTCTGATTGGAAATATATGTTACAGCTCTGAATTTAGAAAACAAACCTGTGTGATTTTAAACTTAGAAAGGTCGGAATGTAGTTGAAATGCATGCAGCTAAAGTCTACCTTTAAAATGTGTATTTTAAAAACATTAATAAGGCCTTAAAATGTTCGAACAAACTTTAGTCTACTTTCTAGTGTTTATGCTGAAGAGCTTGTGTCAAGAATGCCAGTGCAGGTTGGGGAGCTGGCTCAGGGGCAAAGTCCTTTGTAGGACAAGTGTGATAAAGTTGTTCAGATCCTCAGAACTCATGTTTTAAAAAGCCAGGTGCAGAGCATTGGTCTGTTTTAAAGGTGCTCCTGTGAGGAGATGGTAGTGCTCCTGTGAGGAGGTGATAGTGCTCCTATGAGGAGGTGGCTGTGCTCCTGTGAGGAGGTGGCTGTGCTCCTGTGAGGAGGTGGCTGTGCTCCTGTGAGGAGATGGTAGTGCTCCTGTGAGGAGGTGGCTGTGCTCCTGTGAGGAGGTGGCTGTGCTCCTCTGAGGAGGTGGGAGGGGTAGACCAGGGAATCCCTGGAGCACTGAGACAGCTTACCTGATAAATGTAGCAAACAGTCTAGACCTTGTTTAAACAAAGCAAGAACAGAGGTCCAAATTTGCCCTTTCTCTTCTCTATGCACACTGTGGCATCTCTGTGCCTGAACTCACACAGAGGAAGACACACACACACACACACACACACACACACACACCAAAAGCATGTCCGTGCATTAAAGGGGCATTTATCCCGGGTACTCTGACAGCATGAGGCTACTCATCTTTTCATATTTACTTTTCCAAACATAAAAATTGTAACTTAAACCTTTATCTCAAAATAAAACAAATTGCATGTCTTAATGATCCTCTTACCTCTCTAATGAGCCATCAGTCCATCAGTTTTTGAGTGAGTCTATCAAGTGTTTATTGAGCACATACCAGACGCCTGGTGCTTCTGTGAAATCTAGAAGGCCAGAGGAAGCAATTCCAAAGAGGCACAGAAGAGCTGCAGTGGTTCAAATGGCCTGTCAAGGAGCATAGGCAAGCTAGTGAGCTAACGTGAGGGGCCTTGAGGGGTAGCTCATTTGAGGATGGAGGGGAGAGGAGATACTTACCTGGAATTTTCAAAGCCATGGTATGATGTCAATTGTTAAATTGAGGAACACAAGATGGTATTTACCACTTGGTTCTTTAACAAAAGACTAAGGTTTAATAATTAGAATGGATAAGGAGAATTGACTGATTTAGGATCTTTATAGCTTCATAAAACAGATTATCTATAAGACTTGATTCCATTTGATACTGGGAAGTTAATTACAAAAGGCCAAGAAATAACGAAAAAATGGCAATTGAGCCAGGTTGTGATGTGTTGTTTTCTAGATACTCACAAATGATACAAATATTCCAATCATTCCCTGCTCTCCTTGAAGAATATTTCTCATTGCACCAGTGCCGTCCACATTCTATGAAGAAAATCAGATCAGGCAAGGGATGTGGAAAGGTAATTGAGCAGCGAGGTTGTCCACACACATTCTAACTGACAGATAAGGAAAACATCAGAAAGAAAATGTAAACATCCCGATTTGAAGTCCTTGTTGAGGTTGGCACAGACAGGTTCTGAAATACTCCATGCAAAATATTTCCAAAGTTCTTACGAAAATCACAGCATGATTTCTGGTGACACAAGGTGAGTTAAGGGGCTGGAGGGGTGACTCAGGGGCTAAGAGCATGTGTTGCCCTTGCAGAGGACCCAGATTCTCTCATTACCTCTGCAATAGCTCACTACCATCCCTAACTGCAATTCCATGGGATCCTATGACCTCTTCTGACATAAATAGATATTGCATACGTGTGGTGAAGTACATACATGCAGACAAAACACCCATACACATAAAAGAAAGCAAACAAATCTGTTTTTTAAGAAAATAAACTGAGATAAGAGTTTAATAATCCCATTATTTCTTTTTTTATAATTTTTTATTGAAAAAAAAATTTCCGCCTCCTCCCCGCCTCCCATTTCCCTCCCCATCTCCCTTTTCCCCTCCTCCTCCTCCCTCTCCTCTCCCCCTCCCCCCCACTCCTCTCCTCCTCCCTCTCCAGTCTGAAGGGCAGTCAGGGTTCCCTGCCCTGTGGAAAGTCCAAAGTCCTCCCCGGTCCATCCTGGTCTAGGAAGGTGAACATCCAAACTGGTTATGCTCCCACAAAGCCAGAACATGAAGTAGGATCAAAACCCAGTGGCATTGTCCTTGGCTTCTCAGCAGCCCTCATTGTCCGCCATATTCAGAGAGTCCGGTTTTATCCCATGCTTTTTCAGTCGCAGTCCAGCTGGCCTTGGTGAGCTCACAATACATCAGCCCCACTGTCTCCGTGGGGGGTGCACCCCTCGTAGTCCTGACTTCTTTGCTAATATTCTCCCTCTTTCTGCTCCTCCTTGGGACATTGGGAGCTCAGTCCAGTGCTCCAGTGTGGGTCTCTGTCTCTATCTCCATCCATCTCCAGATGAAGGTTCTATGGTGATATGCAAGATATTAATCAGTATGGCTATAGGATAGGGTCATTTCAGGTTCTCTGACCTCAGCTGCCCCAGGAACTATCTGGGGACATCGCCCTGGGCACCTGGGAGCCCCTCTAGCACCAAATCTCTTGCCAACCCTAAGATGGCTCCCTTAATTAAGATATGTGCTTCCCTGCTCCCCTATCCAACCTTCCTTTATCCCAAACATCCCGTTTCCCAAGTTCCCCCCAACCTCCCCTTCTCACTTTTCTCTCCCCATCTCCCCTTACCCCCTCCCACCCCACCCCCAAGATATCATCTTACACCTGTCAGAATGGCTAAAATCAAAAACACCAATGATAGCCTTTGCTGGAGAGGTTGTGGAGAAAGGGGTACCCTCATCCATTGCTGGTGGGAATGCAAACTTGTGCAACCACTTTGGGAAGCAGTGTGGTGGTTTCTCAGGAAATTCAGGATCAACCTACCCCTGGACCCAGCAATGCCACTCTTGGGAATATACCCAAGAGATGCCCGATCATATGACAGGGGCATTTGTTCAACTATGTTCATAGCAGCATTATTTGTAATAGCCAGAACCTGGAAACAACCTAGATGTCCTTCAATGGAAGAATGGATGAAGAAAGTGTGGAATATATACACATTAGAATACTACTCAGCGGTAAAAAACAATGACTTCTCGAATTTTGCATGCAAATGGATGGAAATAGAAAACACTATCCTGAGTGAGGTAACCCAGACCCAAAAAGATGAACATGGGATGTACTCACTCATAATTGGTTTCTAGAGATAAATAAAGGTCAGTGAGTCTATACTTTGAACTCCTAAAGAAGCTAAATAAGAAGGTGATCCCAAAGAAAAACATATAGCTATCCTCCTGATTATGGGAAGTAGACAAGATTGCCGGGTAATCCCATTATTTCTAACATTTTTATTATTACCATTGTATTTCATAACAATCTATTTTTTGTACAAAAATTGAAGGTATATGTGTGTTTTAAATGTGTGCTTATTAGTGGATGTAAGATTTCAACACATGTGCACCATGTGTCTAGATAAATTGAATAGAGAAAAGGAGAGGCCACCATATACATACATCAAATAAGGGATTATAAGCTTCTCTGCTACACAGCATATCTCTCATTCATCTTGGTCATGTTAAAAGACCCCAAAGTTTGTTCTTAGAAAATGCTAGCTAAAATATTGAAAATCAATTTCTATTGAACAATATCTGTTTGCAAACCCTATAAGATACTCGGAAAATCTGATCATGAATAGAAATAGAGATGTTTTTTTGTTTACTCTTCCAAGTTGCATAAGACATTTGTCGACTAGTGGTTTTCTTCCTGATGAATACAGAAGGCACTAGAAGGTTATAGCTCTGCTTTGAATGGCTTAGGTCAGTGCTGATAGGTTCTGGAAAATTTCTCTGAGACGGAACGAAGTGTCTGTGACCGTCTTGGGAAATGTGGAATGCGCTGTGAACTCTGTATGGCCTGGCAAATGTTAAACGCAGGCATGTGTCACTTACCAGCAGAGATGTAAGTCCAGAGAAACACGTGCTTGGCTCTTTCATGGTAGTATAAACATCAAAGAAGGCGTGCACGCACACCTTGATGGCATAGCCTGCTATGCACCGGGGCTATAGCATACAGCATCCTCATGGAGACAACCCATTGCTGACTGAATCACTATGCAGAGTGTTACCCATTTAATATGAAAACAACAATACCAAGTTCAACACACAGTGTCCCCAGGCACACATGTCGACTCAAGTGGGAATTGTTCCTCCTGCGTTTCTTTCTTTCTTTTTTTTTTTTAAAGGCAGGAGATCCATCTACCCTGCCTGAGCTTCTAGAAGAGAATGAAGCATTGTTACAGTTCTCTTTGCACATGAAGCCAATGAAGAAACTTGTTTCAGTTCTGGTTACCCTGAAAGCCCATTTTCCCCATGTTCAAATTAAGACAGAGTTTAGAAAGCTGGAGCGAAGTGCATGCAGCGAGCTGAGTGGAAATTTAGCTTACTGTCTTTGATGCTGCTCTATTGCTGTGAAGAGACACCAAGACCAAGGCAACTGGAAAGCGAAGCATTTAATGAGGGCTTTGCTTACAGTTTCAGAGGGCGAGTCTCTGGTGATCATGGTGGGAACTCTGGAAGCAGACGGATATGGTGCTGCAGCAGTAACTGAGCGCTTCCATCTGGTCCACAAGCCCAAGGCAGAGAGAGAACACTGGGGAGAGTGTGGTCCTTTGAAATTTGGAAGTTCAGCCCCATTGACTCACCTCTTCCAACAAGGTCACAATTTCCTAATCCATCCAACTGGGAACCAAACATTCAAATATATGAGCCTCTGGGGACCATTTCCATTCATCTAACACATTTATTCTGTTTCTTTCTTTCTCTTTCTTTCTTTCTTTCTTTCTTTCTTTCTTTCTTTCTTTCTTTCTTTCCTTTCCCTTCCTTCCTTCCTTCCTTCCTTCCTTCCTTCCTTCCTTCCTTCCTTCCTTCCTTCCTTTCTTTCCTCTTTCTTTCTCTCTCTTTCTTTCTTTCTTTCTTTCTTTCTTTCTTTCTTTCTTTCTTTCTTTCTCTCTTTTGCACTTTACATACAGGGGACCATTGGATCCTTGGAGCACCGAGTGGCCTTGGAGCAATGGCATGCTTTCCTGTGCTTCTTTTTCTACGTATTGGTAACATTTTCCCTTGGCTCTGGCAAAGGCTGGGCAGATTCTAGGCACTCCGTACTTGGCTTGCAGGCTTTGGTGTCCATTCAGGGTCTCAATGACTTCTCCACTCCACCACTCATTACTGCTCTTGTCATCATTATTGTTTTACATCTTATAGGTCTCTGAATCTTCCAGGCCTGGCATATTTTGGTCTTTCTAATTAGTGTTTATGGCATAATTGTATGCCCTGAGCTTCATCATTAATTTGCTTTTTTATTCCTTGGCCAATCCCTAAAACCATGTTTCTGAATTAACAAAGGAAAAAAAAAAACCCTTTTTGGCAAAATCTCACACTGTTGTTTTGTCCATAGGTTTTGTAAATTTACTTTAAACCTTATACTAAACATTGGTCATTTTTTCTTCTCCATTTTTCAGATGTTATGACAATCTGATCTTTGTATGGTAAAGAAAAGGCCATTTGTTCTGAGTATTAGAAAATCCATCAATATTTTTGGAGTCTTATGAGGTCACCTGCATTGGGAGAAGTATAACCAGCTACTGATCCCATCATTGGTACTAAAGATGTGTATTTTCTGTGGATTACTGGAAATAACTAGGTTGGTACTGAGGGTGCATGTGTGTGTGTGTGTGTGTGTGTGTGTGAGAGAGAGAGAGAGAGAGAGAGAGAGAGAGAGAGAGAGAGAAAGAGAGAATGTGTATCTTTGTGTACATGTGTGGTTTTCTCTGTATATGTAGGCTCCTGTGTGCATGTACATTTGTATGAATGTGAGTGTTGTGCATGTATGTGTGAATATTTGTGTGTAAGTGTGTGCATGTGTATGTGAGTGTGTACTGAATGTGAAATGAGTGTGCAAATGTGTGAGTTTGTGTTTGTGCATATTTGTGAGTGTGTGTGACTGTATATGTAAAAAGTGTATGTGATTGTGTGTATTGATGTGTGTGAGTATATATGTGTGAGCATGTAAATGTGACAGCATGAGTTTGGTGTGACTATACATGAGTGTGTGAATATGTAAGAATTTGTGAGAGCATGATTGTATATGGGTCTGTGTGCCAACGTCCAAATTTTTTAAGTGTTGGTTAGAGTGTGTGTGCATGTGTGGTTGTGTGTATGAATAAGTGTGTTCCATAATTGGGTGTTTGTGTGTGTGTGATTGTCTTTTTAATGTGTACTCGAATATGTGTGTGTGCGCATGTGTGAGTATGCAATTGTGTATATGTGAGTGTGTCTGTCTGTGTCTGAGTGGATGCATGCATCTGAACATGAATGCCTATGATTGTGTTTTGTGAGGTGTGTTTGTGTGAATATGAGAGTGTGTGTTCATGTGTATATGTGTGTGTTTACACGTTTATGTTTGTATGTAAGCATATGGACTGTCCAGAGCATGCCCACATGAAGAAATTTGTAGGCTTTTAAGCAGAAACAGTCTTTGCAAGAAGCTAGCATTTGGGCGTCCTGATGGTATACAGAAGGCCCGCAGCAGTCGATTGAAAGCAGAAGCAACACTATCCGAGTGAGAATGTTTTGTTCTTTTCTCTCGGCACTTGCTCCTCGTTCTCATGTGGAAACATTAGAGAGAATTGGCTGAGTCGATAGAGGGAGAATGAAAGAAAATAGCACACCCCACTTGCAAGGGGCTGAATCCACGTTGTTTAGCGGGACTTTGAATGAGACCTGGAAATCAGACATTGCATTTAGCATAGCCTTTTTACTACCTGGAAGTGTTCTGTAGTTACAGAAATAAGATCCAATTCTGTTTTTTTTTCTTCATTAAAAATGCCTGGACAGCTATGAGTTGCTACTTGAAATGTCAGGAAGGCGTGGGGTAGAGGACTCTGACACATTGAAAGGCAGGAGGAGGAGGAAAATACAGCTGCTTCCTGTTTGGGCTCATTACGCTCAGCCCTTTCAATAAACTGGTTACACATCTATTGATTCCTGTGTAGTCATACAGTGACTAATAGCTACTCACCCCGCATCTCAATAGCATGGGACCTAAAGGAACAATAGCCACAGGCAGAGCTCAGAAACACTCAGATTCCCAATCTACAAAGAGGATGAGAGAGCTGCCCTCCTCCCCGGAGTCTACAGAGCTGGTACCTAGAACTTAGGGCATTCTCTTTGTCCTATTCAGAGTCACAGGAGTCTGTCGCCTTTCTTTTCAGCCTCTTGCTCTTCTTCCATTCTCTGATTTCTATTGTCATGGCCGTCTTAACCACACCTATGCATGGCCTTGTCCTTAACAGCTTGCTTAGCTTCACTTTTCATGTTAATAGCTGTGCCACCAGGTTCTACCTCAGCGACAACCTTCAAAATGTCCTCAGTGTGGCCTTCACTAGTTTTCATTTGAACCACTTACCACCATGTTCACAAATGTTAGAAATCTCAATGCTGATGACAAAGCCATAGACAGACAAGAAATGCTTCGTGTTCTGTGAGTCCTTGGGGTTTAAAGAGAGATGGGCTTGAAAGCCCATGCATTATATAACTCAACGTTTAAGAGTACAGTGACAGAGATAGGTTCAATATGAGACAGAAGTCTAGTGGGATGGCATAGCTAACTACTTAGCAGAAGATAAAAGATTCCATGGGAGCGGGACATCAGTAATGGCCTTTTAAGGCTGAAATACAAACAAGTGAGGTAGGGAAGGAAATCACCCAGAAGGCAGTAGGCAAGCAGGGACAACACCATCTGGGTAGGCACCGAGGCAATGGGGGGCTGCATTAAGAGTGGTGTGAGACATGATAAAAGGGGAGGAGAAAGGAGAAAGAGGAGGAAAGGAGAGAGGGAAAGAGAGACAGAGACAGAGAGAGAGAGAGAGAGAGAGAGAGAGAGAGAGAGAGAAAGAGAGAGATTGACATTTTGACATTTGAGGTCATCCTGTGGAATAATTTCCAAGACATGAAGTGGTATATGTCATTAATATTTCTTCTCAGAGAGAAAGGATGTGCAGGACATTCCAATAGCCAGCAGGCCTTAGGAAACCTTAAGACCACATGTTTGTGTGATTTGTGTGATTCTGTCCTGGGGACTGGGATGGATGAAGCAGGAAGGGTAAGCCCTCATCAGAAGTCACTGTCCGTTGTGCCTGCTGTTAGAGGATGTGGAGTCAACATAGGTTTTAACATGGGACATCAAGACATAGGCATTTATAAATTTAGCAATTGTTCTAGCACTGATGCAAAAGCAAGTCAAGAGGCCATTTCAGTCATCCAGATGAGAATTAAGAGGGACCTGAGGTACAAACAAGGGAGTGGGTGTAAATGAAGAGAAAAACTGAAAAAGAGAGCATTTAAGAAAGTAACTAATGGCTCCCAATGTAGCTGAATATTTGGATTCTCGGCACTACGCTTTCCCTCAAGCTCCCAAGTAATAAACCTCTATGAAAGCATTTTCATCAGCCTGTGAACTTAATGGGAAAGAGATTGTGCATAGTACACAGTAAGCTATCAACAGATGATGAATGCGCATTGAAAATCATTTTTATCTTCTTATGATTAAAGAATGTCATGAAAACTTAGGATTGGAATGATGGCTCAATTGGAAAAGTGCCTATTGTCTAAGAGTTTGGATACCAAGAACCTATGTAAAAGCTGGGCACAGCATGAGTCTATAACTACCAGGACCACACAGGGGTGGATGGGCATGGTAGCACATGGGACATGATAGACAGATCCTTGAAGCTCATTGGCTAATCAGCTTTGACAAATCATGTCAATCATGTGTGAACCCTGCTTCAAAATAGAAGGTCAAGGCAGACATTGGAAACCACTTTCTGGCCTCTACAAGCACAAACACACATGTATATGCACAATCATGCACATATAACCAAGCACACACACACAAGTTAAGAACAATTGTTCTTCTTTTAATGGGGTGATAGCATAATAGGTTTAAAAAATATAAAACTTAGCCTTTTAAGTAAGTCATTCAAATTGATCAGTATATTTAAACAATTGTTTATAATAGAGATGAACACTCCCACCTTTAATGCCTAAATACATACAGGTTATTTGCTATCTATTTTAAGTGAGGTTTAATTCTATTTAAAAATGAAAGCTGTAACTCCATTAGAAATAATAGTCAGAAAAATGAGCTTAATAATTCTGTTCTGAACACACAGGTTCTCAGGAAAAAACAAAACAAACAAGTAAAAACAAAAACAACTGTCAGATTCTGATCCATAAGCTACTGCGCAATGCTAAATTCTCCTTTCTCAGGACCTGTGGCAGACAGCTTTGCAGGGACACAGTGGGCACCTGAACTTATGGCCCTGTACTTTAGGTCGTATGCCTAGGATTTACTGGAAAGCTGAATTATTCCTAGAAAATTACAAGCAATATGGATGAATGGGCATGTAGTATTTCATTTTTGCCTCATTATGCGTTAGATTTGGGATCTCTAGTTGTGTGAACGATAGCTGAATACATCAGTCCGTCGTTCCACTCACTCACGCGTGACTGCGTTCTGCTTCTCCTCCCATATGGAACCGTGTCAATCACGGCCCACAGCTGTGGTTAAGATGCATCACGTGTCTACAGAAAACAACCCTTAGGTATTTGTTACAGAATCACGTGTAAGATTGCAGGGAAACAAGGAAATTGGGCTTGGCCTTAACGTGCACACTCGTACACCTACTCCCACGCTCAGTCCTCGGCTCCCACTCTTGGTGTGTCTTAAAAAAGGAAACTTTTTCTTCCCCTTTTTCTTTTCAAGGCTCTAAGTTACCCTCAGAGCTCCTGCTGTGTTCTGGGTACATTGGACATTTGCCACCGTCTTCGGGTACCTCAGTTTGGTTTCCCAGTTTTGTGGATAATTCTGAGAGATGACAGGGTTTCGTGAGGAGCAACAAATAAAAAAATGCTTTGAAAGCTCTTCGGCCGCCTATAGCACTCGGCAAATGCTTAATGATAATAATATACAGTAGGGCATCTTCCCTTGAAAACAGCGGGAGTGCTTCCTGCCATAATGACCTGACAGATGGGTTATGGTATCTAATCCCCTTAAACCCCCAAAGCTCTTTGATAGTGGCTGTTGTAAAAGGCCAGATTAGAGCACACGCTGCTCTTTTATTGAGCCCTTTTCTTTCAGTATCTATGCCATATTCAATTGCTTCCTCCTCTAAGTGTGGTCCATGTTAACCTGCTACCTGCAGGAACAATTAGGAGCAAAAACAGAGACTAAAGGACGGTGCACTCCAGTAGGAGAAATTAGTTAATGCTTGTTGTCCCCAATATTAAAAATCCACTCTGCCCTTCACATGTGGTTTTTATCGAAGGTTCCTGCCCTCCTAATTCCCGACTATTAATCTCAAGCTGTGGGTATTTGTCGATGTTGAACACAGGCTCTTTGTGTGTGTGTGATAGTGCTGTATGTGGAGAGAATGGAGCTTTAGTGATATTAATTCTACATCAGTGAAGCTTAGGAAAATCACGGGCAGTTTAGGATATTTGTGGCATTTATGTAAGAGTCGGGGCTTTCAGTCAGCTGCAGATGATGAAAGGGTGGTTAAGGACCATGCTACTCCAACCTAATTCTACCCTTGGACCTAGACTGGGCCAAGATGCTTTACAAAGTCTGGCTTTTCTGTGCCTGTCTTTTGAGCATCGTTGTTAAAGTTATCAGATCCTCAAGCCTTTTGTGGCGGTTACTGAATCCAAATTCATCACCCATCCTTAATTACCACTTAGGCTTTCTTTGCATGCTTAGAGGTACAGGTTGTTTTGACATCATCCAGTGTGTGTAATTTACACAATCAGACGGAGGACAGATGAAGAGCCGCAGACGGCAACTGTCTCGAAACTGAGTATGTGTCAGCACAGCAATCAGTTTCAGACCTCAGGATGGTTCAAGGGCCTTTCTGAGAATTTCCTACTTCTACATTGGACCCTCCTCTCCTCACCTTCTTGAAAACAACACTTTGGCACTTGTGGCCTCCCCTTCATTGCATTTCCACACATTTCTTCTTTTCTGAATTTCTCTCATGGTACCCAGTGTCATAAATATATCACAACATAACAAGAATTCTTATTTTGACTCTACATTACCTTAGTGTTTTTATTAGTCTCTCAACAGCAGAACCTTCCAGAAGAGTTACCACCATGTCCTGTCTCCATGTTTCAGTTCTGTTTGTGTTGCTACAACACAATAACAAAGTTTGAGTCATTTGTAAGAACAGAAAAATTTATCCCTCATTGTTCTGAAAGTCCCTCATCAAGATGCCAGCAGATTTGTCTGCTTCCAAGGTGGCCCAGGTGACAGGAGATAAGAATGGAGGACTAAGGAAGTCCCCTCTACTCCCTTTATAAGACACAGATTCCTTCACGTGAGCAGAACACTCAACATTTAATGACATGGTGAGGATTTCAGCTCTTAACACTACTGTAATGCGGATTGAGTCCAACATAAACCTTAGAGAGGACACATGAATATCAGAGACTTCTTGCTCTTTTCTCATTATGTGCTCTCCCTCAGTGAGGTGTGTGTGTGTGTCTCTGTGCATGTTGTATGTTTGTGTGTGTATATGTCTGTCTGTCTGTGTGTCTCTGTGTCTCTGTGTCTCTGTGTCTGTGTTTATTTGTGTATGTGCCTGTGTGTATAATTGTGTGTGTCTGTGTGTGCCTGTGTGTGTCTCTGTGTGTATGTATGTGTCTGTGTGTCTTGTGTATCTCTCTGTGTGTATGTGTCTGTGTGTCTCTCTGTGTGTTTGTATATTTGGTCAACATGTATTAAACTCTAACCACACATACTCAGTGAGCCTTCATTACATTCAGTTTATTAATTTGTGAATTAAACCCTCTGTTTAGTATACACTCAGTTATTTACTGATCCGCATAAGTATAACACAGACACATGTGTGTTGTAAAGAGCTAGCCAATAAGAGGCTGGAACTAACGGGCCAGGCAGTTTCTTTATTACTTAACCAATGAAACGACAGATAGAAAGATGACCCTCCTCCATCACATGTGAATATCCACAGCATAGTTGACTTTCTACGCAGGCTTCTCTCAAACTGTAAAGTTCCCTTGTGTCCCAGGGTAGGCAAACCTATACTCCACAGACAGTCTCAGTTTTGAAGCTAAGTCCTGGCTTTTTCAAGTCCATTTTGAAATTCATGTATGAGGGATAGTACTTCTTAAACATTTAAGTTCAGCATACATTTGAGATTCATCTGTTTGTTGCTTCTATCAACAATCCATCTTTCCTATTTCTAAGTAGTAATTGTGTGACCCTTCCACAGGTGTTTCGTGATCATGTTTATGAACATTTGGGCTATTGTCATTTTCTTTTGTCTGTGATTAGTTAAAAATTTTCACAAAGATGTTTTGTTGGCGTGTAGTTTTATTTTTTTAGTTTTGTTTTGTTTTTGATTTTTGAGACAGGGTTTCTCTGTGAAACTGTCCTGGCTATCCTGGAATTCGCTTTGTTGACCAGGCTGGCTTTGAACTCACAGAGATCCTCCCGCCTCTGTCTTCCAAATGCTGGGATTAAAAATGTGTGCCACCACCGCCTGGCTTATTTCTTATGACTCACTTTCTGGGAAAGGAATTGCCAAGTAGTAGAGTAGATATGTGTTTAATATAAGAAACTGCTATTATAAGTAATATAAGAAACTGTTCAAACAATCTCACACACTTCTGTCAGCCTTGTAGGGATTCCAGTTGTTTCATGGTCTCACCCATATATGGTGGTATCAGCATTTTAATTTAAGGCAATCCTAGAACATATGAAATGGGACTGTATTTTGAGTTGAGTTTGCATTTACCTAATGAAAAAAGTCTTCAAGTATTTACTGGCCATTTTTACTCTTTGTGAAAACTGTTTGTTCAAGCCTTTTGGCCACTTAAAATATGGGGATGGTGTTGCTCAGTGGGAACGATGCTTGTTGTACAAGCATAAATATATGAATTCCTTCCTAGCTGAGGGACAGAGACACTCCTAGGTAATTCTTGGGGCAGTGAGTCAAGTTGAAACCATCCATTTCAGATTTTGGAAAGATCCTGTTCAGACAATAAGGAGGAGAAGCAATGTGGGGAAAGATGCCCCTGCATCAGTCTTCGGCCTCCACGTGGATTGGTACAGATGAATGCAGCTGCATACACACATAGACATGCACACACACAAACACACATCTGCACAATTTTTCAAAAGATTTATTTAATTTTATTTTATGTTTTATATGTAAACTATGTGTATGCCTAGTGCCTGCGGAGTCTTGAAGAGGGCATCAGCTTCATTGGAACTGTGATAAAGTTACAGATAGCTGTGAGCAACCATGAGGGTGCTGTGAACTGAACCTCAGTCCTCTGCAAGAGCAGAAAGTGCTCTTAATTGATGACCCATCTCTCCAGCACCAGACACTCCAAGAATTTAAAATGAAGTATTTTTATGCTTATAGCAATGAACCGTGTTTTATGCAAATCTTTTGTTAGAATTGTATCCTAGGAATTTTATGCAGTGTGTCTGCTCTTTTTGTTTGCTTAAATTATATATATATATATAATTGTTAATTTAAAGTTTATTATTGATAGTGATTTTGTCACTATGCATTTTAGAGTCATTACCTTTGTGTGTGTTTCATGTAAAAAGTCTTTGCACACCACAAATGATGAAGGTGTTCTTTCATATTTTCGTCTCCAGGTTTTATAGACTTGGCTCTCACATTTAGTTCTGTAATCCATCTCAAATTAGGTCTGGCTTATTGAGTGAGACAAGTGTCAGGGATCATTTATTCTTCCGGAAGGGTGCTTCATTACTATACCATCATTTGTTGAAAGGAATTTTCTTCCCCTACTGAATTATCTAAGCACTTTGATAAAAATTCTCATGCACTTTTATGTAACACATTTTATTATTTTTATTTGTTTTTTATTTGTTTGCATGTGTGTGTATGTGCCTACATACCTGTATGTGTGCTTGCAAGCTGATGCCTGCAGAGGTCAAAACCTGGAGCCATGCCCCTTGGAGAAGGAACTACAGGTGGTTGTCTGCTGCCTGTCCTGGGTGCTGGGAATGGCACCTTGCTTCTCTGCAAGAGCAACAAGCTCCTCCTCATGTGTTTTATTTATAGAATATTTTAGTTTTATATTTATGCTAATGTTAATCACTTACTCTGGCTTTCTACTAAGTATTATTATCCATTCGGCTTTATGCGATTTTCTTTCTGTTTGAGGCTCTTTTAGGCAGCTTTAAGCCCTTTATTTTACCATGTAAATTTAAGAACATCAATGTCAAATTTTATAAAATTCTTGTGGGCTTTGACTGGTGTCACTTTGGTTAAATTATACACCAATTTGAGTAAAATTACCACTTGAACATCATCACATATTAAACAAGTGGATATGGTTCATCTCTCCATCTATGTAGACTTCTTTAATACTTCTCAGAATTTTAGAGTTTTTAATGGATAGATAGCACTTATTTGCCAATGGCATACACACATGTTACCCAATGTTTATACAATTATAGATGTGTTTGTGCATAAGATGTAGGGACACAGTGGCCTCCATCACCTAATCTTTAGTTTCCACCTGTGAGAGAGTCTCTGCCTGTCCTGGACCAGGCAAGAGTGTCCGCTGCTTTCCCTCTGCTGGCAGGCAAGAGCTCCTTGGTTTTTGACACTTAGTAAGTTGAGTTCTACTATTATTTTATAATATGATATATCTTAAGATCCTTTGGTTATGGATGGCCTGCCTTTCTCAGCTGTTGGGGTGAGGAGAGCAGTGGTCTCTGGCAGCGCTGTTTTCTTAAGGCAAGAGTGGAACAGGGATTTTTTTTTGTGGGTTTTGATTTTACTTTTGCTATTTTACCGTCTGCAGCTTTGACAGTGACTACATATTCCCTCTATGCACCTGGCTTTGCAATTTCACTTCTCTCCCTAGTTTTCAGCAGCCTCCCCTTACGTATGTATCTCTACATGGTTAATACGGTATTTTTATGATGTGTGTGTTATAATAATAAGAAAGGTTATTATACTTTCTCATGCCCATCCTTGTAAGTGCTATCATTTCTTCTGGTTGCTCCTTAGTAAAGCATCTGTATGGTCATGCTGGTTACTTATGGTCAGTGCTTCTGTAGCTTTTGCCTACTATTACTTTCAGCATTCCGCATCTTTGCATTTAGATACTGACTCTTTGCATCTGAAATCTTTCTTAAGGACAGCTGATTGTACTTTGTTTACCAGATGATAATCTCTGATCTCCTCCCCCTCCCCTGTTGTCCTTCCTCAGTTTCTCTCTTCCTGTAGTGCACAATACTGAGCCCAAGGCCTTTCATGTACTCAGCGGGGACCGAATCACGGTCCAAACTCCAAAACTTGCAACAGTCTCCGATTATAACTGATCTTGACCGTATTTATTTTATGCAGCAGCTGAAATGACTGCCTCACCTCTGTATCTTGCTATTTGTTTTCAACCTGTCCCACCTGCTTGCTTTTCCTCCACTTTCCCTGCAATCTGTGTCCCATTGTATTTCGCTTGCCACCCTCACTTAGTGCAGTTCATCCTCCACAGTGGACAGCCAAGCACACTCCCACCTCACGGCTTTGCCATTGTATTGTGTGTACTCATTTGCCATCTTCTGTCAGACACCCTGGTAACCTACGGCCCCTTCTTCCCTGCTGACGTGTGCTGCTCCAAGGCTTCCCGTTGGCACCCTTGCTCACTGTCAGTTTTTCACTGCCTTACATTTTTTTTTTTTTTTTACTAAGACTAGGATGCCAACACTGGAGAACAGGTCTTTACCTTTTCTCACCTACACTTTGAATAAAATCCAGTGATTGTCAGGTATGCAGAAATGCTTTTGGAATAAATGAATGAAATGGACCTGCCCAGAAAAGCCAAAGAGTTATATTAATAACACCACCTGGACTGAACATCAGAACACCAAGTGTTTCTCATAGTAAGGAATGGTGGTGTAATATGAACAGAAAATAACCACAATCAGATTTCAGTTGCTTTTGTTTCTATGTCACCTGTCAAGGAGACCAATCATCGGGCTTCAACCTACCCATAACAGAAATGAAACAGCATTGTAAGAATAAAGTCGAAGACCTGGATATTCTAGAATGGTGGTTCCTAAACCTTCCTAATGCTGTGACGCCTTAATGCAGTTCCTCAGGTTCTGGTGACCCCATCTATAAAATTATTTTTGATGCTAATTCATAGCTGTAATTTTGCTACTGTTGTGAATTGTAATGTAATTATCTACATGCAAATGTCTTAAGTGACCCCCACGAAAGGGTCATTCAATACCCAAAGGGGTCACAACCCACAGGTTGAGAACCACTGGTCTAGATGGTGCCTGTGTCTTCTAGTATGGATAGGTGGCATGCTATCAACTCGACACAAGCTGGAATCACCTCAGAAGAAACTCAGTGGAGAAAATATCCCTGTAGGAAGCCTGTGGGGTAAGGCCCTGGCCATCGTGTGCCATCCCTGGGAAGGTGGTTTTAGGGCATGTAAGAAAGTGAAGTGGAGAGGCAGGGAGGGGAGCAGAGAAAAATGTAGAGCTCAATAAAAATCAATAAAAAAAGAAAGCAAACTGAGCAATACTGGAATATTTAGAAAGCAACATTCTTCTGTGGCCTCTGGTTTTGCTCCTACCTCCACCACGACTTTTGTTCCTGCAACACACTGCAATTAGTAGGTCAAAGAGTTTCATATACTCTTTCATGAAGCTTAATAATAGAAGCATCAGGACCAGTATGTGTTCTCTGACTGGCAATAAAGAGTTACATTTAGTACCCTAGCCTGTGATAAGGACCAATCTCAGCTCCACTTAAAAATTAAAATCAAGGGTGGTTTGGTTTGTGTGAAATCATAGCCTAACGGATATGCTCAGAACCACAATATGGCACTCAAGATTAGGGTTCCTTTAGCTAGTCCGTATCCATGAAAGAATCACAAGATACGGGCTATACAGATAAAATTCCTTTGAGGAAGGATCTATTGAACGTTGATTTTGGCCATGATTGGGTATTATTACATCACATCTGAGATAGACAACTAGACAAATTGTGGAAGATGAGAAACAGACAAAATTCGTTTTGCTGTTTCCAACCTTGGGGAAACAGAGCTGGCTCAAGGACTCGCTGTGCAAGCATAGGAACTGAGTGTGGTGGGTGCCAAGTACTCATGCAAAGGGGAGTGTGGCTGTATATGTCACCCCAGCACTGGGGATGGGGGAGGCAGGCATATTCCTGGAGCTCAATAGCCGGGCAGTCTAGATAATTGCTGACTACGGTTCAATAAGAGACCTTGTCTACAAAATAAGGTGGAAAGAAACTAATGAAGACACTCAATGTTGATGTCTGGACTAAACACGCATGGGCACATGGGCCTTTTATTCTTATGCACACAGAAACTCACACACAGTGTCACTCTGTAGGGAAGTAGTCCACATGCATTGGACATCTACTGATTGCCGAGCATGGTTCATAGGACACAATGTTGTTAAGGCCATCCATCATCTGACCTCAGAGGGTTTTCAGAGAGACTCAAGAAACTGATGTCAGTACCAGGAAGAATAATGGGGCAGCCATTGAACTGATGGAAGGATTTACTAAAATCAGGATATAAGCCTCTAATTCTTTTTTTGTGTCAGAGTCATTTTTATGGAATATGCTAGAAATGCATTGTTTTATTTTGATGTTTTGCAGCTGCATTACAGTAAGCTTGAATTGAGACAGAAGGTTTCTTTGAAGTAAAATTGAATAATGTCATAATGAGTAGAGGAAATATATTTCTGACAAATTAATCAATATTAAACTGGTAGCAAGCTTATAGTATTTCTATCTTCAAACAGGTTCTCTGTAACATTCTGTTAATAGTTTGCTTGAAAATATGAAAGGTGTGATTTTCAGACATGGTAATAAGGTGAAACTGGGGAGATTGTCAAATATTTGATGTAGCAACATCAAGAGATAAATTAGAAGGTGTGTCTCCCACATCTCATTGGCTTCCATCAGAAATATCAGTCTTTTGTAATGTTTGCCAAGTGCTTCTTTAAGAATCCTCCAGAATCTGTCCTGCCTAACCTTCAGAGTCTCTTGTGTAGAGATTTTATAGTGTTTTCAATGTAGAGGACAAATTTGCCAGCATGGATATTAGGGCTTCCTAGACCAAGGTCCAGGGACAGAATGTGGGGGTCACAAAGCATTCTGCAACAGTAGACATTTCCTGAAGGTGCACTGACCAATAATCAATTTTACGAAACCAAGAGCGACTTGAATCTGAGATGTTTCTGAGAGCTCTCACCAGTGTTGACTCACACAACTCTTCACTGCAACCTTGGTTCTGAACACACGACATGCCCACCCTGCTCTGGGAATTCACACCATCCTACCACCCAACACCAGGAAGTGCTGCCTGACCCCTTCACTGTAGACTGCCGGGTGTTCTGAACGGCAGTGCTTCTGAGGCACACAGCTTTCTGTTCCTATTTAATCATGTACATTTAGAAAGCAAAGACTTTTAATGTTTTCTTTCCATCAGTCCTCAGCGTGTAAGTATCAAATTACCATGTCTTTGGATTGGACTGTATTAGGATGTTTGATTTAAAAGACCGCTGTTTGAATTGATGGCTTGATTTTGTAAAAACACACACAAAATGTTGATTGAATTTTGATTTGTAATTAAGGCATAATTTCCAACCATTTCCAAATTGGCCTTAATATATTTCTGCCATTTAGTGACATGTGCTTATGCTAATTGGAGTTCTCAACATTGATGACCATAAAATAAAAGTCAGCTCTAAAAAAAAATGTTGATGATGGTCAATGCCCTATAATATCAAATGTTCATTCAAGATTTAATTCTTTACATAAAACACACAAACATATCTGTGACATTAATGTACAAATTTGCTTTCATCTTTAATATGTGGTAAAATTGCATAAATATCAAAGAATTGTTTTAAATAATTCTTCAAGGTTTATGAGCAGTGAATGTTTGATTTATGATACCTTGTCTAGGTACCCAGGATCATGCACAGTTTCTGAGGCAGAGAAGGTCACTAACTGGAAAAGGCTTGAGGAACTTTGGTATAGATGCAGTTGTTGGGATTAGCAGAGTGTAATCTGGGAAATACTGGAGTTAACTGCGAGAATGAGCATCAGATCCTAAAGGAAGTAAACCAGACTCAGTGATATAAAGTGAGAGGGAAAGGCTTGGGACAGGAGGCATCCCGTTACAACAACTTCTATTTTAAAAGTAATCAAGAGAGCCCAACCCACGTGCCACATGAGACACAGTCACAAACTAGTGTGATCTTAGTTTGTGAAGTTGAAATCGTAGAATAAAAGCTGTTTGGAGATCATCTATTACACTTCATAAGAGAGCATCACAAAATTGGTAGGGTAAAGAGATTTAAAATCTTATTATGAGGGCTGGGTTTTGACTTGGTTGATTAAGTGCTTGTTATATAAATGAGAGGGTGAGAGTCCAGTGCACATAACCTGTGTGAAAAGCCGCACATGGTGGCATGCCCAGTGCTGAATGTGGAGAGAGGATGATCCCTGGGATTCACTGGATGGGTAGCTGAATAGTAGACCTCAAGTCCCAGTGAGAGTCTTAGTCAAAAAATAAGGTGTGCTGTTCCTGAGGAAAGATATTTGAGGTTGATCTCTAGACTCCACATGCATTCATGAGCACATGCAAACACATGTACCATCCACACATGATTACACACAGCTACCTAAACCAAATGAATAAAGTTTTAAAAATTATATATCTTGGCATGAACAATTGAAAAAGCTGAGAATAACTATCTTGGAGATGGCTTGAAGGTAGACGATATAAAAGGCTAGAAGAGAGGCTGTGTATTGTTGGGGAGAAAGAATAATAATCATTATTCATTGTGATCTTATGAATTAGAAAAATATCAGTGAGCATTAATCTACAGTGTAGTGTGTCTGGGTCCATAAAAGAGTAATTTTTTAATATTCAAAATAGTCAACATGGAACGGACTTCATCAGAGTGACCCATCCAGGTCCTCTGAATTCTTATCACCACTGCGAGTCCACAGGTTGCACTGTTTTTCACCTTCTTAGGTGAAACTGTTAGAAAATTGAGTTTAGGAAGTTCCAGGTCACACAACCTTTTCTAGACATGATGTGTAACAGAGCACTGGTAATCGATGAGGAGGCTGTGGGGGAGTCACACTGCGTGACCTATGGAGTCCCTTCTCCCCGAACTCATAAAACAATATTTCCCCCTGTGACTTCACCTCAGTTCATACCCCCAGCCTTCACCCTTGCCACCCTAAGAACTTAAATTGTTTTTTGTCTCAATGCAAGCAGACTTTGGCCTTCTGAAGTCATGTGAAAAATAATTGTTGAAATCTGTCATTGCTGCATTGATTTGGGCTATCAAATATCTCTTTCTTCTTTTTTTTTGACACAGTTTTTTGAGGGGGGACAATACTCGTCCCTTATCACATGTTCTCTTCGTGTGGTGACTTCCTGTTATTCTATAATGAATGAATAGGCTCCTGCTGCCACACCCATCTCTCTCGTTCTGCCATGACCTGGAACAGGGATCTGAGTGGAGGTGACCAGTCCTTCCAGAATTTAGAGTTCCAGAGTATGACATGAAAGAAGGAGACATACACAGAGTTCTGTATCTTACTGTGTCATTTCTGTGAAGATTGTCACACCCTGGACCATAGCACTGCCTTGGTTTCTGGGCTCTGAAGCTGCCTTGGTTCTTACCTGTTTCTAAGAGTACTGCTCTTTCAATAATTTATGCTTCTCATAAATTCTCCTTTGATTATAGTAGTCAAGTTAATTTTTAATGATTTCACTCGAAGAATCGTAAGTGATATAAGACTTATACATAAAAATCCCAAAGTTTAATTTACCAATATACAAAAACACTGAAAACCTATTGGACTTCTGAAGTATGTTTCTGAAGAAAAGGCCCATAAGGAGCTGGGAATTCAAAAATATTTCTTGGTAATCATAGAATCAGAACATGTACAAATTGATTCAAGGGGTTTGTAATAGGACCTTGTAGTTTTTGTATTTTCTGCAGTAACTCAAAATTACTATGAACACTGATGTATGTCCCCAGGAATTCCTTCTTTGGTTTGAAACGATCGATCCCATTTAGCTATCCAAAAACTTTCAGTCAGATTGCTAGTAATCCATATAGGTCTCTTTAAAATAATGTTCATTCCCTTGGTAGTGCTTGAGAGGCTAAAAGAGGAGAATCATGAAGTTAAAACCAACTTGGACTGCAACGTGATTCTCTCTTCTCTCTCTCTCTCTCTCTCTCTCTCTCTCTCTCTCTCTCTCTCTCTCTCTCTCTCTCTCTCATACACATACATGATACAGGAGAGGAAAGCAAAATTGAAATGATGAATAGATGTTGTAGTATTAAAATATTTACAGAATTTGCATCACGTACTCTGTAAGTACATATATAAAATGCAGCAAAAGAGAAATATTTGTGTTTTTCTTCTGACTCAAGAAGAGGAACTTCATTTTCATCCTTGAGTACTTTCATATTATTTTTGACTTTATCTTTTATTTACCACCTATGTCTAAATTTCTAGGCCACTTTAGGACAGGCATTTAGGTACAGAATTTCAAAAAAATTTCAGCACCTTTGACCAGAATATAATTCTCAATGCCTCTATTCCACCTGAAGTGTTTATTGAGGAACACAGAATATTTTGTGGGTACAGAAATTGATATTTGATGTCACTAGATTATGGCCGGGACAAAATGGAAAGCTGTCTAACCTATAAAAAGATAATCACATTAGTACACCATTCCCCAGGATTATGCCTGGATAGAGTCCTCAGATTTACCTGTGTTAGGGATGGTGCGTTGTCTTAGATGTGGTACAATAAATAAATGGGGTTACAATTTCTTCAGGGTCAAACTAGGTCAAATCGTTACCCTCCCCTGTAGAATGTTGGCCTGGAAAGACAGATATGCTAGATTTAGCGTACTACTTATTTTCCTCAGACCCTAATAGAGCTGTCATCATTTACATGCTACTTATTAAAAGTTGGAAAATAATCGCCCTATTTATTAGAGTTTGGACAATCTAAGTGAGTCTCAAGTTGTATATATTTAGATAAGAAACTTTCGCACCAACTAACTGTGGGCCCTACTTATACAGCAGGAGGATGGGTTCTCCATTTTAACAAATCAGTCAGAAAATTAGAGTATGAAGAGTCAATGTACAGAAAATTGATCACTTAGATGTATAGTTTATCTATACATTGAGATCAATAACCAAATAACATCCATTTGAAAAGCTACACTATGATTTTTATTTATTAACAGCATAAAATCTGTGAGGTGCAAGCTTAGTGAAAGATTCTGCCTCAAGACTCATGTAGACATTGAGGAAAGCAAATCTAGTGTTGATCTCTGGTGTCTACACATACATGCACACACATGCACCTGTGTGTGCACACACACAAACACCTACACAAACAAGTGCACATACACAATTAGCAAATATCAGCATATACACAGAAAAACTCATGCATGCTAACATTAAAGCAACAATATAACCAGGTCATAGATTAACCAAAGGCAGTAGGGATATGAGCTACCAGCTACACCATGTGAAACAGGAAGCCAAATTACAAAGCTGTGTTTGAGAAGGAGCTGGGTTAGAACTTTGTCTTCATCCCTTATTAGTTATATGATCTTGAACAAGCTGTTTGATCTTTCTAAACTCCATCTTCACTGCTATAGAATAGAGATAAAATATTACTACCATATTTTGTGTCAATTAATGGCCATAAAAATACCTTGAGAAAGAGTCTCCTCTTGATGGGAAGGATACATAATTTGTCTGTGGTACACGTATGCACAGATGTGGACACATGCCATATGATCAGAGGACATCACATAGAAATCAGTTCTCTCCTTTCACTGTGTGAATGCTAGCATCAAAGTCGGATGATTATCGGGCTCCGTAGCTTGTAGTGGCATTTCATTTGTATTTTAATAAATTAAGCTTGCCTAAGGATCAGAAAAGTAAAACAGCCACACTAGCCAGCCTTACAGACCAAGCAGCAATGACACACATATTTAATTTCACTAGCCACAATGACACACACCTTTAATCCCAGTAGCCACACTATCTTGCCATAGAAACCAGATGGTAGTGGTACACACCCTTAACCCAGAACCAGAGAGGATTATAAAACTGGAGGAGACAGCTCTCAGTCACAGTCTCATTCTGAGGTTTCCTGGAGGCAGGATCATCATTTTTGGACTGAGGTTGAGATAAAAGCTAGTGGCTGGCTGCTTTGGTTTTCTGTTCTTCATGGTGAACCCCAATATCTATTGCTGGGTTTTATTAATAGTGCTTCAGTAGCCAGCACCTTTCTTCACAGGGCCGTCTTGCTAGCGCAGAAGTAGAGGTGATTTGTACTGCCTTATGTGACATCCCTTCTCCTCAAATGTGCTGGCTATGACAGGATACTGAATTGAACTCTATGCCTAGATTTGTAGTGAGAACCCCCAAACGAGGAAAATAACTTCCCTCTTCTAAATGCTGCCCTCAGCAGTCCCTGTGGAGCCTGTGGAGTAGGTAGTAGGGCTAGTGATGATCTCACCTTCTCACGCGTGTAAAGAAGCCGATCATTCATAGACAATTCAATCAGAGCCGTTCATTCATAGACAATACAGTCTTGGAACACCTAGTTCCTCCTGTATGGATCCCGGTGAGGGGAGGTATATGTTAGCCATTTACATTATAAAAATGTAGATTCTTACATTTAGCTGAATGAAATGGATAACTTCCCTTCAGAGGGACTTCCGCGTGTTGGGTGCTGGTTTTGGGTAAGGGACAAAAGAAGTGGCACAAGATGGCAGGAGAGAAGATAAACATTGCCTTCAGTCACATCACAGTTGGCATAGAAAGACTTCATGAGTTTTTCTTCTGAACTTTCAGGCATCTGGTGAGCTCAGTGAACTTGACCACATGGCCAGCTTGCTGATCATGTACCACATGAAGGGATAAGGTATATCCTTTCAGGAGCAGATGGAGGAGTTAGAAGACATCACATCAGAGGACTCCCGCTCTGAGAAGAGAGTAAGCAGTGTAGTGACATCCTTGCAAACCTCACATTGTTCAGGACACAAATTAAACCTATGTTCATTTGAGATACATGTTTGCAACCAAAAAAAAAAAAATAGGCCAATAACGGTAAAGAAAATGTTCTGAGTCAGCACCCATCAGTGAAACCAGTGGACACCGAGGCCCCCAAGCTCTTCCCCTCAGGGAAAGGAGCATCCTGTCCTTCTTGTTAACTCTTTCAATGCAATAGATCTTCACAGAACTAACTATTCCTCTTGTCACTCCCAGCAAAGGCTATGGTGTATCTATTACTCTTTCCAAGTAGCATAGTACCAAATAGGTTTTTTTCTAATGGTTTTACTACTTCTTGTACTGTGTGTGTGTGTGTGTGTGTGTGTGTGTGTGTGTGCGTGTGTGTGTTGAATGCATGTGTGCCTTTATGCACATATGTATATCTGCCCAGAGAGTCCCTAAGTTAATGTGGGGTTTTCCTTGATCACTCTCCACTTTTTTCACTGAGGTAGAATCTCTCAAATGAACCCAGTGCTTACCTGATACAGCTACTCTCTTGAGGGGACCCCTGATCCAGACTTCTCAGTGCTGGAATTACAGGTGGGCTTCCATATCCACCCAGCATTTACACTGATTTTGGTGATCAAAACTCCAGTTCTTGTGCTTGCATTTTATCCACTGAAACCTCTACCTGGTGCCTGCGCTTATTATTTCTTACAAGAATTTTTATTTGAAGGTAGTTTGAGTGTCAACAAACTGAGAGCTAGTCGAAACTGTTTGATCACTAGGAGCCTACAAGCTTCAGGTGTTGGGTCATCACCTTTCTTCTGAGAACAATTGTTTTCCCCACTAGACATCAGAATCCCATCGCAGCGTCCTTCATCCTGTCCTAGCACCTATATTGGTGCCTCTTTGGTCAACATTGGAGCTTAGCATTGGTAATCTAGTTTCAGTCTTGGGGTGTCTAAGGATTTCCTGACATCTTTGTACTTTTTTGCAAATAATACCCGGCTAGCTTTGTAGTCAGGGCTGGGATAAGTGGAGTCCATTGAATTTTGTGGTGTACATTTAGTGTTAAGACTTGGTTCTGGCAGCCATTCACAGAGCAACTGATTCTTGCAGGTGATGCCAATATAATTGCAAAAATAAATCAGAAGAAGCAGGGCTTGTTCACAGCGTTTAAAGTTTCTCTTTTCTCCAATGAATCCTATCTTTGTAAGCCAGCTTAACCATGTTGGCGAGTCGTGAGGCTTTGCTTTCTAACGGCTTTCAGAAGTGCCAGTAGCTACAGGTGATGGCTAACAACCGTACATGTTTTCCTGCAATATAGTGAAGTACCAAGTTAAATAAAAAGGTAAAGGGCCAAGTTTTATAAAATTGACAAGAAGAGGGAAATGGAGCATTTAATAAGATTTGTCTTAAAGCTGTTATTTTGGAGATTTAAGTAAATCCTCTTAAATACTCCAATTTTGAGTCATAAGTGTGCCTTAAAGATTTCTTTCCTAACAGTGTAAATAAAACAAAAACAACCCTTCCATTTCTGGGTGTGATGATGGCTTCTTTCCTCCCAGGGTCGTGGGAGGCTGTGCTCTGAGATCCGTGAGTGATGTAGTCACACTGATTATGCTATTTAAAAGGTGTCTCTACTTTTCTTTTTAAAAGACAACTGACATTATTTTCAGGATTTGACTACTTTGAGATCAAAGTTCACCCTCTGGGTCAGGTTAATTTAGGCAGACATATTTTAGTGCTTAACAACAGAGCGCATTCCTCAAGTGTAAATTTCAGTTTCCTGTCATAGAAACCCCAAAGGGATACCTGTCATAATCCGAATATTTAGATTCATTGGGGTCTCTGCGATGCTTTCTGGCCCAGGAGGACCTCTTCACCTCAGGTAGGTCTGGATTGTCCTTTGAAAGACCCCAAGGCTTAGAGGTTTATGACTTTCTGCCTTCATTCTCACCATCAAGAAATGTTCTTTGTCTCCATGAAGGCCTTCCCTTCCTAGTTTAATTTTCTTCCTTCCCTGTGGTGGAAAAGACACAGCTGGTCCATATTACTGTGTAGTTATTTTATTTGTGATAAGCTTATCCCATTGCTTTGATTAAAAAAGGAGATACTAATTTCTAATTTAAAATAGTCTTTAATTAATTAAAAACCCTCAAGTCTTAGTTTCTTGTGAGTCTGGAAGGTCTTGCTAGTCCACAGGGAACACACAGTTTTGAGAATTATCATCCTTGCTCTGTAAAATGCCAAGCATCTTTGCAACAAACATTTATTTAGAGGAATAGTTTGCTTACAAAAGAAATGCCTTCCTGGAAACTTAAATGGGTAGATACAGACTGTGCAGCATTCCCCTCAAGGTCTTAGCATCTCAAGATGGCCTCTGAAGTGTTACAGGACCTTGATCCCCAGAGACCCGAGGCTTCCAAATCTATTTAATAATATACTAAGTGTGACCAAGGTTTTTTTTTCTTAGTGCTTTGAACTGTTTGAATGTGACCAATTCGTGAGAATTAATCTAAATACCAGAGAAGTACTGAAAAATACATCAGAACAAGAAATTCATGTCAAATCTTCCCAAATTTTTATATATCTTGAACAATTTCCCAGGCGCTTCATGTGAGAGTGGAATTTTTAAAAGTCAGATTTGTGTTTGCTACAGTTAAGATGCTCACAGCTGGGAAGCTGGCTTCCTCCATACTTCTCAATTTATGACCATTCAATGAGAAGCATGTTATTTCATATGTAGAGACATTTTAATAAAAGCCTCCGGCCTTCATGTCCTTGCTTCAGATTTTTAGCAGATGGCACTGTATCATTCTTGATTCTTAAAGAGACAACTTGCCTTAAGCAGTATGAAAACATGGCCTTAATGCAAAACAGGGATGTGTATTTTCCAGTCAGTGACTGAGGACAGAAAAACCAAAAAGTGTAGCTATGCTAAGGGAGGATTCATGTTCTTTCCAGAACTTCTCATTTAGAAAATGTAATTAAATTTTGGAAGTTATCTGGTGGCTCCTGCGTATTGATCACGACACGGAGCTCTTGGTGCACCCACGCCCTTTGGAGGCTCTTCCTATCTTCTCTAAGCACTCAACTAAATACCTGAGATTCCTTCAAGAGGGCAGACAACCTGTCCACAGTCATCGCTTTCCTTGGCAACTGAATCAAGATTTGAACCCAAGCTACCTTACTCTAAACTCCTACTTCCAAGCCATCTGATAGCATTATTTTTAACTAGAGAAATGTGTCATTTGTTCACTCTTGATGTCTTTAAAACTCTCAAATGTTTTCCATTTTAAACCACAAACTCATATACAAGCTGTTTGAAAGGATGCTGAACTCAGCATCCTGAATGTCAGGACCTTATCTCAGAGATTTAGCCTGGTCACTAGTGTTTCAGAGAGATACACTGGCTGTAGCAATTATATTTATACATTAGCAGAACTCAGGGAACAGTCATTTATTCTAATGGTCTCCCCTCTCCCCCTCTTTTTAAAAATTTCTTGGAGGGAGACTGCCTTTTCTACCTATTAGAAAATAACATCAAGTCTTTATCTAATTTATGTGGCTCGCTTACACACATTCTGTCCTATGCTGACCTTACTCAATTCCTTTTTCTTTGGCAAAGACTACTCATTGATTGAGCAACTTGAACAGACGTGGTTGGCAGAGTGAGACCTCACATAACTCCAATATGTGTAGAAGATGACTAGAACTGGGTGTGAGCTATTCAAATATCTTCTCTTTCTATACATTCTGACAATTTCTTTTCCTGTGGCATCCTATTTGTGTGTGGTCATGACTAAAAATCATATAAATTGCATGATTCACCAACAAATGAAACTGAGGGCTAGAATTATTTTAATACCTCTGTGGTTTGTTGGGCATAAAGTTCTGTCTAAATAATGTAAGCAAAACCAAAACAGATTCATGGGACACTACTTCATATTTTCACTGGTGTAATTATTAGAGCTTCTGCATGTTTGAAATGGTCTTCACTTAGTATGCAGTTTCAAATCTCATCAATTTATATGATCAGAGTTACCTATAATTTAAATTAATGCTATATTTTAAATTAAAGAGCCCACAGTATTTTTCCATATTTTAAACTTTAACTGTTGTTGTTGCTAAAAATCTTATATTTTCTTTCCTCATGTGCATGTGTTTGTACATATATGAGTGACAGATTGCATACATGCGGAAGCATGTGAATGTGTGCACACAGAAGTGTGTGGGCTTGAAGTTGATGTTAGGAGTATTGTCCAGTCATTTGCTGCTCTGTTTAGTGAGTCAGGGTCTCTCAGCTGAGCGCCCAGCTGGTGACATGGTTGGGCCAGATAGTTGGCTTACTCTGGGCACTTCCTGTCTGAGTCTTCTCAACACGACAGTGATTAGGAGAGCGTCTGTGCCACCTGGTATGATGCTGGTTCCAATGACCCAACTCTGGTCCTCATGACTGACAGCAGAAGCTCTACCCACCAAGCAATCCTTCCAACTCCCAAATTTACACTTTTAGGAGAGGTTTTTTTTTTTTTTAATTTTAGGACGTGATTGGTTTAAGAGGTTGAGCAACTTAACAAACTAATTTTTCTTTAAACATTTATAAATGTGGTCATTTGAAACTGAAACTATAAATATTATACATTCAGTTTTTTTAAGCCCCCAAGGACTTGGCCAGACAAGTTCATATCTCTAATGAGCATAGCTGCCTTGAGAATTTAAACAAGCCTTCTAATTCTAATAAATTATTAAACTTACAAATATAGTAAATCTAGTTCTCTGAAATGTTCTAATTCTGTTTACAAACTCAGTCAAAAATCTTGTACCTTTGACTTCAAATCACAAGTCAATTACATATTTTAAATTGAAATTCTGAGGTTAATCTGTCAGACTCCAATGTGCCAATTCCACATCATTACAAACACTGTAAGCACTGAATATACACAGATTGTCTCAATGATTAAAAACCTATTCATGAACTTGACACAGAAGTATTAGTACTTCATCATCTTTATAATTAATTCTAAACCGCCGTGGATTTGGAAAGACATTCACTAAGAGCTTATTTTTATCATCTCAGGTGTAGAATCTGAGGCTTTATATTGCAGGGCGAGTCTTCTTAATCTTCACCGTGGACACCTGCTGTGATAACTATTCTCCGAGCTTTGTCCTCTGTGAGGGTGATCTCACCATCACCTGGTAATGCGTCAGAGGCTGAGAGCAGCCAGTCTGAGAGATATACACCAACCAGTACGCCTAATTCTCGACACATTGCCTTTCATTTACGTATTTCCAGATGAAATGGGAATATCTCACGCTATCCCTGACACTGGGTTATAATACAGATATTTTAATGACTTTTTTATTCTTCGTATTTCTCATAGTTATAAATAAATACTAATATGATAAAACGTGCTATAAAAAATCACAAAATATTTTTGTAAGTTCTTTAAAATTTTGTTTTAAGATTTATTCATTATTTTATATGTATGAGTGTTTGCCTAAATATATGTACATGGGTGCATGGCTAACTGGTGTCCAGTCCTCTGCAACTGTAGTTACAGATGATAAGTGTTGTTAACCACTGAGCTATCTCTGTCCAGTCCCAAGGTTTAGCAAATACATCAGCTAAGGCAGAATAGAGAAGGTTATGTAAGACTTCCTCACAATTCTAGTGTATGTTGAATTTGATTTTTCTTTTTAATTAGTTCATTACTAAAATAGTCAAACTTCAAGAAACATAATTTCCCTTTCCCTTCCTTCCTTCCTTCCTTCCTTCCTTCCTTCCTTCCTTCCTTCCTTCCTTCCTTCCTTTCTTCCTTCTTTCCTTCCTTACTTTTTTTTATATTACCCAGACTGGCCTTGAAAATGATATTCTTTCACATCAATCTTCTGGAGTGTTGGGATTCTAGGAGTGTGCCACCATGCCTGGGTCCACACAAATATCTTTCAAATGACTTTTTAATGATGTGATAACCAAAACAGCAGCAAAGAAAAAGCAGGTCATTAGACTTCATCAAAATGGAACCCTTTGTGTATAGACTCGCAAAATAGCTATTTACAGGTGCTCAAGGCCTGCTTCCTTTTCAGTAAGGAAGAATTACAATAACAAATAAATAGCAACATTTTCAGGTACAGGGGAGAGCACTAGAGCCCAGCAAGGGAGAGATGAGAACCACTTAAAACACACAGGGTTGAGACGGCAGTGCACCAGGAGGTGTAACCCTGCTTCCCCATCACAAGGGCCTCTCCTCTACAGCTGGGGCGATCGTCCATCACACCAATGCTATCAACAGGTATGCCCAGACCCTCCCTGCTAAAAGAATTCCACAGTCATCACAAGGTTGGAGCCCCCGTAGGAAACTACTAGCAGTCTGTACCACAGCTTTGCCTGGGAGAAGACAGAAGCTTACATGGTCTTCCAACCTGAAGCGCTCAGGCTGTTGCAGCAAAGGCACCATCCTGGGTGCAAAACTAGGTTGCAGGCAGGCTACAAGCCACATTCCACCACTCAGTCTGATCCATCAAGTGGTCCAGCTCTCCTGCTTCCCCTAGGTATCTGAAGGAAGTGACATTAGCAGGTCTGTGATAACTGATAAGTGCAACCAACCTAGGTGCCCCACAGTGGATGGGTGGCTGAATAAAATGTGGTGTTGACAGAAGAAAACCCTGCCATATGTGATGTCATGAATGAAGGCAGACTGTTAAGTGCAGTGAGACACACACAGCAACACAAATCTAGCGTGCTTTACCTCCTATGTTGAAACTAAAAAAACAGTGAATCAATTTGTGTATATTGATTCCTAGAGTCTGTAAACTAAATGCAGTCAGGTAAAAGGTAGATCTAGGGTTCAGTAGCAGACGATGAGTGTGGTTCTTAAAAGCAGATAAGTTGCTTAATTCTTTTTTTAAATTGACAGTAGATTCTTCTCTGGTATAATACATTCTGACCACAGACCCCCTTCCTCTAACTCCTACCCCAACCACCCACCTGCCCTCTCCCCCAGATACACTCTGCTTCCATTTCTCTTTGGAAAGGAGCAGGCCTCCATGAGACAACAGCCAAGCACAACAAAGCAAGATACAATAAGACAGTGCAAAAGCCCTCAAATTGAGACTGCACAAGGCAACCTAATAGAAACAACGTGTCCCAGGGGCAGGCAAAAGAGTCAGAGCCACACTCACTTGCACTGTTAGGCGTCCCCCAAAACCACCAACCGAACAGGCACAACATATTTGCAGGGGTGCAGTCTCTGGGAGCCCAACTAAGCCCTGCTTAGCTGATTCAGTGGACTGTGTTCTCCTGGTGTCCTTCACCCCCTCTGACTCCTACAATCTTTCTAGCCCCTCTTCTGCCAGAAGAAACCTTTCTAATGATGTCTGAACACAACACCAACCTGAGTACAGTAGACTGTCATTAGGAATTATTTTATTGAAGATTTTTTTTTTCTTTTGCCAGTTTGGTTCTACCCTAGGTCTCTGTGCTGTGTCTTCTCTGGTTCCTGACCATTCAAGCTGTGTTGGGCAAAGGCTCCCTCTCTTGACACTGGCCTCAAGTTAAAGTAGACATTGGTTGGCCAGTCCCCCAAGTTCTATTCCACAGTTGCCCCAGCACAGTTTGCAGGCAGGGCAGATTGTTGGTTGATAGTTTTGTGGCTGGGATGATGTTCAGGTTTCTCTTTTTGTAGCCCACATGGTGTCTTCCTGCACCAAAGAGACTAGAACATGGGGGTGAAGGTCCTGGTTAGGCAGCAGCTTAACCTCTCTACATGCAACTATCTGTGTGGATGTTGCCCTCAGCAACCCGCAGTGAGTTTTCAGAGAGTGACCCTCTGTCCTAGCATAGCCTGGGTTGTTTGGGAATCTCCTTGGCCAACAACTTGATCTATTGCAACCCTGTCCCACCATTAGAAGCCTTGCTTGGTTATTTTCCCCCATTACTAGGAGTCCCTACGCGGGTCCTGCTCATAGATTACAGGACATTTTCACTGCACTAGGTTTCCACAGCTCCTCTAACTGCCCCACCATTCCAGCTATCTCTCCCTTCATGCTCTGCCTCTGACCTGTCCCCCAAATGATCCCTCTAGCTCCTGTCCTCAACCATCTCAGCCCATCAAGAAAATCTGCTTTATTTCCCCCTCCCAGGGATATACATGCCTCTAGAGTCCCTGTCTTTACCTAATCTCTCAGGGTCTGTGGATTATGGCTTAATTATCATTTACTTAACAGCTAATATCCACTTATAAGGGGATATATTTGTCTTTCCTAGCCTTTTAAAGAACTTTAAAAGAGGAATTCGAAGATTTCAACCATGAAACTGATAAAGAAATGATGTGATAATTACTCTGGTTTTATCTATGCACTGATTGAAATAGAATGCTATACCCATGCATATTATTATTATCTTATTAATTTTTGTGAATTAGAAAACACTATCAAGAAACCAAAAGACAAATTACAGAATGGAAAGAATATTTGCAAATTGTTTATCTGATGATATCATAGCATCAAACATACATTAACAATAATCTCTTACATTTCCACAACAGGAAGACAAAAATCTAAATAAAGACAAAGAACTTGAATGGATATTCTCCCAAATGTCCAATAAGAACATGGAATGTAAAATTAAAACCCTATGAGCTACCAACTCGCATCAACTAGGATGGTTACTAAATAAAAGAAATTAACTAGTAGTAACAAGGACGTAGAGAAATTAGAATGTCTGTACATTGCCAGTGGGAATAAACACTGATGTAGCTACTGCAGAAAACAACTGGGCATCACCACCAAAAGAGTTAAATTCATAATTATCATATGACCCTAATTCTGCTCCCATCCCAAAGAATGGAAGGCAGATGTTCAAACAAAATGTTGTTCATGAATATTCATGGAAGCCCTATTCACAGTAGACAAAAACTGGAAACAAGTTTGTCTCTACTGATGAATAGATTAAGGAAAGACAGTATGCCCTTAAACTGGAGTATTATTCAGCTATCAAAAGGAATGACACATGCTGCAGCATGAATCTTGAAACATGCCAAGTGAAAGAATCCAGACACAGTGGGACTGCAGAGACGGTTCAGTGGTTACGAGTGCTTGATGCTCTTGCAGAGGACCTGAGCTATGAACTCAGAATTCATTTTGGGTAACTCACAACCATGTATCACTCCCGATCCAAAATCTGATGGTTTCTTCTGGTCTCTAAGGATGTTGCACACATGTGCATGTACACACACACACACACATACACACACACCACAGTCACACGGACACAAAAGTTAAAATATAAAAAAGGGAATCCAGACACAAAAGGTCCTGTAGAGTATGATTCCTGTATGTTATATAAAGGTTCATTTATATAATTTTGTTTGTTGGGAGTTTGGGCGGCAGAATGAAGAATGACTATGTGATGTTTGGAGAGAAGATTGAGTCGGCATTTACATAAAATTTGACTGTATTTGAAGCAGCTAAATTACGTATCTTACAATGGTTACTTGATCTTATATGTGTTTCTTCTTAATTTTTTTTAAAGATCCATGTATTTTTATTTTATGTGTTTGAGTGTTAGCCTGCATGTATGTCTGTGTATCCTGTGTGTGTGTCTGGTACCTAAGGAAGCTAAAAGAGTATTAAGCTCCTTGGGACTGGAGCTATAGGTGGGCGTAGGCATTAGGAACTGAACCCACATCCTCCCCAGGGGCAGGTAGTGTTCCTCACATCTGCATGACCTGTCAGCTGTCCCAACATTTTTATTTAACTCAAAAGGAAAAGACTTTTCCAAAAAGTCCTATGTATTTTTTTCTGCCTCCACTGAGGGCGATATTAAGGATTAAATGCTGACGACACTGCCCACATGGGTGCACAGTTTACAACTATGTAAAAATATTTTCACTTGGCAGGTGGTGGATGAAGGTGTGTAGTGTCCATAAGCCACATCTTTTCAGAAACAACACGGCCCAAGCCCTTCTTAGGAAAAAGATTATTGACAGCAACAGCATCAATGATGACCTCTCATTCCTTTTTTTTCCTGCCCAAACCCCAGAAGCCTTTCTTCCTACAAAGAATTTTATTAAGCACCAAGATCCTAAGGACCAAGATGTGAAAGTCAGAATAATTCTCATGTGAACTTCACTCCCACTTTATAAAGTGATAAAAAGAAAATGGCACAATTTCTGCTATTATGCTTGAGAAGAATTAGAACAAAAAACCAGTACCATACCTAGCTTTTGAACAAGTTCCAAAGATAGGAAGAAACATTACCCCTATTTTATAGGAAGGAGACTGAGGGACAATAAAACCAGAAGGACTCACAAGAAATTCATAGCTAGAAAACGGAGCTGGTAGTCGTCCCTCCAGAAAATCTTAACATCCAGCCCCTCCCTCAGCCAAGAGTCTTAAACTCATGATTTTCTGTTTTGTCTCTCCAACAACAACAACAAAACCTGTCAAGAGAAAGACCTGAAGTATTTTATGGTCCCTGAACACCCACAAGAGTCTATGCACTTCCTAGTTTTCTTCACCCTTGAGGCCATGTGACTGATTATGACCTTTGAACTGTGAAGGGTTGTATGCCATTGTTCATCTACAGCTTTTAAAAGAAGCAGTTCTCCAGGCTTTCTCTCCCATCTGCAAACAACAAAGAGGGACCTTGGAGAGGGCAAAGACTCAAATGAGACCTACCTGGATCCCTGAGTGTATGCAAGAGGAACATTGTTCCCCGCTTAAAGGAAAATAAACAAGTGGCAATGAGACCCACCTTGGACATATGTGAGAAACACTTACTATGTAAGGTCGTGGGTTGACTTGGTGCTAACACGTATGCCAGTGTCTTGTGACAAGATTCACTATAAATGACAGAAAATCTAGACATGATGTTTCTGGGGCCCCCTGGTGTCTCCTTAGTGATTTGATGGTAGGACTCGTGCCCTCGTGAAAGGATATGGCAGATGGTTAACATGGGATGAATAGTGTGGTTACAACTCCAAAAGGAATTTTTATTCTGTAAAGAAACTGGACATAGAATGGATACACAGGAAGAACACCTCTTCAGACCAAGGTAGTGTCTATCCACAGTAGTGGTCTTGTCTGAAGATTGGTAGCACACCATTACCCAGCTGCAGCTGGAAGAGAGAGAGCACGGATTCAGCCTCATCCCTTCTGAAGAACCTAGCCCCACCAGCATCCTGACCACTGTCCTCCTAGCTTCCAGAATTGTGAGGGAATACATTTCTTTGCTTTAGCCTCCGATTTGTCATGGCAGCTCTGGCTGACAAACACAGCAACCCCTGTCTGCTGCATAGGAGTAGAAGGGCAGATCAGATGCGGTCCTTCCTTGGGATGCATCATCAGCACCAGGGCTTTGTGTTAGAACCCGAGACTGTCCAAGAACCTCCTTGTGTAAAATGGCCCAAATAAAGCATCTATAACTTGCTAGAAAGAAAATCTTTTTACAGATAAACTCAGGGAGGCTTGTGGGAGTGAAACCGTGCGCGAATGGTGATAGGGTGTGCTCCAATACATGGTCCTGAAGATCTTGGGGCCAAGCAAGACAATTTTAAGATAAGAAATTGGAATTTCTCACTAATATATTCTTTACCCCGAGAGAAGGGGAGCCTCAGACAAGAGAACCCATTGACCCTGGGAGCTTGTTCCCACATTGAGAGCAAACTCAATCTTCCTGGGCCAGACATAGGTCTCTCTCTCTTTCTGCCTGTGGATTCTGGTTACTTCCCTGCCTGTTTGAGATACTCAGTCTGCATCTGTAAGTGAGCTCCCTGAAGGAAGGAGGAAAGCGGGAGGCTTCCTTTATGCTGGCAACATGAGCTCAGTAATTTGTGAGGCTCCTAAAGGGAGGATTCCGGCACAGAAAACATCCTTATGGAGAGATGGGGTAGTGCGAGGAAAGCCCTACTGTAAACCTCTGCATCTCCCTCGCAGCAGTAACGACTTCTTTCATTTTATAAAAGTCACTGTAACAAATTACCCCAGATAACCCCAAATGACATGCCTTAAATCTGAATGAAGCAGTTCAAACTCTTGCATAATTTGCAATCTCTATTATTTTTTCTACACATACCTTGCTTGAGTAGAAGTGGATTAATAGCTATTGAGTCATGCTTGGGCCAACTGTTTGTTTACTCAGATGGTTTTAGTTCTCTGACCAGAGAATTTGGGAGAGTGACTTTGATTCCCCGGGCTATGCAGATCTTCACATACCTCTAGAAAGTTCTATAGCTGAACACTGTTAGATATTCAATGGCAGGTGATTTTACAAACCAATGACTCAGACCCTGCGAGGACTTTCAGGTACATAATAATGAGCCACAACTGTTGGTTACAGTAGTAGGGGAAAGGCTCATGATTTGGACAGAACTTCATTGCCCACTTTAGGAAGTAGGAGACTGCTGTACATATCCTCCAGGGTGTGCTTCTTTGTTCAGATCTGAAAATGGGAGTCATTAACTTTGTGGCAATATGGAGTATCTTCAAGCTTGAGATTTACCTGCCAGTGTAGAAATCCTCAACCCTTTGTCAGCTCAGACTTACTTGGCAGGTAGGTCTGTTCCACTTAGCCCCATTATTTATTGTTCTTTTGTGTTATTCAAAGCTGTAGGAGGGGCTGTGGAGATATAAATCTGAAGCAGAGTCCTGACCTCTACAACTTCATAAAGAAGGGAAAACTGACAAGCTGGTAATGAATGAAAACCATAATACAGCAAACATCCTAGTCGAGATTAAATTTTTCTGCAAATATCAAGTTGATTCTTAAAGAGAAAAGACAAATATGTGAGAAAAATTTGGCAAACTAATTGGGTAGATCTAATAAAAAAAAGTTGAAAATTTAGGGCTGAAAGGTGGATCTTTGCTAAGCCTAGATGAGAGAGTCTTCTAAGATAGAAATTTTGGGCAAAGGCTGCCAAGTTAGGAAACACACTCTACTAAAAGAGAGTAGAGAGAGTGAAGAGGAAGGACCCCATGATGCCTGTGGAGCTGAGCAGTAAGGAATGCACTGGGAAGTTCCAGAAAAAAGAGGAGACCAAGGAGATCAGTGAACATTGATCTCTGCTGTGGAACCTGCTATTCACATAGTTGGAGTCTTAAAACTGTAGAAAAGCATGTGTGTAAGTAGAAATTATCCCACATAAAATTAAAGTAGGTGTGTAAGTAGAAAATATCTCACATGAAATTTAAAAGCTCACCAAATTATTTTAGCCTTAAGTAATCAAGCAGTTTTCTATAATCTGATATCTGCTGTGGGACAATGGTCTTTTATCCTGTCACTTGTTTTGGTTTAATAAAACACTCTTTGGGCAGTAGCCAGGCAGAAAGTATAGGCGGGTCAACTGGGCAGGAAGTAAAGGCAGGAGACGAGAACAGGAGAATTCTGGAAAGAGGAAAGAGTTAGGCTGCAGTCAACAAAGAGGAAGCCAGACACAGAGGAAGCAAGATGTGACTGCCTCACTGATGAAAGGTACTGAGCCACATGGCTAACACAGAGAAGAATTATGGGCTAATATAAGTATTAATAAGAAGCTTGAGTTACTAGGTCAACCAGCTTATAATTAATGTAGACCTTTGTGTATTTCTTTGGGATTGGATGGCTACGGGACTGGGTGGGACAGAAACCTCTGTCAACAGATATCTCTTTGAAAATTTTATCAGAAATACTTAGGTAAAGATTATCATCGAAACCTGGATGTTTTCCTTCCTGACTCACCAATAAACTACAAATCCCATCATGTCCATTCCTCCCAAAAGTTTATTTACTGAGGTATAATCTAGAATCACCTGGAAGAAAGTCTTAATGAAGGTTTACATTGGCTTGGTCTGTGGGTATAAGTGAATCAATATGAAAAGACCCAGCCCATTGTGGGTGGCAACATTCCTAGGCAGGAGATCCTGGACCATCTAAGTATAGAGAGGTGGTTGAGCAAAATTAGACATGCAAGTATTCATTCTCTCTGCTTTGGTTGTGGGTATAATGTGAGCAGTTGTCTCAAGCTCCTACCTTGTTTTCATTCTGAGGCTTCTCCATAGTGATGAACTAAAACCCAGAATTGTGAGGTAAAACAAATCCTTCCACTCTTAAGTTTCATTTTGTCAACATATGTTATTAGAGAAAGAAGATTAGAGAAACAAGAACATGGAATGGTATCTTGAGGGTTAAGTAAGCCTCTTTAGGAGCAGGTCAAAATCTACATTCGAGTTATTCTTTATTAGTAAAGTTTGTACTTAGGAGACTAGTGTGCCATGATTAATTTCTTCAAGGCAAAGAACTTGCTCCTGAATCTAGGAGGAGATAGGCGAGACAAGAAGCATACCATACACTCCAAACACATGTTTCACACAGGAAGGAGGGCTTTCCTGAAAGAATGATGATGGGCAGAAGTTTAGGCCGATAAAAAATGCTTAAGAGGACAAGCATGCTAAAGAGGTAATGTAGAAAATGGGAACTGTGAGAGGTAGCTCGAATGTGGTTCAGTAAGTTCATAGAGAGTAGCACTACTAGGAGGTGCGGCTTTGTTGGAGTAAATATGGCCTTGTTGGGGAAGTATGTCCCAGTGGGGCCGGGCTTTGAGGTTTCCTATGCTCAAGATACCATTCAGTGTTACAGACACTGCCTTCTGCCTTCTAGTCACGATGTAGCCAGCCCATCATGTCTGCGGGCATACCACCATGGTCTCCACCATGATGACAATGGACTGAACCTGTGAACTATAAGCGAGCCCCTGCCCCCAATTAAATGTTTTCCTTTCTAAGAGTTTCTGTTGTCATGGTGTCTCCTCACAATAATAGAACCCGTAAGACAGTGGGGCTTTAGGAGAGTGGCCCAGGCTTGGCTGAGGCTGATAGCAGCGGGTGAAGAAGTGAAGGGTCAACCATAGTACTTGATTAAGAGATTCAGAAAACATGAGTCTTAGGTGTTTCACCTCAGTGGAAAAAAAAAAGCCCATAAAAGTCTATTCCACCCCCTAATCAAATGACAGGCACTCTTATTTTAGTACAGGTCACTCTACATTATATCTGTTTACCACCCTTCATGTACTGTGGATGCTATCTTTTATTTATGTCCATTTTTGTGAGCACATGCTCACTTTCTAAGTCTCAAGGTAGAAGTTCTTGCCTCCCTTCATTGACAGAGGCCACTGCACACGCCCTGCACCTAGGCATGGCAGGAAGCTAGTTCTTAATTACTTAAAATGATCTCTTCAGACACTTTTAGTCTCTGTCTTTGCAATGATAACATCACTATTTTTTGAATACCTGTCTCTGACCTCCTTATGACTGGCAGTTGGGTCAGCTTCCATGTGTAATGACTCCCACTCAGGCCCTAAAGCTTTGGTATATTTAAACTAGTCCTTCCCCAAAAGTTAGCAGTAAACAACTGGCCAAGAAAGCTTTCTAAGAGGCAAGACAATGCCTGCTCTGTTGCTATAATTATTACCTCTCTCGTCACGATGACCCTGGAAGAATAGAGAGACAAAGCAGAGACATCACCTTCCTATTTATTCCATCTGTTTATTTTGTGCAGCAAATTACCAGCTCTGTTTGACATAGGAGTCCAACACTGCTGGGCTTCTTATCTATAATTTTTGAAAGTGCAGCAAAGCATCTACCCTTTAATTCCAACCTAATCAAGAATTTACTTTCCCTAAACCGCATTTCCCTATCAGGTGGCTAGTGGTATTTGGAGCAGTTTCAAGCTGTTGGAGAATGTGCTTACATCAACAAAATTGGCAACTTAATTTCTGCACAGGGGAAAAGGCAGAAAGATGGAAATTCCAGTGAGGTTAATGGAATTTTACCTGTGGCCAACATGTTCATGTGGTCTGTGATGCTATTATACAAAGGACACTTAATTAGGCAAGGAACTCATACCAACAGATACGGTGATTTTAAAGGCCGTGGGGCAAGTGGCTGCAAGTCTCAGGTCATTTTATGAACCTTAAAACCTCTGTATCTGAAGGATATATAGCTCTTCTCATCTGTGACCCAGCATGACAATATCAGTGAAGCCATCGTGTCTCAGGATGGCCTTCAGTGGGTCAAGCCTCTTTCTGAGGGGAGTTGACAAAATGGAATAATTTATTGTGCTTTGAATAGTTATGCACTCCGAGACTGTGAGAGATGCTGAGTAATTCATACATCTACAAACGTCAGCTCTCAGTTTTATTCAACATGCACTTATTTGGTTTGTCCTCTGTGACAGCTGAACACTCAAAACTAAAACAAATAAAATCTGTCTCAGGTGGGGGTTCTCCTGCTGCAATAAACTCTAATACAAAATGCAGTTTGGAGAGGAAAGGGTTTATTTCAGATTAAAACTCTCGGGTCACACTCCCTCACTGAGGGAAGGCAGTACAGGAACTCAATCCAGGAACCTAGAGGCAGGAACCAAAGCAGAGGCCATGGAGGAGTACTGTTTACTGGTATGCACCTAATGGATGCCTCGGCCTGCTTTCTTACACAACTCAGGACCGCTTGTCCTGGGTTACACCTCCTCCTATGGGATAGACCCACCCATGTCAATTAACACCACAGACTTGCCTACAAAGCTAATCCTAAAGAGGCATTTTCTCTATTAAAATTCCTTCTTTCCAGTTATGTCTACAATGTCGTTGAAAAGAACCAGCCAGTATGTGATCTACTATTTTCTCATGGAAGATTCTTATGGAGAAGGAATTGTTAATAGACCGTTTTACTGAGCGAGTAGTGGGCATGTGTTACATAGGGCTGCACCAGATGAGGGAGACCAGTTTGGGGAAGGAGACTGGGAATTTCCCCATGTGAGAGACTGCTGGAACGGAATGTGTAAAAAGGGAATGAGGCAGAGGGAGAATAGAAGGCACAGGGCATGTGAAAGAAAATGGTGGATGTGGGAGCCCCCAAGTAACTGGATTCCAAATGCTTAAAGAGGAATGAGATATAGACAGACTGGTAAATGAACTATTTACGTACTGTCCTGGGAAGGAAGAACTTGATCAAGAGGCAATGGTGGCAGTGAAGAAAAATTAAAGGTCTCCAAGGAGTCGTCCATACCATTGAGTCTGGATTTGGTGGCCTGGGAAGAAAAGAGAAAGGCAAAGCTGATGGTGGAGGACAATGGATATTGTGGCTATGCAGGAGAGAACTGACAAGAACTCAATAAAGGGAATGATTGAACCCAGGTGGTGGTCTGGAGTTCAAGTTTAAGGGCAAGAGACTGACGGGAGTTAGATATCCACATACCATTACCACGCAGGCTTGTGTTTGAGGGTACCTGCTTAAAGGCAGATTACACCCATTAAATTTAGTCCTCTGGAGGAATGCAACATCCTGAGAAAGAGAATGGCCGTGAGAGTGAATGCATCGGGAGGAAAAGGAGGGTCAGCAAACAGTTGTGTTCAATGCTCTTTGCTTTGTCTGTGGATATAGTATGATCAGGCCTCAAGCGTCGGCTGTTAGGGCTTCCCTAAAATGATGACTGGTTGTTGCAAGAAGGCCACTTGTTCTTCCCGGCCACCCAGCTAGCGTAGAACCAAAATAATCACACAGAAACCATTTTATTTAAATCACTGCTTGGCCCATTAGCTCTAGCTTCTTATTGGCTACTATTACATATTAATTTAACCCATTCCTAGTAATCTGTATATTGCCACATGGCTGTGGCTTACTGGCTAAAGTTCTGGTATCTAGACTCTAGCAGGGCTACATGGCTTCTCCCTGACTCCTCTTCCTTTCTCCCAGCATTCAGCCTAGCTTTCCCTGCCTACCTAAGTTCTGCCTTGTTATAGGTCCAAAGCAGTTTCTTCATTCATTAATGGTAATCACAGCATACGGAGGGGAATCCTTCATTAGCTGGCACCTTCTTCACACTGTGCCAGAATAGACTCTTTCTGATGTTGCATTTTTTCACAGGTATTTTGTCAAGTCAATAAGAAAAACTAACCAACGCAACAATTTACAGTATATCCAGTATGTTTGTTCTAAACATTGTCTTTAGTCCATTTTTGCTTCTAAATTAGAGATTGAAAAACAAACTTTACAATGTCTACATTGAATTCAGTTCCTGTCTGTCTCTAACTTAGAGGGTTAAAAAACAGCTTATCAGAAGACAGACTTCCATCTGTGCAAGCCACTCAGAAGGGTGGTAGCAGGAATAACTGCAGGTAAAATAATGCAATAGAGTAAGAATATTAACTCTCTCCATTCTGGACCGTGTGTAAGCTGGGTGAGTCAGAACTCAACTAAGTGCTCTTGACGATGCCCTCTCTACTTCTCTGGGGGAAGTTTGCCTCTCTCTATACCTCTGGTTCCCCCATGTAAAAATGCCACCATGCACAAACACACAGTCAGGTGAGCTTGATACAGGAAACCAAACCTAATTTACTTAGGTCAATCTTCGTGCCAGGTGAGTGACACTGCTTTTAAAAACCATCTTCTAACACTCGAAAAAAGGCCCTCCTTGGCCCTGTGGGGTAGTTAAAAATGATTACTAAATAGATAGTCCTTGGTCTTTACCCTTGGTGTGTCTGAGCTATACCCCAAAGTAAAAGAATCATCACAGTTGTGTTGATCAATGAAACCAGTCATTCTTTGGTCACTAGACATTGGTTAAGAAACTTGTTAGGCCTCACACTGGGACTTAGGGTAACAAAGATGGATTAGGTCTACTTAACAGTCATTGAATTATTCAGTCTCTTAAGACAACTCATGTAAGTTGTAGTTCTCTATAAGCTTTTATAGTTTTCCTCTTTAGGACTTCATCCTTTAGATCCCATATATCTCAATGTATCGATAAAAAGAAAAATAGCAAGGTGGTTTATTTTGAACACTAAAATATCTTGTGTATCTAGCTTGGTGTTTATGTGAGGGGATATATGTGCACTTGTGTGCACACACATGTAGAGGCCAGAGGTCACCTTAGGTGTCCTTGGAATGACTGGCCGATAAGCACCAGAGAGCTGTGTGCCTTTGTATTCTTGGCTACAAAATGGCAACTATGCTCCACCATGTACAGCTTTTTATTTGGGCTATTGGGATTGAACTCATATTCCCATGGTTATGCTTCAAATATTTTACTGAGCAAGCCATCTCTTCAGGCCCAAGGCAGTTGTTGATTTTTGCAATGGAAGTTTTGTTTGGAATACTGATCTTCAGCATCATTCAGATTCCCCATTTATTGCACAGCTCCTGAGCTCTAGTCTCCGGGTTCTAGAGCCTTAACACTAACAGAGGAGGAATTTCCTTTTGCTTTCAGGACCCCAGGAATTCTCTTCTCGGGAAGAGTGAATGAAAAAAAAATCTCTATTTCCCTATAAACACACACACAGCAGTAAATAGTACACCAAATCCCAATATAACCACTACATTTGTCTACTTGTCATTTTAGGATGGCCAACATGTTATTAATTAGCAAAATAAATGTTTGATATAATATTCCCAGCAATGTGCCCTTTTCTCCTTCTAGCTAAGTGTTTATGTAAAATGCCTTGTTTTTATGGTTAAAAATCTTTTTTTTAAATATAATTTTTTATTGAAAAAAATTTATTTTCCGCCTCCTCCCCGCCTCCCATTTCCCTCCCCATCTCCCTTTTCCCCCTTCCTCCCTCTCCTCTCCCCCTCCCCCGCCTCCCTCCCCCTCCCTCTCCAGTCTGAGGGGCAGTCAGGGTTCCCTGCCCTGTGGAAAGTCCAAAGTCCTCCCCGCTCCATCCTGGTCTAGGAAGGTGGACATCCAAACTGGCTAGGCTCCCACAAAGCCAGAACATGAAGTAGGATCAAAACCCAGTGGCATTGTCCTTGGCTTCTCAGCAGCCCTCATTGTCTGCCATATTCAGAGAGTCCGGTTTTATCCCATGCTTTTTCAGTCGCAGTCCAGCTGGCCTTGGTGAGCTCACAATAGATCAGCCCCACTGTCTCCGTGGGTGGGTGCACCCCTCGTGGTCCTGACTTCTTTGCTCATATTTTCCCTCCTTCTGCTCCTCCTTGGGACATTGGGAGCTCAGTCCGGTGCTCCAGTGTGGGTCTCTGTCTCTATCTCCATCCATTATGCTCAACCTCCTTAGCGATCAGGGAAATGCAAATCAAAACAACTTTGAGATATCATCTTACACCTGTCAGAATGGCTAAAATCAAAAGCACCAATGATAGCCTTTGCTGGAGAGGTTGTGGAGAAAGGGGTACCCTCATCCATTGCTGGTGGGAATGCAAACTTGTGCAACCACTTTGGAAAGCAGTGTGGCGGTTTCTCAGGAAATTCGGAATCAACCTACCCCTGGACCCAGCAATGCCACTCTTGGGAATATACCCAAGAGATGCCCGATCATATGACAGGGGCATTTGTTCAACTATGTTCATAGCAGCATTATTTGTAATAGCCAGAACCTGGAAACAACCTAGATGTCCTTCAATGGAAGAATGGATGAAGAAAGTGTGGAATTTATACACATTAGAATACTACTCAGCGGTAAAAAACAATGACTTCTCGAATTTTGCATGCAAATGGATGGAAATAGAAAACACTATCCTGAGTGAGGTAACCCAGACCCAAAAAGATGAACATGGGATGTACTCACTCATAATTGGTTTCTAGAGATAAATAAAGGTCAGTGAGTCTATAATTTGATATCCTAAAGAAGCTAAATAAGAAGGTGATCCCAAAGAAAAACCTATAGCTATCCTCCTGATTATGGGAAGTAGACAAGATTGCTGGCCAAAAAATGGGATCTTGGGGGTAGGGTGGGAGGGAGGTAAGGGGAGATGGGGAGAGAAAAGGGAGAGGGGGGGGGGGGGGGGAACTGGGGAGAGGGGGAGTTGGGTGGGGGGCAGGGAAGCACATATCTTAATTAAGGGAGCCATCTTAGGGTTGGCAAGAGATTTGGTGCTAGAGGGGCTCCCAGGTGCCCAGGGCGATGTCCCCAGTTAGTTCCTGGGGCAGCTGAGGACAGAGAACCTGAAATGACCCTATCCTATAGCCATACTGATGAATATCTTGCATATGGTTAAAAATCTTATAATCACATTCTCTTCATGTTCACAAAATACCATTTGGCTTAAAGAACTGATGTTTTCTCTGGTAACTTCCACATGGCATCTGCTCAAACTACTGCATTAATTTGCTAAATGATTATGTCTTTGCACTTGCCTTGTGGAAACCTATCTTTTGCTAATTCCCCTTTCCTAAGACTTCAGCAAGCTACTGCAAAACTCCAGTCTGTTCCATCTGGCAGGGGCATTGCTTCCCAAGTGACTCTGTGCTTCAGCGGTTGGGGGGGGGGGAGGAGGTGGTGGTGGTGGTTAGAGTCCACAGGATATTTGTTTCTGCCAAAGTTTTAAAACATGATAGATATGATCTTGGATAATTTATAACAACTTCTTCCTAGGTTTCCCAGTCTGGAAAATGGGTAAACTTATGTTAACCCTCTTATGGTATTATTGTGGTGTAAAGAACTCAGTGTCTGGTGTGGAATAAATTCTTAGTTTTTACTTTCTTGATAACATTATAATTTTCACTGTAGAACAAATATGAGTCTTTGAAACCAGACACATTGTTAACTGTGGCTGTAGGTAAGCTTGTTGGTTGAAGTGCATTTTCTGGTTTGCTAAATCACGTGGTTAATTAAAGAACAGTAATGGTGGCGCTAACTTGCTGTTCTAATGACTACTTTAGACAACATATACAGCAAAGGTATTGTGGTGCCTCAGGTCATGCTATGACCATGTTGTGATTTGGTCCTCATACTACAACATTCTTTCTTGTTTCCTATCTCTTGTCCAATCTACAGGTGTTTTCAGTACTATAGAGGTTTTATGTGAAACTTCATTGAGAATGCCAGCTATTTACTAGTCACAGAAACCCCTTCATAGTTATTTTTTCTGCAGATGTACATATAAATGTTTTATTTGAGAATATTTTATCCCTAGACACTCTTGAGTAAGAGTGTCTCTATTTTATATCATGTGCATCACCTCCCTGGAAGCACACCTGGGAGTATGCCAATACATGTATGTGTTTAATCATTCTCTCAACAGTGTCTGTTGTATGTTGACTCTGTGAAAGGTAGCGCTGTAGGTATTTGATATAATCAATGAATAAACCAAATGCAGATGTCTTTTCTTATGAAATTTACACTTGCATGAAGGGAAAACCAGATAACACACAATCATATAAACATACTCTGTGGAGTGTTAGTGGTTATGATAGATATATTTTGTAGATAAATATAGCGGAAAGAATCTTGATCAAGGTGATAGGGATTGGAATGTTAAGTGGGGTGATTCACAATGACTCATTGATGTCAAATTTATACAAGCATTTAGATAAGATTTACTCTGAGCCTAGATTTCAACAAGTAACTTTCCCTATCTTCATGAAAACTATGGTATTTGAACTTGCTTGTTTCTCAAAATCCAAGAATCCTTCCATGACCCCTGTTCTGTTTTTACTTTACTTGAAATTTATGTGGCTTGAACTTGCACACATCTTGTGCATGTTGTAACACCTGCTCTGAGTTCATGGGTGCAAATGCCCTGATGACTTTGGAAAATGACTTCTTACAGTCAACCTGGCTCTTAGACTCTCTCTTCTCCGCCCTTCACAGTGGTCTTTGGGCCTTGGTAGGAGGGGTGTGTGATACAGTGAGAAAGGTGTGTAATATCGATGTCCCTTCAGAGCTGAGCATTCTGCCACCTCTTCTTTTGTGCACCTTGAACAGTTGGGGGGGGGGGCTGTGTGTTAATCAATGTGTTCTTCAAATAGAAGTTTTTTATTTGAAGGTTGACAGGTACACTGGCCAATAGGTATAATGATAAATCATTAGGAGTTATCTTAATATTACACCTGTTTTCCAAAAGAATAGAGTAGGTTTTCTCCTAGAGCCAATGACTTATCTAGATGTAGATCTTGGCCTTGATAACAGTGTCAAATATGGGTTTGAAATTTTGATACAGGCCTTAATCCAATTGAAAAGTGGTTGGTTACTCTCATGACGTTTGTACCACTATTGGACTGTTAGAAATGTCCTCTTGGGTTGGTTGTTACTGTAGCTTGGAGAATTCACAGGTAGATAAGACTGATGGTTCTTTTTCCTTTCATGTAGTATACCTAGCATTCTCTCATACCCTGAAAGCATGCTAGTAGGAATTAGGCTTTCATGGGAGTGCTAGTTTGATTTCTTCATATCTTATGAGTCAAATGTCACAGCAATAGGGTCTTACTATCACGTCACATTTGTTATAACTGATAAAGTGGCATTTTCTATCAAAGTCACAGTTTACCGTAGAGTCATACACTCAATGTACTGTTTATTCTATGTACGTTCTATAATGTCTTATGCTCCATGAGTTTTGACAAATGTATAGTTCTGTGGTGCATTGTACATATTACAGGCTGTACCGTCTGTGAGCATCAACAAATCTCTGACATGCATCCACTTTTACTGTACTGCATACAATAGTTACACTGCCTTTTCATACTACACACTTATCCATCCACCAATACCAGGAAATCACTGAAATTTTTCTTTCCCCCCCAGTTTTGCCTTTTCAAGAGTGTCATGAGTCATAAGGTACAGTCTTTTCAGTTGAACTTCTTTAACTTGCCAACATGTGTTTAAGATTTCCCCACATTTAATGTAGTTTAACAACCCACTTCTGTTTTCATACAAAGTAAGTTCCATCATGTAGTGTTGATTTATTTATCTGGCTTCCTTCTGAGCCTGCTTTTACCCAGTTTTGATCCTTGGCTAAAGGTGAGTCAGTTGTCCTTGAGCAGAGAAACAAAGTCTAGATCCCACCCATCTCTGTTTTCAGAGCCTATGTACTGGGTATGATGTGTGACCCACCACAATCAATACAGGTGGAGGACCAGACTCCCTGCAGAAGAACCCTTTGGAATGATTTAAAATATTCAATCTCAAGTAAGAGGACCCTCCTTGGCCCCTTCTCCCTTTGGGAAGCATAGATACATGCCCACAGTTCCTTCTTCTTGCCTTATCAATGACCTATGTTTCTCTTGCTTTTGTTGCATTGTGTGCTGTTTCTCGCCTGAGAATTCTGATTATAACTCATTTACAAGTTTTATAACACTGCTTTCTCTGTCAATCTATGTCTGGCTTCAGCAGAGCTCGCCATGGTAACAGGCAGAGCACATTGTATACACACAGTTTATGTTGCCCTGCATTAACTAAAACCTTTCTCAGATTTTTCCAAGTTTCAGCAACAATGAATATAACATATATACATTAACTTTCAAGTATGTATCTGTGCACACATGTTCAACTTTTTGAGTAAATCCAAAGAAAGTAATTGTTATCTATGAAAAGAATATTTTGCTTTGTAAGAAACCACCAAACTGTTTTCTCAAGTGTTTACAATTTTCTGTTGCCATCCACAGTGCATGAAAATCCATATTGCCCTATAACCTTGTTGGAACTTGGCACTGTTAGTGTTTGGGATTTAGATATTCTGACAAAGTGTACTGATTGCCACAGTTGGAATGTTAGACGTGCCCCCAAAGGCCCTATTTCTCAAAGCTTGGATACTATGTTAGCCATGATAAGAGATGATGGAATCATTATTGGTAGAGTCTAGAGGGAGGTTCTTAGAACACCGAGGATGGATAAGTCCTGGAATGTAGTTCTCATGGGATCCTTTGATATTTCTCTCAAGAACATTGTCATAAAAACCCAAGCTTGCATCTGGTGGGTAGAGGTTTCTTGGAGTCAAACCCGATGAACTGAGTTGGATCCCATATCACAATGGGAAAGGAAAGAAGTGACTTTATCAAGCTGTGGTCTGACATCCATACCTGCTCCAAGGCTTGGGCACCTGCATGTCCCCCCCACATATATGTATGCATGCACAAACATACACATGCATGTGCATATACTCACATGCATCTTATAAAATGTGGAAAATAGGTTGACTCACCTTTTCTGTTCCTGTTCCTGGATTAGGGTCTAATTACTTGTTTGCTTCTGATCTGTGCTTCTGCAATTACCATCTCCCATTTCCCATACAGTAATGCAACAAAGCAGCAATGTCTACTATATCTGCTCTATGTTATCTATACTTTCCGCCTTCACAAGCATGAGATAAACATGGTTTTCCTTTTATAAGTTGACAGTCTCATTTACGTTGTGGTAATGAAAAGCTGACTGACACAGTAGTATCTCATCATTGTTTCAATTTCCAGCACACAAGTGACAGGACATTGAGCATGTTTTCAATGCTTGCTTCCTGTCTCTATGCCACCTTTGGTGAGTATCTGTTCATATACGCTGGTCAATTTTAAGTGTATTGTTCATTTTGGTATTGTTTAGTTTTAAGAGTGCTCCATATATTTAGATAAATGTTAAATGTGCCTACTATGTGTAATCTCTTTTCAGACTGCTGTCTGATTCTCTAAGCTTTATAGCTGTATTCTTATAATTGATAGTATTCTGTAGCAACTAAATTTTATTTAAAGTATATTTTTGTGAGTATTTATTAAAGAAACAAGTTGAGGGCTACTAACTACTAATTTCTATTATTATAATACTCTAACACTCACCAGATGCCAAACAACCAACACATCAATTAAATATTTAGATTCATCACATTTTTAGATACATAAGAGATAGCAAGGTAATAAAAAGCCTTGTTCTTATTCAAGAGGTCACAGTCTATTCTGAATGATATTAATAAAGATGTAGATTTGGCTTTATGGCACCAGATTAGAAATTCAGAGAACAGATACCTGTATGGATATAGTTACTGAGAAAAGTTTGTGATATCATGAAGGCTGGCCCTGACCTATGAAGTCAGATAATTTGTGGACAAGGGGCAAAGAATATATATAAAATATCTGTAAAGTGTCTTACAGTCAAGAGCTCCAAGCAATATAGTCGCTGTATTTTACAGCTAATCCTCAAGAATGTGGAGCCCACAGCTCCCAGGTAAATCAGTTACATGAAAAGACCAGAAAGACCCAGATTCTGTGTATAAAACAAAAGCATCACCTCTGTTTTCTATTTACTCCCACTGGATACTAAGCTTTTGATGTTAGAAAGCCTTGAACATTTAAGTAGTACTAAGGGAATGTATGTATTGGGTGAATATATACCTATAAGTCATCATTAATTTAGGGGATCTTTCATTTTCTTACTGAATAAATACGTATTAGGCTCTCCTCCATGATAATCATTGTACTGAATCCTGGACCTAAAAGATGAATAGGCTATAATCCCTGCCTAATGCATTTTAGAGCCAGTGACCCAGTGCACACTCAGACTCGATGTTATCCATGCCATTTCATGGGTTAGAAGAGAGTGATGGCTGTGGGGGCACTGGCAATGTGTACAGAAGAGGGTCTCTTCCTCTTTTTACTCGTATTTATCCTTCTCATTCCCTCCTGAACAATTTTCACAGAGGCTTTAGGAGTATGGAGCAAGCGGTGTCCTCAGGGCATAGAACAGGGAACCTCCATGATTCTTTCAAGGAGGAGTCATTGCAAGTGAGTTGTGGTCTAGTGGAGTGTTTGGACCCAAATGGGGTGAAAATCTCTGTGCTGCAGGAAAGCATTGCACCAAGTATTCATGTGAGCACTATTTGAAATGGGACAAACCATGTGTGCATGCGGAGGGGAAATGAATTACACACAGTGGTTTTTCTGAAATATTGCTGAAGATGTAAGGACCTGACTCTGAGCATAGAGGAACATCATACAAAAATTAAAATAATAAGGAATACGTGATAAAAAATATTCTTGCAATTTTTAAAACTATTGAGGTCATGGAAGTCAAGAAAACTGGAGAATCTATTAACATCGAACGGTACTGAGGCAATAAAAAGCATTGTGGGATTCCGGATTGGATCATTCTGCTATGAAAGATAGTTTGTGAAACTGAGGAAATGAATGAGATTTAATTAGATGGGAGCCCTGTATCAGTTTCAGTTTCCTAATGCCAATGATTGCATATGGTGATATTGGGGAATACAACATATATATAATGAATATAAGGAATTAGGACTTTGTCTTTATTTATGAGATACATACTTTGTGGCAACTGGTCTTGATTGCCAATTTGACAACCTAGAATCGCCAAGGAGACTTACCTCCAGCATGTTTATGAGGGTGTTTCCAAAGAAGATAAAGGAGGATGACCTAACCTCAGGACAGGTGCCTTCCAAGCGACGGCCTTGGTATAAAGATTTTGGGAAAAAACCCTGATCACCTTCACGTGTTCCAGAGTGGGTGTGTCTGTCACTGCTGCTGCCATCCTCCACTAGTCCCAGGCTTCAGCCTTTTAGAAAGGACTCAATACTAGCAACTGTGTGGGATCTTTCAGGTTTTAAATGCTGAATCAGGATGCCTGATGCACCCAGACTCATGAGCTGTGAACCTATTGGATTTTGCAGATGGCCCTTGTTGGACTACATGGACCTATTGTCTAACAAATCTCCTTTGATTATACATATCTGTCTGTGTATGTATGTATGTGTATATGTATGTATGTATGTATGTATGTATGTATGTATCTATCTATCTATCTATCTATCATCATCTATCTATATATCGATGTATGTATCTATCTATCTATCTATCTATCTATCTATCTATCTATCTATCTATCTGTCATCTATTTATCTATCTGTCATCTATTTATCTATCTGTCATCTATCTATCTATCTATCTATCTATCTATCTATCTATCTATCTATCTGTCTCAGTGGTTCTCAGTTTCTCATGTTATAGAGCCATACAATTATTTTCATTGCAACTTCATAACTGTAGTTTTATTACTGTTAGAAACTATAACAGAAATATCTGATATGCAGAATATCTGATATGTTACCCCTGTGACTCCAGTACATACTCTATTGATTGTGCTCCTTTAGAGAACTTTGCCCAATATGTGTAGCAAAGTGTTTGAGGCTATGGATATCATGTAGTAAGACACGATCTAATTATTTAGGAAAACTCTTCTGTGTAGGGCACTGCAGCTGCTTAGGGATTGTCTTTCCTTATACAAATATTTGATTTCTGAGGTAATGGTATTTGAGAAATACTGGTGCTTTTAACCAGGGATTGGTGCCTTTCTTGCAAATCCAGTCTTGCTTTCATGGGACTTGGGTTGGTTTCAATAGAAATGGATTTTGTTAATCATGTTCCATGCTTCCTTTGATTTTACACGTGCATCTCACTTAACATTGAAGTTTTTCTGTTATGAATTGAACACAGCAAGAGGGTTACCAGAACTCTAGAAGATTCCAGCATCATACTCATGGGCTTCTAGAATTGTGATCTAAGTAAAATATCCTTTATTAATAAAGTGTCCAGTCATAGATATTTTGATAGTAGAATGTATGTACCTACAACTTCTTTACAAATTTGTGATTTACTTAAGTGATGTGGGATGTCCTTCTATATATTATTGCTCTTATTGGTTAATGAATAAAGCTGCTTTTACCTATGACAGGGCAGAATATAGCCAGGATGAAAGAGATCTATATATAGAGAGAGTAGGTGGAGTCAAGGAGATACTATGTAGCTGCTGAAGAAGAAAGATGCCAGACCGCTAGAACCATACCAGTAAGCCACAGCCTTGTAATAGAAATGCTTTAACTTAAGATGTAAGAGATAGCTACATTGGCCAAACAGTGTTGGAATTAATACAATTTCTGTATGATTATTTGGGTCAGAGTGGCCAGGGAAAAAATGAACAGCCTCTGTTTACACTTAAGAAATAAAAGGTATGAGGCGGAAACTTTTTTTCCTATTCTCAATAAAAAAAATTATATTAAAAAAAAGAAAAATTAAAAAAAAGAAATAAAAGGTAGCAGGGTTTGGTGGCCAAAGTATGTGATACAACAGTTCATGAGATTAAGGAAGGAAGGCAAGTTCAAGGCCTGCCTGCTCTACCAATTGTGTTCAAGGAGAGCCAGGGCAACTTAATAAGAGACCATGTGCCAACAGTAAAAGTGATAAGGATGTAGCTTAGTGGTAGAACACTTGTTTAGTATGTGTGAGACCCTATGCTCAATCCCCAGTACTAAAAGGAAGGAAAAGAGAGACACAGACAGAATCAGAGACAGAAAATGAATAAGTAGAGAAAGAAGCATTGAATGATCTCAATGTTCACCATGTTAAAGTCTTTTTTAATCAACTTCTGGTACTGGTCAAATATAGGAATAAATGTTAAAAGTTAGCTCACATAAAAGGCAGCCTCTAATAGGGATATTGGACTCCCCTGCTCTCTCCCTCTCTCCTTCCCACCTTGTGCTTTGAACCATCATGAGGTAAGCAGGACTCTTCCATCACATACCCCATCAATGACGTATCGTGCTGACACAGGACTGATACACAGGACCAAGCAACCAAGAGCTGAAACTATAAGACAATGAACCCCACATCAGCTACTCTTTGAGGTCTATTTACATGAGGTGTTCTTTACAGTAACACGAACCAGGCTAACACAAATCATCTGTAATTATGTTGGAGAATGCGGTTGTGGAAAACAGCACCAGAGGGTTGCCTAAAATAGCTTTCAGTGAACAGCTGCTGCTGGATTTTAGCTGTGAGGTCCAGGCCTGGTTTTGTACTTTAGCAGTGAAATGCCCTCAGTTAAAGCACCTACTTCCCTGGGTAGCTATTTCTTCATCTTCAAAATGTAAATTGATATAGCTCTTTTCCCATTCTAAAATTCAACCCTGCAGTTTCATCTTAATATCTTATAGCTCACCCCAGCTCTGAGGGGGTTTCTGTTGTTGTTTGCTTGTTGTTACCAAGCCCTTTGCATCTATCTGCCCCAGGGAGGTCTTTGACTAATGTAGTTCCATAGTTTGGCAGCTAGGCCACCGTGGCTCCATTTAATCCTCCTCAGGCAGGCAGGATTAGTGTTTCTGATGCACTGAGCTCTGGAAGGGCAGGACACCCTGGCTTAACAGTTAGAGATAAATCCATGTTCTCTGCTGTCCTGAATAATTCCAGCAGCATGAGCTGATGCTCACTTGGGAACTTGCCACAGAGAACATTCCCTTGGAGGGCCTCCAAATGTTAATTCTAGGGATGATGGCAGTTCCAAGAGAGGCCAAGCCAGATGGGTAAGACTGGACAATCATAGGAGTGTCATCTCTCCACATGAAGGCCTGTCTGAATTTTAGAACACACCAAGAAACATTAGCAAACTCCACACAAATACAGGCCAACCACACATTAAAAATAGTCATTGTGATTGACATTTAGCCAACAGAAATTTCTGCAATATAGTGTGCTGAAAACCCTCTCTACTTAATAATAACCAGATACAAGAGAATGAAAACAAGATGCAAGGCTACTGAGAAATAAAGACAGGGACCTGCATATTATATATGCTGTGTAGTGTCGGCTTTTAATACCAATTACAGCAGATTTTATGCATCATTTAATTGAGGTATTTTCTGCCATTTGTTTGTTATAAGAGTCACTAGTGATATTATATGATTATAAAGAACACCAACAGTAATTAGGGATCCCTTTGCCCAATTACCATAGAGCATGACACATACTTTATGCTCAATAAGTATTTGTGGAATAAAGTCGTGAAAGAATGTATTCTCTTGTGACTATGATTTTCATGGAGGTAGACTCGGGCAGCTATTTACAGAAAAAAAAGAACTGTAAAATTTGGGTTTTCTTTAGAATTCTAAACCAGATGGAGTTTCAGCAAGAATTTATTAAACCTAATGATAAATATTTCAAGTGAAATAAAACACATGTTGAGAGGTCCTTTTTGTTCCTCTGAGAATTCTGTTTCTCTTTATTATTTTAGCTACAAGTAAGGTGTGTGTACGTGTGTGTGTGTGTGTATGTGATATTTTTCTTTCATAGCCACTCCTCCAGTACAGCAGGTATGAGTGCCATAAAGTAGAATGATGTTTCCTTATGTGTGTCCTGAGATTTCTCCACTGTGGCTCAGTGCTGCCATGGGGATGACGGCTCGCTTATAAAGCTTGGGTAATGAATAGCCCAAGATTTATTTTCACATTTATTTAGGACAATCTCCTCACTGTCACTGTGCCAACCTCACCAGCACTACTTGAAGTGGTATATAAAAAGCACAAGCTTTGGAAAAAGAGAAGAAAATGCCTGGCCTTCAACATCTGCTCTGGAACCCATCAATCCCAAGCCCTAGGGCAGTTTTTGAACACATTTGAACCTCTTTTTTTTCAATAATGGTGGTTGTTCTAGTTAAAAGAAGCACATAGTGGTTACCCTCTTTTTCTGATACTAGATGTAAAAAGTTAGCTGTCTCTTAGCTAATTTTCTGTAAGCCTTTTAACTCTCATTCACTTTGATGGCCTTCTTTGTGCACACTCTTTCCTGGTTTCTCATCCCTCCTGACTCTCACCTCTGGCAAATCAAATCACCTGTGCCTGTGAGCATCTCCAAAGGCCTGCATCTTCTTGCTGATTGCATAAGGAAGACAAGAGTTTCAGATTTTTTGGAGAACCCTAGCCTGCCTTTTGCCCACACGGAAGTCTTCACTTGTTTCCTGATGACATCAGTAGAAACATGTCTAGTATTTAAACTTGCTTTTAATGTCAATCTGCCACAAATTAGAGTCACCTGAATAGGGATTGTCACTTGAGAAATTGCCTTAATTACCTTAGCTGATGTGGGAAGATCCACCACAAATGGAAACAACGTGTTCTGGGAGCAGCCCAAATGAAAGGGTCATGGCAACCCAAATGAAAAGGTCATGGCAGCCCAGATGAAAGGTTTGTCTTAGCCTTTCCTCTCATCACTGAGCTACTCTATCCTCTGGCTGCTGGGTCTGATTTCTTTGCTAATATCACAACAAGAATTTCCAGGCTTTCACTGTTGGCTGAGGAGTAACAGCTCTCCAAGAACCTTCCATGTTTTCAGAACCACATTGGGAATGCCGAGGCACCCAGTCACAAGGACTAAACAACGACTGAGAATTCTCAGCCTCTCAGCTGTTGCTAGTATTTCAAAGTGAGTGATTTGTGTGTGTGCGTGTGCATGTGGAAACATATCTCATCCTATTGGTCCTGTCCTTTCAGAAAATATCAACGAATACAGTTCATACTTCAGCTTTAAGTTATCATCCCTGCTTTTCATATGGCCCTATGTATAATATTCCCTGCTTTGGCACAAGTTCACCTAGCTTGCCTAACTTCAGTGTAGAAACAAGTCATTGAAATAATTAACTTTCAGGACCATGGTCACCTCCAAACCATGAAATAGCTGTCACCAGTATTGAATAATATGACTAATTTTTTTTTATGAGAGATAGGTTCTTAAGTGACATTCTACTGTCCAGTGCTGAAATGGTTGATCATCTCCTCTAGAAGGAAAGTCAGTGCCTCACATCTCACTGCCTGGGTGAACTTTAGGGTCTTTCCACCGTCCCCCCCCCCCCCCGGGCTTCTCTGATATTTTCCACCTTGTAGAACTCAAGGTAACACTTCAGCACTTTTGTTCTTGCTGTTTCCGATGTCAGAAAGAGCAGCACCAGCAACATCACTTTCTGTCTTTTAATCAGTCTTGTGTTTCTACACACACATGCACATTTGAAACACAGTTTTTCTTGGTGCTGTTTGTGCAAAACCCATATCTCCAGTGAGTAGAATGAGGAATGGCTTAGAAAAAACCCTCAGAAAATAGTGACTAAATGGGAAAATGCATTCACTAAGGATTACCCCTGAGGTTATTGTACAGTTTGTTAGGAAAGGGCTGGAAACCACTTTCTCTGAAAGACCCTGAGATGCTGCGTCTCTAAGACAAGAAAACAATAAAGTAATAGCTTCAATTTATTGAACATTATGATGCCTCACCCAGTAGGATTTTATAAGTTGTTTGTGATCATTCAGGAACTGATCATTTCATCATTCTGGTTTATAGGAAAATGTATAATACATTACAGATTATTACAAAGGAGATGTGCAGTTTTTTTTAATAAAGTACTCTACACTGATAGCGCTTTCTGAAAATGACATTTCTGGGTACTGATATACATAGTTATCCCACTAGAGACACTTAGAATTTCAGCTCTTTCCCTAGTGCATGCTCCAATACTCCACCACAGCCCCAAGGGTTGTAGGAGGCTGCTTGTTTGTTTCTGCCACCCAGCCCTGAAATAACCACACAGAAACTTTATTATTTAAATCACTGCTTGGCCCATTAGCCCTAGCTTCTTATTGGCCAACTCTTACATCTTAATTTAACCCATTTCTAGTAATCTGTGTATCGCTATGGCTGTAGCTTACCAGCAAGATTCTAATTGGTGTCTGTCTCCTTCCTTCCTTGGTTTAGATTTTAAAAATTTGCATCAATTCCCTAATAAAACAATTGCTGTTATCTCTCGACTAGTACGAGAGGGTGTTCTCAGCTAGCTTAGTGAATGGCTATGTCAGATGTGAGCTGCGCTCCCCTGGAATCCCCCAACAGGGGGAGCTTTGGTCGGTTTCTTACATCACAGCCATTTTATAACTTGATCCTTCTTTCCTTTAGTTACGCTCTTGATCAGGTACATGCTAACTTTTTCTAAGAAGAAGCACAATTAATTTATTAGTACTGCTTTTATTGAGCATTGGATCTTATTTTGAGAAATATATATATATACACACATGTTATATTAACATAAGTATTAATATGATGTGTATATTTATATTTATATTAATTCAAATGGGTGTGTGTACATATACATTTAAAGCTGGGGAAGGTCCACAGAGACTTCCAAAGAAAGTAAGTGAATCCACAGTCACATCTCTGAAATAATCTCATGTCAACTCTTAGAGGTAGAAATTCCTCAGGAACGACCTTTTGTCTCTCTAGAGTAAATTTTATAGTTCTGCAGGAAATGTCACTGCTGCGCTCTGCCACTGCCATGTGTGTACACGTGTGTGGTGAAAGAGGGATGGGCAGGAGTATAAGGGAGCAAGCCCTCAGGAAACTGATACTGGTCCAACAGAAATAATTTCTTATTTCTTGAGTATCCTCCCCCTTCACAATAAAATATACTTTTCCAAATTACACATCAGCTGTTTGCAAAGTTAGAGGTGGAATGCCTGGGCTGTGATTTTTTTTCAAGCAGAAAACTAGGAAATGAGTCATAAAACATTAATACTGCCTTAAAATAACCTAGGGGAGGGTGAGCCCAAGATGAACTTGAGTCCAGCACAAGGGGGAGGCTGCACCTCCAGAGGAGAAATTTCATTAGTGAGGACTTGCCCTTTCCCGTGGAGAGATCCAAGGTGGACTTCTTGAGGTTGGGAGGGCTGTATCATGCTGAGTGGGGAAGCTTAGCTGCTTGATACATCTCTGCAGCTCCTTTCAGAACCAGAAAGAGCCAAAGAAGGAAGGTACCAAGTCTTCAGATTTAAATGAGATGAATGCACATTAATCTGTGATTAAAACCGAAGTCATCTTCTATGTTTTATTTAAGTTATTGTAAATGCTTGTCTTAGCTGGTGTCAGAAATCCAGTTTTCTGTTGCTTATCTCTTTTCCAGGTATTCTGAAATGATCAGGGAAAATACTTACACGTTCCTCATGTTAACCCTGGTAGTCATTCCTCTGAATGATTTGTGCTCCAGAAAACTGATGAAACTTCATGATATCAGAGAACAAGTTTTGGTCTAGAATTAGAATGGAGCACAGCTAGCCTGCACACCTCCAGGTAGAGAAGGTCTTGGAGGGAACTAGAAACCAGTGCCTTTGTTTTCCAGGTAGACTCGACCCTTTTTTGAGACCCATGGCTTGTTGGAGGCAACATTACAAGATAGATTTCACCCTTAGTGGTCTACCTCACCCTCTGCTTTGTACAATTAAAACAAGTGCAGCTCTGGTCAATAATCTAGGCATTCCCTGAAAGCATGCACATAAAACACACGATAGCAGCTGTAGCATGAACAAATTAGACTTCCTTTCTAGCTCACTTTTAAGAAAATGTGCTTTCTAGGTTTGATCTGACCACTTTGTAGGGTTATCAGAGTCCTAGGTTACTGCTGTTCTGTCCCATCATCTGGTTTATGTGTTCTAGTTTGCTTCCCTGTGACTAACATCATGACCAAAAGCTGTTTGGGGAAGGGAAGGCTTATTTCAGTTTACGCATTACTCTCTATCACCAAGAGAAGCCAAGGCAAGACATTATGGCAGGAACTGATGGAGAGGCCACAGAGAAACATTGCTTGCTGAGTTGATTCCCCTTATGTATGTATTTTATACACTACAGACTTGCCTACTAACGCATAACACCACTCAAAGAGGGCAGGGTCCTCCTACACCAATCAAGTAAATGCTCCACAGACAAGCCCATATGCCAGTCTGATGGAGATAATTACTCAGCTGAGTTTCCTCTTCCGGTTGACTCTAGTTTGTTAAGGTGACAAAAGCTAACGAGCACAGTTAGATATTCCCAATTGTCTTGGCAGGCCTAGAACTCATACCTTAGCCTCCCACGTAACTGAGATTATAGGAGTGTGCCACCATACCAAGCTGCCCTATTAGTTTGTCTTTCTTCAGCCAACACTTCTTGACAACAGCTATAGAGTTCAAGTAAGCTTGGCTGAAGTGCTAAGCAGTGGGACGCAGAATGTGCTAATGACAAAGACACTCCCTATGCACATCAGGATAGTTTTGCTCAAGTCTTGCTAACCAACAATTGATTATATGATCACACTTGTCTGTGGAGGAACTGAGAAATGTTAACTTTTCAGCCAAGCACCTGGTTAGAGGTGGCATCAGTACCAAGGATCAGGGGAAATGGATGTTCGGCTGAGAAATTAACCTTTTCTCAAAAGGCTCATCCTCAATTCTACTTTGTTCTAATCATATACTCAGTAAATTTCCTTTCCTTAGCTACTCCTTCCTTGAAAAAAAAAGCCAAGAATCTGACTTAATGAAATTTGACTGAATGCAGACAAGGATGAGAAGACAACACTCTTGTGCCCTGGAGGAATTGCGACACAGCGCTTCAGCACCGAGTCACACTGTCTGGCCTAATCACTGGCTGGATGATCATTTCCCAGCTGCAAGACCTCAAAGACCTTTTCTCCTAATGTCAGAGGTCTTCTCCACTCTGCAATGTGATAGGGCTGTCATGAGTGCTGAATAGGATAATAATACATATATGACATTTTGTGCATGGCGGGTATATTCCTGCAAATTACCATACTAAGCCAGAGCACACAGTGATGGAGGAAGGTCATTGGTTAAAAAATAAAGAAACTGCCTTGGCCCATTTTATTGGTTAGAACATAGGTGGGTGGAATAAACAGAACAGAATGCTCATATTACTACAACACAGGATCTGTCACACCCTTGGTTTTAGTCTCTGAGATCTGTGGGGTCTTGCCTAATGTCAAAGGCCCACCTTCTTACCTTTTATTTTTGCCTTGCTCCCTTGCATTTCAGCAGTTTCTATAATTTTTATTCTTGCTGTCAACATGAACATTTTATTTGCTTACCGCTGTTTTCTGTCCATCACCAAAGTGCTTGCCAGAAACAAATAGCAGTGAAAGCTACAGAGGAGCAAGGACCGAAGAAGCCATGCAATGAAGGCATGCGACTGTGAGCAGCCTCTGACTTCCAAGCTCAACAGGTCAACTGCACAGGTGAACTGCCAATGCGTGCGGATTTATCCACATGACTTTGTGGGAACTATAGTGCATGGGTTCATATAATGATTACTTCTCTTATTAGTAAAAACTTTGAGGAAACAGAGAGAAACACACTGAGTTATTATTTTACTATGAAGCATGCATAATAAATTGAGCATACAACACACATATATGATAAACAAACATACAAATCCTAGTATTTCACTGGAGGTTTTCAGTTAGAAATAAAAAAATTATATATTATAATAGAGTTTAGCACAGTGGCACAGCCCTGCATCCCCTGTTGCTTGGGAGGTTGGGATAGGAGTGTGCCTTGATTAAGGCAATTCCAGGCAGTTTGGGTAACAAATACAACACTGTCTCAAAAATACAAATAAAACATGTTACTCACTTCTGCACGCAGTGGTTACTTTTGATGTTTCTAGGCTCTTAATTTCATTTAAAGCTCTTTGCTTCCCTCTCTATAGGCTCCCAAGCAATGCAGGCTCCACTCCTGGTGTGAATTTCTCTGCCTCTATACCCCGGATTCTTACTTCAGACATCCCTCCACCCTCTGCCTGTCTCTGTCCACAGCACGTGGGATTGGAGGATCTCCCTCTGTCTGCCAATCTAGCATGACAGAGAGTGGAAACTTTCATTTCCTTTGGGAAGAGTCCCTCACCCATCCTAGAGAACAGTATACAGTATGAACTCTATTGTCCTGACAAGACAATCACAAGGTTTAGAGTACATTGCTCAGAAATCAGTTTTCTTCCAACCTAAGTAATAGCATGTGTGAGCTCCAAAACCCAGCTAAATCCACTTCAGAAAAGGCACAGCTCCACATCTGCAAGAAGATAACAGCAAAAGTCAGTACAGTTTAGCTACAGCAATAAACAAAACACTTATAATCTTGACCTACAGCATGAAGACATGCATGATTTCACAGATTTTCTTTGTCCTAAACTAAAACCATGGATTGGAATTGGGTTTACATTAGTAACAGCCAAATACCCTGTTAATAGCATCAATCCTCTTGTTCTCACAGGAATCTCAAACGTCTTGATCTAAAAAGAACTGAAAATTGTCAATCACTCCCAAATTACAATTCTTTTGCATAAATAGAAAACAAAAATTCATTCCGAGAATGCTAGCTACACACAAAAAGATCCTACCAATGTTTACCTTATGATAAGTATTAAAACAATAGTTTCTTTTTCTACTTACTCTGCCCCAAAACTGGAAGTCCCTTGACTTAAATACAGCATGTGTGGAAACAAAGATCATGATAGCGCAAAATGTGGTTTATATAAAAGAAAGACGCTACTTTACAAAAGACAGTCTAAAATGGAGTTCCCTTGCATCCAGGTCAAAGAAAGAAACCGCGTCATAAGTCTGAGATTCAGTGCGTTGACACCTTAAGTGATCAAGACTTTGGTCAGTGTTGTCTGTTAGCTATTTCCCAATGGCACCTTCTGCGAAGGTCCTGGAAGGCATAGGGCTAGGTAATGTCCTTAACAGCAGGCTGAGAGAATCGACACCCGCACATTCCGTAAATCTGCTTCTTCTGAGAACTGAGCAGTTGAAAGGCACGAGGATTCTGTGCAACTTTGAGCAATTTTAAGGGCAGCTAGACTTTGAAGCAAAGGAGGGTTTTCCTGGGAGGAATTCTAGTTAGATATCAGAATGTCCTTGGACTTCCCAAGATATTCTTCCTGTTAGATGTTGCAGGGTAATCTGCCATTTTCGGAGTACAGAATAAAGGTCAGATGAGTAACTGAGAGCTGAAGGCGACCTTTAGCTATATCTTCAGTAAAAAGTTTTTCTGATTTTTATCAATTCCAAAGATGTCTATTTGTAGGGGGAGGGACCACTTGTTCTTCCTGGCTGCCCGGCTAGTTTAGATCTGAAATAACCACACAGAAACTATTAATTAAATAACTGCTTGGCCCATTAGCTCTAGCTTTTTATTGGCTAACTCTTACGTATTAATTTAACCCATTTCTATTAATTTGTATATCACCATGAGGTCATGGCCTACCAGCAAAGTTCTGGCATGTCTGACTCTGGCAGCTCCATAGCATCTCCCTGCCTCTGCCCTTCTTTCTCCCAGCATTCACTCCAGTCCTCCCTGCCTACCTAAGTTTTGCCCTATCAACAGGCCAAGGCAATTTCTTTATTCATTAATGGTAGTCACAGCACACAAAGGGGACTCCCACATCATCTGTTCAAGTTAGTGTTCAAGTTAGGGTTCTATTGCTGTGAAGAGATATCATGACCACAGCAACTCATAAAGATTCGCCTGCTTCTGCCTCCTGAGTTCTAGAATTAACCTCAGCCCAGCTGTAAATGCTTATATAATCCTTCTCTGGTAATGTAGAAACTAATTCTCCTGCTGCTGAGTGAGAGTCGTACTTGGAAAATCAATTCTAACAGTAGAATGTTCTGGAAATGGAAATCCATTAGTTTTGACCATTTGCCGCTTTCTCTCTGCTCTTACACGACTGCTCTCAAGCAACCCAGCTGCCATTTCGCAGCACGTGGCCCACACTCAAGGTATTGGTGCTTCTTACCCGAACCCAAGGAATGGAGGCTTCCTGCCACCAGCTGTGTATGGGAACTACTAGCAGATGCAGGTCCTGTGCTCCAACCCAGTTCACGCATGAATGAAGCCCAACTCAGCAGCTCCAGCTTGGCCTCCCAGAAAGCCCTCATCCAGTAAGTAAGCTACTTCCACATCCCTGACTGCAGAACCTGACACAATTCATGACTGCTGCATTCAAGTTAAACTTTGGGGTGAAATTTAGTCACACAGCGATAAGCAGGTAACACAATCAGCCTTGCTGCCTTTTTGGCTTGTCAATCTTTACCTCTCTCCCCTCCCTTTTGCCACAGAGATTATCTTTGTTATCCTACAGGTCCAATGAAGAGTAAATCAGTGCGGCTCCCTACTGTTTCCACTTAACAGAGGAGACACTGGATGATATGGGAATCAGAATTATCTGGGCTTGAATCCTCTCTTGTGCAAAGTGGGGCATGTCACTTACTTTGTGTTTGGTTTTCCTCATGTGTCATAGGGCCAGGATGTTATCACATGGGTTATTATGAAGATTAAATGAGGGAGCGTGTGCAAAAGGGTTAACAGGGCGTCTGCTCCGTAGTAAGCGCTGCAGAAGAGAGAGCTAAATTACTACACCACAGAACTAATGGCAGTGCCTTCTAATGATGACAGCTGGACACAGTTATTCATCTTCCTATTCTTCAGAGCAGGTTATCCTGACATTTTCCCATTATAAATAAAACAGTGTTAACTATAATTAACCAACTATTTCTCTTTTGGGGGGAAATAATCTTGATGAACAGACATGAAATAGTTTAAAGATGCTCTTGAAACTGGCAAAACCATGCATTCAAGAGGTCTGAGATTCAATTGCACACAATATATGTTTTAACCAAATGAACGACTTAAAGCTTCAAGCATATGTACATTATGTGTCTCTCTGTGAACTTTTAAGTAAAAGTGAGCATGTCCTTTGGGTATTGTCCTTCAGTGGGGACTGAGAGACCTGGAATACTGGTTTTCAGGTGACTTTTGTTGCAGAATTGAAAAGAGTGAGAGATCCAGTTATTAGGGGCTGTGTGTTCACATCCCCAAGATCAGCACTCCTAAGCTGAAGCTCTGCTGTTACTTACCATCTGTGTGACTTTCACCTAGGCTGTGACTCATTCTCCTCAACTGCAAAGTGCAGGGTGAGAATTATCACCTTTATATGGGGTATAGGGTGTATGCTCTGGAAACAGCTGTTGTCCAAGTACAAAGCGAGAATACCATAGCAGCTAGTCCTAGGACTGCGAACCTCTTCTTCTTCCCGTAAAAGAAGGCCATTGTAGCTTTATGGTTTCATTGCTCTATGGGCGCCTGTATCTCCAACTTCTGGAAGGTGACACATAGTGGACAATTAGTAGATGTCCCTTACGGGGAGGCATGTGACCGAAATGCCTCATCAGTCCTTTGTTGCACGCAAGGACCACCAGCAGCTCTACACTTTCCTGGGAGAGTGCCTGGGTCTTTTATTGGCACAGCGAAAACCCAAGTAAAAGGCTTAACTTGTCTGAATGTTTCCTAGTCTGTTTCATGGCATTTTTTTGGCTTCCAGCCTTCCCTCAGCCCTGATATTTTTTTCCTCCAAATAAAAAGACAAATGTATGTAGCATAAATAATAAAAAACTCAGAGACAGATATTGGGGTTCAAACTGAAGATCAGAAAAGCAAAGCAGCCAAGCCATTGGCTCTTACCTCTACCTCAAACCGAAATGGCGATCCTGCCTCCATGACCCTTAGAATGAAACTAAACCTGAGACCCATCTTCTCCCATCTTACTTTCCCCTATAGTTCTGGGATTAAAGGCAGCTTCTATGACTAATTAGTGTGGCTGTGGGGATTCAAGTTGTGTGCAACCACTGCCTGGCCTGTATGGCTGACTTGCGTGGCTACTTTGCACTGATTGTCAGGCAAGATTTTTTTATTCAGACACAAATAGTATACCACTATACATATACCTTCCAGGTATCAACTTAGGAGTGGAGACTAAAGTCTTCTTTGACTGAAATTCATGATACCCTTGTTCTAGTAAGGAGGCTACTAGTTAGTTCCTGGCTGCTTAGCCCCGAAATAACCACACGGATGCTATATTAATTGAATCACTGCTTGGCCCATTAGCTCTAGCTTCTTATTGCCTAACCCTTACATCTGAATTTAACCCATTTCTAGTAACCTGTGTATCGCCACATGGCTGTGGCTTACTGGGTAAAGTTCTGTCTGGCTCCAGCAGGGCTACACAGCTTCTCTCTGACTCTGCCTCCTCTCTCCCAGCATTCAGTTTAGTTTTCTCTGCCTACCTCTATTTTTTATCCCTATCAGGCCAAGCCAGTTTTCTTTATTAAATAACCAATTGTATTCACTGAATACAAAGGGGACTCACATCAACTTTTCATGTAGCAGAGTCTGTAGACAGTTCAGCGGATGTTTTTACAGTCAGCATTAAACAAACAAACAAAAAGGGACAAGAAGAAGGAGGAGGAGGAGAAGAAAGAGGAAGAGGAGGAGAAGGAGGAAGAGGAAAAGGAGAAGGAGGAGAGGAGGAGGAGAAAGAGAAGGAGAAGGAGAGGAGGAGGAGGAGGAAGAGAAGGAGAAGGAGAGGAGGAGGAGGAGGAAGAGGAGGAGAAGGAGGAGGAGGAGGAGGAAGAAGAAGAAGAAGAAGAAGAAGAAGAAGAAGAAGAAGAAGAAGAAGAAGAAGAAGAAGAAGAAATTCTACACAACTAATGAAGTTATTGCTGTAACTGTTGGCAAAGGCGAGAGCCTAGGGAGATGGACTGCCTGAAAAGTTTCATTATTCTGCATGAATATTTTTTGATATGCTTTCAAGAGCTCCTGAATGATGGTCAGCCTTGCTCTGTGGTTTTTAAAAGTCCTCCCTCACCCCACCAATAGCTGATCATCATACTTAACAAAAGCATTCAGGTCAGCTGTTGAGTACCTGGGTCTTTAAAAGTAATTAGCAGGTAGAATTACCAGGTAGCAGGCTTGTAACCTGTCAATAGGAGCTGCAATGGGGGGGGGGGGATTGTCATTTCTGGTGGCCTTGCAACCACATCTAATTTAAAGTGTCAATAGAGTTAGTTTCTATCTTTTGTTCCCACTGCCAGATTGTGAATTTTTCCTTTAGAATCTTGTCTCAAAGTTATACAGATATATGGAACTAATGAACGTCAAGGAAAACTATCCCTCAGCCACCACAAGATATGGAGGAACACTTAGGCCTCATTTCTTTATCCCATAGTGCAATTGCATTCTTTACCACAACAGTGGTATAGTCAAGGTATCTTGTCTAAGTCCAAGATTAGGCAGCCTGTCCTAAGCAGTGAAGTGATGCTCTGCCGGCTGGATCAGAGGTGAAGCTAGGGAGAGCAACAAGAAATTATTTGAAGATGACTCTTGGTCTTCTGGTGTTGGGTTCCAGAAGGCTATATGCTAATTCCTAGATGGTTTGGGGAGATGCCTTTCCATGCCATTTGAATCATTTGGGTTATCTCCCATTCTTAATAAGGATAAAAAGCTTTCTAAGAAGATGCTGGTGTCACATGGCACCCAACAGTTTCTTCAGGTACTTCAATTGATGCAATTGAATATAGGTTGTGAATGAGGGGAAAATATAAGGTTAACTTGGAACTTGTTTTCCTAAAGATCTATTTCAGGTTGAATCCTAAAGGGGTGTGGATACAACAGCTGGCAACCAGCATTAGTTTTGAATATCTATCTTATCAATATAAATAGATTTTTCTTTCCAGGCTAAAGGAAGAAACCTTGGTGGGGAGTAAGATTGGCTGTATTGTAATCAATACAATCTGGTAGCACATTTTATTCTAATATTAATAAGCTTTTTTTCCTGCTGAATACACCAGAGGGTGAGCAGAGAAGGGTGTTTTCAACATTGCACTGTACTATCGTTCAATATCAATTTCGCTTTATAAGGTCATCACATCAAAGGAGAATCAAATTTGAGAAAGAAAACCCACTGGAAAGTTCCGTCTACAACATTCAGATTCTAAGACACGTGTTCTCCATCCCCATTCCTTGAACTAGACAGCCTTTAGTAAATACCTAGGTGATCCTTGCAACTTTGGGCCCGACGAATAGTTCCTGTGCTGTAAACCTATCCGTGACATAATGGAGTCCCATTGCATCAGTCCCGCTCTGATGGGGATTTCTGACAATTTCTGTGGCACCCTGACAGATGTGTCATAATGTCTAATCCCTTTAAGCTCCCCAAAGCTCCCGGAAAAGCGGATGAATTCAAAGAACAGTCTGGAAAGCAAATGGTTCTTGTATTGAACCCATTTTTTCTATGTCTGGGAAGATGCTCAATCTTTCCCTTCTGTGCCAGTAAAGGATGGGCAAGGTGTAATCTGGGTATTGGAATGATAATAGGAAAGCAGGGCTAGCTGGCATTTTCCTGCAACTGAAACAGTAAAAGTGAAAAGGGGTAAACTTACAGGAGCCTATGTTTCCCCACCTGAAGCCCTGCCTTCCAACATTATCAGAATCCCATGCCAGATGAACTGCTCTGTGGCTGAGTTCAAAGCATTAGCAATCAGAGTCTCGGAAGGTGAGAGGGGGAAGCGGGGAGCTTCTCATTAGCAGAGGAAGTAAGTAGTGCCCCTCCTTAACCTGCCCTGGGCTTTTGAGCTCAGACCGGTGTCTCTTAACTGCACAAATCCACACTTGGTGTGCGGCATGGAGCCAGGCCTCGTGGAGGCCAGGAGGTGCTTTCACTGAGCTTTGACACTCTTGGAATTGTACACAGTTGTGAGGTTTGCTTCTCAGACATTTGGACAACTGCCACGAGGAAGGGAGGGAGGAAACTGGGCCAGTTTGTGTTCTGTTACAGACCAGCCTTTTGGATGACAGAATTCTTTCCAATCAAAATGCCATGGATTACTCCCTGCTGTGAGCTAATAGGGTGCTAATTAGCATATTTCATTTATTTACTTAACCGGGATAGAAACTATTGGGCACGTGGCCCACTTAGAATGGTTTCCTGGGGGAAGCTATGAGGATGCCCTAAGCACTTCCTTCTTATACATTGGTGAAAACAGTTCACAGAAGCACAATGCCGCCCCCTCTCTTTCACACCTCTCTTCCCTCTCACTTGCACCAATGACTGTAGGTCATAGGTGGAGGTGCACACCTTACTCTCTCCGTGTCACTCAATCTCTCTTGAGAACTATGAATCCGTACTCATGACAATTAGATAATTTCTGGGTTCCTTGGCCTTCTCTGGACTACTTCCTGGGGGATCTTAAAACCCATTTGCCATCATTTCCCCCTCATTTGGGAGAAGAAAACACTTTAAAATTCTCATCCTGCCCTTGAGTGCTTTTAGATTCTCTGGATTTCCATGGCTGTTAATCTCCCTAATGGCGTATTCTCAGTTTGTTCAGGGACAAATCATTAACAGTGTACAGTGAAACAAAGCAGCCAGAACCCACTAAGCAAAGAGAAATGGATCCTAGTCCCCAAATGCTTCCTGTGATGCTAAGCCCATGTGTTGAATAGCAGTAGCAAAATCAAAGGGCATAAAAACAGGCAGTAATTGTTCTACCAAGAATCCTGCTACATGCATGCATATAAACACACACACATACACACACACACACACACACACACACACACACACAGAGAGAGAGAGAGAGAGAGAGAGAGAGAGAGAGAGAGAGAGAACAGCTTCACAGACTAAGAGTATTCCTACCATTTTGTAAGAATAAAGATGTGTAAAGTCCTCTTGTTTACGGAGGACTCAGTTAATGGTGCTGCAGTCCTTGGAGAAAGCATGACTATTTCTTTTTACCCTGGTTGGTCACTGAGTTCTGCCATTTTTGCTTCCTGATGATACTCAACCTGCACTTTTCTCCTTTTTGCCTTGTCACTGTCTAGATGAGCTTTAGTAACCTGCCACTCAGACCCTGGCCCTTAAAAGTGAGTTCCCATGATTGGGTATCGCTTGGTTCTTATTAGAAACTCAGGGATTTGGAGACTCCTGGAAGTAAGGGCAGATCGGTATGTGCTTCAATGAACACACAGGTGATTTTTCTGCCTATTACAACTCAAGGACACTGAAATGACAACGTAACCTGCCTGCTAACATGCTTCCCTCTTCTGTGTCCTCTCGCAGTGTCCTCCATGCAGCACCTCTCCTCATTAGGTGGACTGTCTGCTGGTAGGTTATTTTCTCTGCAACCTACAACATGGGACTTCATAGCAGGAGTGATATTGTCAGTCTGCACTGTCAGGTAGCCTCAAGATATTGTCTCATCCCTTGCAGCTTGGTCCTCAAAACCTTACCAAGGTAATTAGAAAATGAAGAAAGGACAGGCACACAGACACATGTAGCTTACTAAAACTCTGGCATCAGGTGGGCATCATGATGGAATGGAACTATCTATGTAATAAGCCACCCAGATCCAGCATGTGTAGTATGAAGAGCACAGGGCTGGGAGTTAGCTAGTGTAGACTCATGGATCTGAGGCATCAGTCCTTGTCATGGCTGTGCCCATATCAAACAATCCGAATCACTCAGGTAGGTCTTCATCTGTTTCTTATACATTCACTTCCTCGGTTCCTCACAAGACACAACTTCACTTTTCTGTGCAGAAAGCTGCTTCTTTGTCATTGTTTTTTTTTTTTTTCCTAATCTGTTCTCTATGATCCTAGTCTCTTCATGTTATCTCAGACATTTAGATTTTGACTGAGTTGATCATGTCTTGTTCTTTGCTTTTTGGTGGCCACTGACACTTATATTCCTAATACATACTTTTATAGTGTCATTTAGAGTTATTTGCTATACATGGGTATTTGCTCATATTGAAGCGTATCTTCAGTTACTAATACTTCTCCATGTTAGTGGGCTTCCATGTATTCAATCCTACTTATTACTATTTCTGCTACCATGATATATTATCCTTCTTTGAACTGGCTTGTTCTCTTTTAAGTTAATTTATAACTCCATCTGGGCAACATAGAAAGACTTGATTGCTTTTTGTAGACAAGGGAGACGTTAAGATATTGCTCAGATCCTGGGTATCCTAGAAACACCCACTTACTAGGTATCACCTTCCAGATTTTATATCTGGGTCCTTGAGAGTCATTTTCTATTTTTCAGCATTTTTTTCTTCTCACTTCTTCTGTCACTCTTGATTTTGCCCTGTGCTTCACCAAATGACACATAACTCCCCTTGTTGCCAAATTGACCTGTCCTCTTTGAAAAAAATGCCATGTTTATTTTCCATGTTTTCCTGATCAGATTAGAAGTTCTTGTCAGATAGAAACAGTAGAGTTCTTGGGTAGCCTCAACAGATCATCCAATAAATATCTAGTAATAATTTGTGCTTTATTAAATTGAAATATCAAAGCATTGTAGCTGTTCAATGCTTTTTAACTCATAAACTCTTTGTCATTCTACTTTTATTTCTCAGTATAACATTTGATTTACTGTTGGGAGCATAAGGAGAATAAATAAATGTCAGAAGAAGAAGAAGTAGATCTGATGACTGATGATTGATTTAAATTTTATTTGTTGATAGACTGCTGTGGATTAAAAGTGATGGGGAGAGTTTATAAATCACTCAAAATTATTGTTAGCATACTAATACAATTAGAGTTGGTCTCTCACTTTTGCTCTTAATATTCAGACTGATGAAGGAGAGAACTACATGTGTAAAGGGGGAATTCAAACAGTTCCCTGATAAGGTGAGCACCCTTCAATGATCTGCAGTTGGTTATTGTATAGTGTAATAGTTCAGGGAGACAGACAGTTCATTAAAGAAGAGTTTCTATGGGCGGTCTGTGGAGATAAAGTAGATGAAGTCCCTTGCATATTCTGTTTTCCAAACATGAGGTCTTTAGCTACACTTGTGGGGTACTGGTTATTCATGGATTGAGAAAAGAACAGTGCTATCAAATGTTTTCCCTCCTCTGCCATATCAGGACAATCTCCCTTGCAGTGAATAATCCATGAATCAACAGAGTGTTTATAAGGCTCATATGTCCAAAAGGAGAACGCCTTGTTTGGCCACAATGCTTCCCAGGAGCAAAGACAAAGCAAGAATTGTATTAAGCAGAAGTGACTTATCAGCCAAACCAGCAAACACAACACTATTTGGGGAAATGCACAGAAATCGAGGAGAGTAACTTGGATAGAAGATGGTGCCTGAGAACCACGGAGTGTGTGATTAATTTGGCTGCTCTCATACTACTTTCTCAGCAGTATATCTGTCGTTGGCTATCTCTTTGTAGAAAGGTCATGGATTCATTATTTGCTAATGTTATGTATCCCTGGTTTTTGGCCAGAGAGTAGGAATCTTTCCTTTCTCTACTTCACGAACAAAGAAAGTACTTATCAAGAATGTAGTGTTAACATAGCTAAGCGATTAGGGGCATTTGTGGGTTCAATGAGGCTAAAGGGAAATAAATAGATTTTATTTTAAATGAAGGCGCATATAATAGATCAACACTTTCACCAGACATCTGTTTTGTTTTGTATTTTCCTCTCTAACTGCCATGTTGGCTTTAGCCCAAATCTTGCGGTCTTAAAATAGCTCTGAACAGTGGCTGGGGTATTCCCCTTTTATTCACATTGACCAGGAAGTGAAACACATCTCCTTTCTCAGAAAGCCTTAGCCATTACTCCTTATTGTCTCATTGGCTTAAACAGGATTGTATACCTATTATTGAACCAATGAATATACAACATAGGAAATGGGCTTCACTGATAAGACTAAATTAATCAGGGTCCTTTATAGATGTTTAAACCAAACATTTACTGCACATATTTATAATAAAATGCAAGCCTATGTTTAAACACAGCCACAACTTTTAGAATAGAAGGTTTATTGTAAACTATAATGTGTAAGAAATCTTAGTGTCCTATTAAACCAAATAAAAATTAGGTAAAGTGTAAGAGATTTGACAATCTGGAAACACTAAAAATATGTTTGGGTCTGGAAGTAGTTCCAACACAGGGAGAGACTGAAGGAGAAGAGAGGGAAGAGAAGGAGAAAAAGGAAGAGAGAAAATATGTATACCAGCAAGTTGCTGAAACCACATTTCTTGGAAGTTTGGAAACGGCTTGTCTTCAAACAGAAGCCTGGTCTTCCCTGTCTGGTTTATATGAAATCCTTCTTTGATGCAGGGGGATGGAGCAGATAAAGGCAGGAAGATCCTTTTGTCTCTGTAATCCTAGGGAAACTCACATTCTTCCTACCACAAAGAAAATAAAGCCACACACTTGAAAAACCCCTTCTCTCCTGGTGGATGGTTTGATACCATCACCTGAGAATGTGGGGGCAGCAAGGATGGGAAGTGGAGGAGGGCTGTTTCCTGACTTCTGTCATGTATAAGGGTGTTATCATGGTCCCCTTGTTTCATGCCTAAACCCCCCTTATCTGGAAACTGTCCACGATAAGGTTGTGTTTCCACCTTCTGACTTAGTTTGAGAATAAAGCAAAATTATATCCTTGAATTTCTCTGTGAATAGTGAGTCTTTTTGGATGGGCAGCATTATTACTGTTACTATTTGTTAATATAGCCCTAAATAAATTTATGGTCTTGGCTGAGATAGTTAACATCTCACATTAGTTTTGTTCCATAAAATGAGACATCAAATCTGATGTTCTTTGATGTCTCTTCTCTCATAGCTCATAGGGATCTTTAAGTCGCATTTTTTTCCCTCGAGGTGATAAAATTTTTTTTTACAAAACACAGAGAATTGAGGGGTGGAGATGGTTAGTTTTTTGTCAGTGATGCTAAGGGTCAAACTCTGCTGTGTTCCATTTCCTTGAGATTTTAATGGCAGTAATTTTAACCAAACATAGAACACTTGTTCATTGTCCCTTGTTTACATTTTATATTTAGATGTTGCTGAATGCCAGGCCATTAGATTACAGACATTATTATTAAGAAAGATTGTACACACTTTGAAAAAATAGAGAGCTAGCCAAAGATATATATTTTATTGACAACGTATTAAATAGAAGGCACAAATGTTGATCTCTTTGGAAGATTTGCAGTGATTACACTTTGAATTTTAAAGGAATAACTGATTTGGTGAGAAAATGGCCTCCAGAGCTAATGGGGTTTACTTTTGAGGGTGAGAGATCATGAATTACGTCATAGATGGATAAGGGAAGGAAAGTTCCGAGCTTTTGGAGTTTGTAATAGGGAACTATTACATTTGCAAGTTAAAGTAGGGTTATTGAGAATCTTCCCTGTGCTTATGCTAGCCTGGTTGTTTATCTGTTAATATTTTGAAGAAATAGATGTGAGTTCCTTTGACAGAGGTGATGATGATGATGGCTGTAGGACATTTACAATAATAGCTCTTGTTCATAACCTGCTGACTCTCTGAGGGACCCTAATGTCAGGGTTTGTTACATATAACTTCTCATTCTGTCCTAACTACAAGTTTGTTTTATGAGACTGCCATAATTGTATGTGAGGAAACTCGGGCATAAACTGGTTAATCGATTTATAAAATCCACATATCAAGTAGAGGGTTATGTGCTGGAAGTCAAACTCATGTAACCCTAAGGCTAAACTTTCCTCAGTAAATATAACTCTTCACACATCACTATCACCATTATAGTAATTGTACTCCCGTGTTTGCTATGAAGAGCATGTCACCTATAAACTCCCTCATCTTTATAAGAATCTTATGCAACAACTATTAGTATCATTACCATCTTATGAATGCGAAAATCATAGGCCAAAGGGTTAGCTCCAGTAAGCAATTAGTTATTATATTATTGTAGAAATAGAAAGTTGATGATGGAAAACATTAATAATAATAGCAAGATAGCAAGAACAACTTATAAGACCTTTATAGATAAATTGCAAAAGGTTTTGTTCACATTGTTTTACTAAAATTATGTTAGAAATAAATAGGTTTATCATTATCCAAATGTTGGAATTGAGACTTAGAAAGCTTAGGAAAGCTACACCAAATTTCAAAAATATGATAATAATAGGACCCAAGACATAGACTTTGGCTGTGGACACTAAGACCTATGAACCTAGCAGCTCTGTTTTGAACCATAGTCGATTGAATTTAGCAGATGAGATTATGAAATGTTGGCTCTTTGGGCCTATAGCATTATTTTACATAGCCAATCAATGTTTATTGAGCACCTACATATGGTGTAGAAAGTAACATGTCTTCACAGTTTCCCAGTCTTGTTCAATAACAGAGCACCTCTAAGCTAGTGGTTTAACTGGATAGGGGTAGAGATGCTTCAACAAGTGCAAGGACAGCTTAATAGCAATCTTTCCATATTTGTTCTAAATAGTTCTTTAATCTGATTCTGTCTTTAAAAAAATCTTAAGTTTGACAAGCAGCAGCAACAATCCACAAAGGTATACATCACACACACACACACACACACACACACACACACACACCCCTAGACAACTCCCTCAAGTTTACCCTAAAAGGGGTTTCCACTTTGTCGTAACTAAGTGGAACTTCAATGGCATTCATTGCTCATCATGGTCTTGTTTGTGACCCACTTCTGCCTGTTAAAAAAATTTCTATTCTTTTGGCAAAGTGAGTGTTGGTTAAGCAAGCTATGGTCTAAGGGTGGAGTTGTTCCTAGGAGTAACGGACAACAGTTATCATAAAGTTAGTCACTATGTGGCTGGAAGAGATCAGAGGGCATCCTAGACCATGGGCCTCTGCGCGATTGACAGGCTTGCTGTGCATTTCCTTCTGAGACTGTCTACTTGTTTTGATGCACTGAACTTCTCATGCCAAGGACATTAGAGGTAGAAGATAATTGTTGCTGCTTTCTGTCTTTTGCATTTGAAAAAAGCAAGAATATAAATTCATTGTATATGATCTGGGAACTTACAGATCTATTATTTATTTTTTGAGACAGTTCTCCCTTTCTGACTTTCAACTCTCTATGTAGTAGAGGATGACTTTGATGTATTGATTTTCCTGCCTTTACCTCCCAAGCACCACCCTATGTGAGAGGATTGTAGGATTATGTCACCACACACAGTTTTTAATACTCAATTTTGTTGGAACTTTTATAAATAAGCAATGCTCGCAGAAAGAGGGGAGTCTCAGATTTAGGGCATCTATATCTGGCATCTTCTCAATTTCAAGAGCACAGCAATTCACAGCGTAACATGGCAGATTTGTTGGAATGGAACTTAAATTTTTTGCTTAGCAGTTATTTTGTTGATGATCTTTCCAGTTGTTTCCAAGGTTGAACCCATTAACAATGTGGTACAGTGTTTTTGTGGGTAACATTCATTTTGGTTAATTACCAAGAACAGAATTACAGGTTTATAGAGCAAATGTATGTTTGCAGGGTAAATTTAACTTTACAAGAAATTTCTGTGTCCCACAGAGATGGCTCAGTTGGCAGGGGTGTTTGATGCCAAGTTTGCCAGTCTGAGTTTGACACCTGGAACCTCTGCATGTGTGTGTGTGTGTGTGTGTGTGTGTGTGTGTGTGTGTGTGTGAGTGAGAGAGAGAGAGAGAGACAAAGAGAGGGACAGAGAGAGAGACAGAGACAGAGAGAGACAGAAAGAGAGAGACAGAGAGAGAGACAGAGAGAGAGACAGAGAGAGAGACAGAGAGAGACCTGGCTATATCACCAATTATTTTCTCTAGTCTATGGTTTGCTTAGTTATTTTTATAATGGTGTACTTTGAAAAGTAGATTTGATTTTTGATGAATTCCATTTTTTCTTGGAATTTTAATAAAGCAAACCTTAAAAAATTGTTGTTACTTTTTGTATTCTGTCAAAGAATCTTCGTCTGTTCTAGCATTGGAAATATATTCTTTTGAGTTTCACATGTTCTTTTTGATGTTTTGTGGCTCTGGAGATGTCAATGTATTTAAAGGACATTTAACTTCTGCAAAGTTGGTGAAGCTGGGATTTAAGATTATTTCTTTGTTTCCATGATGATATCCAGTTGTGTGTACATTTTATTATTAAAAAGACATGTCTTATTACCATGATGTCGTAGTTTAAAAAATAATCAAATAACCGTACACAGTAGGGTCAGTTTCCTGATCACATCCTCATTGGTTTCCATCTCCTTTGTCAACACTACATTGTCCTTTTTATTGGGCTTTAGGATTCTTAAATTCAGGTCCTGTTACTTCTCCAAAACTATTTCAAGAATATTTAGGCAATTCTGTGTCCATTTTATTTCATTGAAGGTTTAGAAATAATTTGAGTTGCTTTTGAAATTCAGCTGTAATTTTGAAGGGGTTAGATTTGAGCCATTGACATCTTTAAGGAAAACTGTCATGGAAACAAGACTGTATCATCATTCAGTCATTTTCAGCTATAAATGTATTTTTCTCAGATGTATTTTTGAAATATTTGATTTTGAGTTCTTTCACAGTTTTGTCAAGTTTTAAACAAGACAATGGATGATTTAAAAAACATTATAAATTATATTTTAACCAGTAGAGTGATACTGTATATAACAACCAGTCTGGGACAGGCCTCATGTTCAGTAGCTGGCCAACATAAAGCAGACTCCACAGGCTTTTGTGTGCTTTCATTTGGTTACAGTTCGGTTGGGGTATTTATTGTTTGTTTTAGTTGTTTGTTTTGTTCTTATAGTTGTTTGTGGTCTTTATTTTGCTCTCTTTTGGGGTGCTGTTTTTATTTTATTTTGTTTTTTGTTGTTATTGCATTTTTGACTTCACATTTTCTTTTTAAAAAAAATTCTTTATTCTTCTCTCACACAATATATTCGGACAGCAGCTTCCACTCCCTCTACTCCTCTTAATTCCTCTCCAAATCCCCCTTTCCCCAAGATACCCTAGGGAGGAGATCTGTAAGGATTTGGGGGAGAAAAAGAATATGATCAAAATATATTTAAAGTTAAGTAAAAAAAATTCAAGTACTAAGGAATCATATTAGTTAAAAAATAAGAAAGAAACCTGGTTTTTAAGTAATGAATTGTGTTTTGTACTTTTAATAATTTCATTTATCAGTTATTTTTTTCTGGGTAGATTTCTTAAGGTTTACTATGTATTCTATCATATTGTTGGTGAATAGTTATATTTTTGTTGCTTTCAATATTTGTTTTTAAAGTATTTATCTTCATTTGTTCTGTTTGCTGGAACTTCCAGTGAAATGTGGGAAAACGGTGAGATCAGATATTTTCATCTTGTTTTCAGTCTGAACTTCAATGATTAAATATGTTATTAGCTGTTGGTAATATTTAGTTGCCTTTAGTAGGGTGATTAAATATTTATTTATTCCTAACTTGCTGAGAGTTTTTATCACTGGCAAGCACTGTCAAATGTTTTTTTATTTCTTTAGCTGAGATTTTTGTGTATGTGTCATTTGTTTTGTTAATGTGATAAATTACATTGATAAATTCTTCAGGGATTGCCACAACCTGACATTCTGGGAATAAACCTACTTGATCACAGTATATTTTTCTTTGTATGCATTTCTAGATTCACTCTGTTAATTTTAATAGAAGAAATTTATAATAATATTCAAGCAGTCAAAGTATTCATTCATAACTGCTTTCACTTGTAATATTTTTATTCTGTCTTAATTTCTGGGTTATGGTGGCCTTACAAAATCAGTTGGAAAGTATACCTTACCCCTCTGTACTCTAAAATAACTTTTTATTAGATTTATACTGTGTCTTTGTTGGGTATTTAACAGAATTTAAAAGTGGAGTCTTTGGGACTTAAATTTTTTCTTTGAAGAGTTTTCTATCAAAAAAAAACCATTCATGCAATTAAAAAGAAGTGTTTTAGTATTTCTCTATCCAAATACTGACAGACATAGCAGCATGCAGCAACACACATTTAACATCTCGTCTTGTGCTTTCAAGAGCCCAGGTGTCCAGGTATGTCTAGGTAAGTCTCCTGCTTCAGAGCCACTCAAAGGTGACCTGGAGGGTTAGGTCAGGACTGATGTGCTACCTGTGGTTCAACTGGAAAAGGAACTGCTGCCAAGCTCATTCAATGGGGCTCAGTTCTTGTTTGGGTATGTAGCCTCATCATCTTACCCAGTGTAGGTCACAGGCTCCTTTCTGTTCCTTATCATGTGAGTCTTCTTCATCAAAGCCAATGGCGAGGGAGAGGGTCTGTCAGCTAAGAAGACTGAAGTTAAAATCTCATTCATTATAATTGTGTAGATCATAGCTCATCACGGTTACCTTCTCTTCTTATGCAAAGCAAGTTACAGGTTCTATCTGTTCTGTTCCCACGGGAAGCACTTTTCCTAAGGACACAGAGAGAGAGCAGTGATAATCACCATATTGACTTTTGTGTTTGCCTACCACATACATGTTCATGGTCATCTTGACTTTTTATTCAGTCTACATCAATTTTGGTATGATGTTCTCTTCAAAATATGTTTATTTCACTTAGCTGTCCAATTTATTTCTGGACAATTACTGATAGTATTCTTCTTAGTTTCCTTTAAAATATTTGTTAGATGATATCTGTCTTTTTATTGATGATATTAATGATTTGAATACTTTGTCATTTTTTTCTTCATCAGTCATACTAGGGGTTGATAAACCTTACAAATCTTAAACAAATGACCTTTGACTTTGATTGTTTTGTAGTTTGTTTTTCTTGTTCACTGCTTCCCTATGTTTAATATTTTTCCTCTTTTAGCTTAATCTACTCTTATGTTTCTAGATTCTTAAAAGGAAAGCTTAGCTAATTGATTTAAAACCCCCTCTTTTTAAGTTAAGAACAAGTTTCACAATTGTATGACGGTGTGAATATACTCCAGAACCCCTCAAAGGGCTTTGGGAAGGAACGCTGCAGCTGAGAGGCTGGGAAGACCTCCTCATTAGGTTCCCTAGAAACCACCTCTTGAATGACTATGTTGAATTTATGTCTTTTCATATTTTATCCTCTCTGAAACAGGGAAGTCTTAATGGGTTTCCTGTTGCCAGCAAGGCGGAGTCATATCCATCCTCACCATTGTCTATGCGTATGCATCTTTGGCACCTATGTTGAGTTGAGTGTAAAACATTATGAAATGATGGCATGATGATTCAGCACTGAAACAGACATATAGCATATATTCATAAAGGCAAGAAAAGACAACAATTTTCGTCAGTGGAGCAACTGACAGAGAAGGAAGGATTGCAATTAAATGCCTTCTTCAGATCAATCACCAACTTATCTCATTTATATTTTGCTTTTTATGTGTGCATAAATAGTAATATAGCAGGAAAAAAGCTGTCTCTAAATCACAGCTATGCTGAAAATTTTAAGTGATGAAAATGCATTGAGTCATAATTTTATTGGCAGTGTTTTCTGTTTCCTGATCTTGCAGTTGACAGTGCCTTCTATTTAATGAAATGTAAGTAAATCTTTTAATTCTCACTTCAACACCATACAGTTTCAAACTGTTACTACTCACGTTGAGAAGAGAAAACATCGTGGCACAAGAGGTTAAGTTGTCAAATGTCGCATAGCTTGTAGACGGCAGAGCTGGGAATGGAACACAGGAATCCGAATTAAAGTCTGTGCTTCCCACCACACGGTGTTGCCTTAGTCGCAAGGGCAGTTTAATCTCCTGTGAGCCTTATCAACTACTGTTAGATTTTCCAGATGACCTTTGATCTTTTCCCACTCCTGCGGGGGGGGGGGGAGTTATTTTGTTAGTCCTTTGTTACCAATAGATAAAGTCAAAAGTTCACTATTCCAAGCCTCCATCTTTAGCCTCAGTCAGTCAGTTCCTGAGCGTTGCTCAGTTCACACAATAGTAGATGCCCCCCATAGCAAACTGCTGCTGCTGCTCACCATAGCTATGGGTCCACATCAGGATGTTCTGGTTCATGTTTCTTCTTTTAGCATAATATTTGGCTGGTCCTCCAGAGAGTGCAGGTTCAGATAATACAGTCACCCTTGCAAGGGTGCCTCTAGGTAATTCCTGCTTCCCTGAGGTTATTCTTGTCAAGCCCTGTACAGTACAATGTTCTGCCGTGTCCTTCTCCCCTGGTTGATTTCCCTTTGCACCCTTACTATTAGAAAGCGTGGCTGAGCATCATGTGAGGCCTATAAAATTTCAAGCTTGGTGATAACTGAGAGACTCCAGCATACACACACCTCTTATAGGCGTCTGTTCCTAAGCCCTTTCTTTCTTTTTATTGGTAACTTTTGCCAAGAAGCAGCCTCTGGGTACCCTCACCCACTTCCTTCCACATTTGATAGTCTTTTTTGAAGCCACTATAATATTGCCAGGCAGGCTCTATTGTCATATTTATCACATCATATTACAATTTCTGGGATGTAGTTTTTGACTCCAGTAGGCTGTAGGCTTCTTGAGGGTGGACTATTTTGCTACCTACATTCATCTTTGTATGCATGTAGCAATCATTTAACTCTTGTCGGATAAATGATCACTTTGTCCCATCCAAAATATCCTTTTGATGCTAATAGCATTTAAAATTAAGACAGTAATTGAGAACTAGAGTAAGGAATGAGATTTAAGATTAAAAATATCTTGCCTACAATTTAATAAGTAATTGATTTATTAAATTGTTTTCTCATTCAATAGACACTCAGAAAGCATGAACTGTAGAGTTCTAAAAAAGAAAAAACAAAAGAACTGGCTTGATTTAAGAAAACTAAGAGAATAAAATTTATGACTCTATTTTGTCATTCTTTAAAGTGGAAGATACCTACTTTTCCTAATTTATGGTTACAGCAAGAAATAAAGCACTCAGATATTTTGAAAGAAGGTTCTGGGAAGATGCCAGCATTGTCTGGGTATTGTTAGCATCACTAACTCCAAAGAAAATTAATTTATTTTATTTTCAAGGTTACTCATTAAGTTAAAAACTCAGACTTTTGTTCTGAGAAAATCCATTTCTTTATGCATTCATGAAGATAGTATTTAGAGTTATTTTTTACTCCACTCATGTGCTTGCTAATGCCTTTCTTTTCCCTCACACAGTGGTTCAATCAGCTTGCTATTTTTAATACTGCTTTTCTGACAGAACCAAGTTTAAGCTGTAAGAGATACATTGCATATCTTGCAAGTTGCCTCAGTGATTCACTCTGCTAGGAACTGAATATATTATATATCTTTTTGATTGTTCCTACTTTTCTTTTTTTTTTTTTTTTTAAAAAAAAGGATATTGGGTTTCCAGAGATGTGATTTTTCAAGTTAAAATTAGGACTTGGAAAAGATACTGTCCATCTAGAAGGGTAGGGCTTTGTACTGTGCAGGGTGGCATCGGTAGTAATTCTTGACAGAAATAGTTTCAGCTAAATTCAGCGGACGTCATAATTATATCCCATATTTTCTACTCATGAAATGAATAAGTCTGCACAAATGACTAGTATATAGAACTTGACCAGTGTTTGCATCACTCAGTGTGTGAGGACTTATGCAGATGTTGCTCAGTTCAGAAAACCACTGTGCATCCTCTCCTTTGGCACTATTAATAACCCTCATCTGACTGAGGAGAAATAATGAATGGGACCTGCTTCCGACTTTGTAAGACTCATGAAATTAAACCTCTGCAAAAACTCATTTAGCTTTTCTTCTCATTTTGGGTTCTATACTCATTTTTCCCCTAATCATACACAATTTTAAAAATTGCATGTGATCTATGGGAATATTTTAGCGTACTAATTTTAATGCTAACCAATCATATCTATCAAAAGTAGAAGGTCCAGACTTAAAGCTGAATAATTCACCAACCTTGTATGGAAATTCCTGGGAAAATTTTATTTAAAAAACATTATGCAAATTTTCACATTGCTCAAACCTTCTTTACTTTTTACCAAGATAAAATTTATGTCTTAATCAAGTCCATGGTCGAGTTGATGAAGGCAAAAACCCACAGAGGTCTGGCTGGATAATAGAACTGCAGTTCAGAGAGCACCGAAGGGACACTCTCCTAAACGCTGTTTCTCTTCCATTTTGCTCTCCTCTCTCACACTGAAACACATTGCAGAATTCTAGCCTTTCTGTTTTCTAATCATAGGTCTGCTGGCTGCTTAAAAACACAAAGTCAGCGTGTTTTGAGCAATGCTTCGATTTTACAATTTAAAATGCTTTACAGTTTTTGTTCTTTAGTGAGACCTATGCCCTGGCCCACATTTTGCTTTTAGGATTCAACTTCAAGCTGTTGAAAGATACTCAAGTATTACAGCTTCCTCCAACCCTTTTCAGAGATATTTATTTGGATACAATTTTCATTACTGACTATTTTTCATTCATTATAAATCCTACCTTCTAGATGTTGGCTTTTAAAAATAGAAGCAGCTTCCTAATATTCTGCTATTGCAACATAAAAATACAGCTTTTACATCAGAACAAGAACTAAATCAGACTTACAAATTGTGTGGTGCCGAGAAACCAGCACGGGAGCCGAAGGAAGTCCCCATTCTGCTTCCTTCCTTCTACTTCTGCTTCTTTTGCACTGCTATCACTCACCTCCCGAAAAGAAAGGCGAACAAAGACCTATTCTACCAGCATAGTTTCTCTGTGACAGGAAAACAGCTTAGCACTCAGCATCTTAGTGTGAAATAACTGTTGGAAGACAAAAGAATCAAAATGAGGCTCTCCAACTCATACTGAAGCGATGTTTTTTTGCAACTCAGTCCTAACTGCATTATTAATAGGAAGCTGGTTGAATCCTGCTCCTAAACGCTGGTCTCTGAACGAATAAACAGTATCCTAATTGTTATTGCCTCCAGTTCTAAGATTTCCCATGCCTAGCCTTTACATTTCGGATTTCTTATCAGAATTGCAATCCTCTGAGGCCAAGCGTGGGCATTGACAGCTCTGGGAAACTGGGCAGCTTCTGAACACACGGTGATTGATTCATGCTCTAATTGAGATAGCCTTGAATGAAAAGTGACCGAGTAAGAAGGATTACTTATTTCAAAACAACAACCAAAATAGTCACACTGTCAAGAACACTCTGGCTAGGTAACCATCATCTTTCTACGATGACACTATATTTCTAAGCACTGAGAAAATAAAGTAGACAGCATTTAGTTGAAGCGTAAAGATGAGCTTCTGCAGAAGGGATAGAAAGTTTATGATTTCTCACTGCTTGTTATATTAATGTGCATCTTAGGTTCTTTTTTGCCTTAATCTCTTTTATTAGGACTAGCTGAAAGTCTTGTCATTATTTGCCATTTCAGTGCCTCAGGTTCCCTGGTTTGTTCTGAATTTTCCTTGCCAACTTCTTTTGACATGAAAGTGAAATGTTGTTTGGGTTAGATGTGCGAATGGGTCTAGGGTGGGCGTTTTACATGAAAACAATCACAGAAAATCAGTTGTGTGAGCAAATTCTATCTTCAGGCAAAATTCTGCTTTGGCTGCAAATGACACCCCACTGTAAATGTTCTCTCCTCATAGCTTTCTCCGGGCTAATGTGGTCCTTTCTCATTGCTCCCCTCCCTTTCGTGCCCCCCAACTCCAATAAAACTAGAAGGGCTATTGTGCAAATGGAGGGAAGCATGCAGTCTCTTTTTCCAGAGGCGCTTTCATGGAAAAGGGAATATACCACAAACTGTTTTAGCGCTTGGATCCTGCTTTTGTAAATAAGAAAGGGTTAACTCTGCCGGTCTGGAGCTGATCCATGCTCAGGCACAGATCATTCACTGGGGGCATTGTGGTTATAAATGTGAGACAGTATCCCAGGAGCCTGGCATGTTTTTCTACTATTTTTAATAAATAAGTGAAAATGCATCAGAAGGCACTTTTGCTTCCCAAGGAGTACACAATTAAAGGAAATGAACACAAGACGCAGAGTACAGGGCTCTGGTTCCAGCCCTGCCGATGCAGATACAGTCTGCTTTTCTTTTTTTTGTTTTAATATTTATTTATTTATTTGGTTCTCTCTGTCCTTTGATTGAGTAATGACAATAGTTCAGCAGGAAAGCACACAGAAAGGAAATAACGCCCTAGGGCCCATCAGTAGTCAAAGTAATTAGTTCCATGTTAGCATCAGGGCGCTGCTAACCAGCTCACAGGCCCGGCTCTCTGAATAAGCTGCCATGTACGAGAGCAGTCTACTCCAAAATAAAAACCGATTTTGTGCGAAAGAAAGGAGAGTGGGGATTATGAGACTGGGAAGGACTGAATTTGGGAATGAGGGGTATTTTTTCAAAAGCGTATCAGAAACTGCAAATGCTGCCCTCGCCTCCCAGATCTGGCCATTATGCAGCACAGGTTTTTTTTCTAAGTATGTGTGCTTAGGAGCAGCAGAAGCAGGAGAGAGAGAGAGAGAGAGAGAGAGAGAGAGAGAGAGAGAGAGAGAGAGAGAAAGCACAAGCTAGCAAGTGTGGAAGACCAAGCAAAAATATTATTCCATGAGGTACCTAGGGAACACAAGGTCTAATTGGAGAATCAATAACTGAAACCCCATTTTAAATATTCTGCTCTATTAATTCTTCAGGTTAATAGAAGCTGCCTGCATGGTGATATTTTGGGGATATAGATATTCAGAGTTGGATTACTTTTGACAAGAGCGTAAGGAATCTATTCAAAGCTGATTTTCCCCCCTTTTGTTCACCGAGGACCTGCAGAATCTAAGATAAAAATGGCAGTTGTCCTGAGGGCACCCCGAGGCATGTCATTAAAATCGGAATTTGATCCTCTTTTCATGGTTACTTGGGACAATCAGGCACATGAAACCTGAAAACTCATCAGTTTTCCAAAATATGACATGTCCTTGACTCTGCCATGCAGCAAGCCCTGGCTATTTCAAAATCCCTTTAGATGTCACTCTGCCTTCAAGAATGCACAATGCACAGGGCAGTCCCAGGCAAGGAAGGGGTGAGAGTAGCCCTGGAGCATCTTGTCCCCACCCTTGCTGGTATTTCCCATCAAAGACAAAGTCCATCGCAGCCTTCCAGTAAAAGGACAGTAAAAAGCTTGCGTGTTTTCAAAGAAACCAGGCAATTTACTAATTGTAATTAACGTCAATCTGAGAAGTGTTTTTAATCTACTTGTTCAAGCATTCCAGGTAATGGGTTCCTCGGGTTTTAAAGCTGATGGAGCCACGGAGAACCTGAGAGATAATGTGTTACCATATAAAATTATACGGTAGGTTATCGTCCATTTGTTTTGTTTCTTTACATTCTTTCTTTTTTAAATTTCTGCTAATAAAGGCTTTCTCTAGTCTATTGCTCACATTATCCAAAGGCAGAGAATTTGTAAAAGCCGAACTATCCAGTGTTGAGGGGCGTTGGAAGTGAAATGTGTATTTTACAAGGCAATCCCTAGGAACCAAAGTTTTCTTTTAACTAATAAATCCTTAAATGAATTCGTGAACCAAGGTCTTGTCCCATCCTCTACCCTATTACTTGCTTTTCAAGATAAATGACAGAGAGCCTCCCTCTCTGGGCCCTTCTGTTTTCCCTGACCTGGGAGATATTTGAATATTCCCAGCAGTAAGAAGAGCTTTTCATGAAGAAAGGGCAATGCTCTAACCCCAGGGCAAACAGGAAGCTTTTCCAAGGAGGAAGCATGTGGGTTAGCTATTTCCCCATATACCTTAAAACTAACTTTTCTTTCCACAAAAGAGAGAATAAGAAGAGATTTGGCTACAGAACTTTTACCTGCCCACGAAAGTCAGCTGCATTTTGATGGATGTTGCTGTTGCAGGCACTGTCAGATCAAGACTGTGCAAGAGGCAACCACGTGACTAGCCAGTATGGACTATAGAATGGAAGTCATTTAGCATCACTGGCAGGTCCAAAAATTCTTGTGCTTGGCTCCTATACTCAAAATATCCCTTTTCTTGTGTAAGAATCTACTTCCTGGACTTCAGTTGTTTGAAGGTGTGATTGAACAACAGGAACTTCCTTTTGAGTTTGTTTAAATGATGACCTGCCACACAAGACAATTCCTCTCTGGCAGAGGCCTATGGTTGGATTTCTTTCCTCAAATCATCTTTCTGTAGGAATAACATTTGAGGACTTTTTTTTTTGTCTTGCTGTAGTTCTAGTTGTCAGGTTTCATAATATGAACAAGCAAAGGAATAACATAGAGTGAGCAAGGTCTCATGCAAATCTCTGGTTTTTTATTATTGCTGTTTACCAACAGTTTCTTACTAGCTGATAAATGGCATGTATCTTGAGCTTGCTTTGTCCTGTGGCTCCACATACAGTTTCTGTCTCACCTGGGTGTGTTTGTCCCTCTCCACCTCTGTCTTATTTCAGTTCTAAATGAGGCCCCTGCTGGTGGCCTTCCCAATTACTATCAACTTGGCAAGGGTCATGCAAGTGTGCTGCTTTGTACTTACACATTATGAAATGGTCATTGTGGCAAAAACTTGAATTTTGTGTTGTGCACTAGCGTCCAGTATAAAACTCAGTTGAGTTTCTTTTCTTCCGCAAAGTAGTACTGAGTGCTAACTATGCCCAAATTACAAGAAGTAATAGATTCTTTTGAAGATATATGATACCTATAAAAATATAGCATCTATCAGATAATGCTCAGTGGTTGTAAACTAGACAGCCGTTGGGCCAAATTCAGCCTACCATCTACTTTTGTAAATCAAGTCTTATTTATTACACAGTTAAGATCATTCTTGCACATATGATCTGTCTGATGTTGTGTTACAAATTTAGAATGTAGTAGTTTTAGCAAAGGCCCTATGACTCCCAAGAGCAAATTCTTTACTATCTGGGCCTTTATGAGAAAAGTCAGCTGACCCTTGACCTACATTTTTGCAGTGGTTCACAGCAAGAAGCCAATCACCTGACTAAGGAGCAGCCACAATGAGATCAACCCTGATAAACTGTTAATGGAAGCACTTCTCAAATGTATAGGGAAGAGCAATTTTAAAAGTAGCTCTTTCCTATAAACAATTGTATGGGAACTTTACTTTCACTGGGGAGACATCTATCAGAGCTGAGAGAGTTGCAATTATCATTCCTCCAATGGATGTAGAACTTCATACTTATCAAGCACTGTTTATGCAGTTGCCCATGAAATACTGATTTCATTTATTTGTTCAACAAATATTTGCTGTCTTTCAGGAGTTCATGCAGGGGATTCATTGGTGAGCTAGATTGGAAGTAGGTATTTAAATTCCCATTCCTTATATTTAAAAACTGAGTGCTAAGAATAAGTGGCACAGACAAGATCAGAGTAGGTGCAAATCTTCCAGCTTAATGTCTAGTGTACTTAAGTGAGTAATTATGATGACGACAAAATAATTATGAAGATTTGCCCAAATGTCACCTTTTCTCTAATTGTAGGCTTATTGGTTTGTGGTCTCCTCTTTTAAGTTTTTATATATTAGTTTTTTTTTTTTTAAAAAAACCAGTTTTAACAAGACTTAGTCTAGAACATCTGTGAATGTGGTTTCTTTCCACTTTGATTTCCTCATCTTTCCAGTGGGAATAGTATGTAGTTTTTAGCTTATGAATGGCAAATGGACATGTCATTGTTCACTAAAACAAAATAAAAACAAAACAAAGCCAAGATCCTAAAAAAAACTTAGCATTATAGGTCTTTTCCAAACCCCCAGCTTAAAGAATCTACCAGCCATCACCTAGACACACCTAATTATTTGACACCCTCAACTCAGAATAACCTGAAAATCCAGGCTTGAGAACTGAGCAATTTATTGAGACACACAATCAACTATCATATTTTAAGTAAGGGTATGATTTGTGTTGGACCACATTTCCAGCTTTGCTGGGGTACATGAGGCTCACAGACTGACAAACATTTGAGAATATAGTCAGAGATAGACTTGTATTCTCATTAAGAAGATTTATGGCCAGTCTTCTGTAAAGACCACCCCGACGTTCCAGTCTCCCTGTTTGTGACTTTATTTGCTTAACTCCCATTCATTTTCTTCAGTGTAAAGATGAAGCGGGGGAGCACTAGTCTAACCAAGTGGTGGGAATCAATTGGATGAAGACACAGGGCTGTGCAAAAATGAGCTCCCTTTGTGCTAGAGCCCAAGATGTTGATCTGATTTCTTCTGTTAGTGCTGTCTTAAGAAGGTTCCAGTCAGGGTACTGATACCTCAACATCAGGCAGTGAGTGACATCCAAGGACGCCTTTGGCAGCATCATGTTCTCCAGTGTGTGGACACTGAGGAAAAAGACAGGAACTCCAACAGATGAAAACCTGTTAGCAGCACATTCTGCTAGGAAGCTATGCTGCTTTGCCTTGGATAGAAATTTGAAGGAAGAAGAGACTCCCTTTTTATCACTTTAGTAGCCAGGGGATATTGGAAAAATTACACATAAAAATAATATTTATGGGTCAGGTAATTATTCTTGTCACTTGGGGGAACGAACTTGGTAATAGGAAAAAAAAAACACTCTCCTATCTCCTCTTGATTCTGGAGTCTAAACTTCTTTGGCACCAGCCTGCTTTCAAATCAGGTGGCACGGCTGCTGGCTGTCACCCCAGGACACTAGAGGAAGTGTTCAACATTAAGTGAATTCAAGGGGTATTCCCTGTAATGAGCCATGCTGTCTTGTATTAACGATGTGAGCTTGAGGAAAACTTGAAGGCGCAAAAGACTGTGGTTATGTAGGTGTTCTTTCATGTCGGGCACTACACTTACTGCTTTTGATTAAGATGTATGTGATTGAGTTACTGAAAACAACATTTGTTGAGAGATGGAAGATTATCATGGAGAATTGCAGGAGAGCCAAAAACAAGGTGGGGGATGAAGTGTGAATGAGAGGTTACATACATTGATGTCCTGTTTGCTTGATTTAGGAGTTTGAGATAGACTTAATCCATTTCATATTTTTAACAAGGTAGGAAAAACCTCTTAAAAAATAACCACCAACCCATAATCAAAATCTATCAAAATAGGTTCTGACAGGTAACTTAAAGTTAGTTTCGGCTAGATTAATTGTGTGCTGGGAGTAGAGAAGAGTATTGTGGAGTCTCTTAGGGAAACCTACACTGCATTCATAAATATTTTCTACTAACATTTGTAATATTCCAGCGTTGATAGATAAAGTGAGATTTTTTCCCCCTGAAGTTTGAGTGTTTCAAGTGAAAACTCATTTTTATCTCCTATTTTTTTTTCTGAAACACCACGAATATGAGCAGAACCCATCATCTCTGAACACAGAAATTAAAGAATGAAATGGACTATGAACTGAAGCTGAACAATCTAATTTCACTCTTGCAGTTAATATGATGAGAGAAACCTCAAAACCACGGCTGCTTAAAGGGCAAAAACTCGTGGAATGTTTGAGGTTGAATCCTCTAAATAGCACCTGTAGTTGGGCAGTGGAAAATGATGCTAAAATCCGCTATGCAGAACGGAATCTCTCCCAGAAGGAACCACGCTCCAGATGTGCGCAGCGTCTTCTCTGATTGTTAGCTGGTCTTCTGCTTTGCCAAGGGGCCATCCTGGCCATGCTATTGCACTTTATAGTTGAAGGCTGAGGGAAAGAGAAGGCTCTAAATGGCACTGACTCAGGGCAGGAGACAGCACTACACACAGAAATGGATACCTGGGCATTCTTGTTTCCAGAATCCCAAGCCCACCTCATCTGCTCCTCTCTGCTCCATCCATTTATTTTCATCTACACAATGAAGCCACAGTATCTGCCGCATAGTGAACTGACTCTTCTCAAATTGGTCTGGTTTAGCATCCCAGGAAGCAAAAGCTGACTTCTGCTTCTGTGGATTCACTCAGCTACCTGTCTGTTTGCTAGTCTGAACTACTCATAACAATGCAGTCTCCCTGTCCAGAGGCCCTGACACTGAGCTTTTATTTAAGAATCTTTTATAGACTGGCTAAGGATTTATAATTAAATTTAAAAGAAACTTCTACATCGTAGTTTTGTTTTTGCCATCTTCGTAAGCAGTATGACTCTGTTATAGAAAAATGTGGAAATAATAAGCATAAAAATAAAATAAAATTTCAAAGTGTGCTGGAGAATTTTAATTTCTGTGGACCAGTTGAACATAAATTTCATTTTCTATTTTAATGAATTCAGGTGACTTTCTTCCTTGGTTATGAGGGGGGATAGAAAGCCTTCTTGTGTATCTTTGTGTGTTTCTGAATATCAATATTTATTTTACAGCTCTATATAGAGAGTCAAAGGGTGTATATCTGTCTTCTGCTCTCCATTTAGATGAGTTTCATAGCTACGCTTTGCGCCTCACGCTTGTAATCCCTTCAGGAGGTGAGGACCAAGGAGTCAGGCTTTCAGTGTTATCTTGGTTTACATAGGGTGTTTGAGGCCAGCCTTGGCTACACGAGACACTGGCTACATGAGACGGTTGTTTTTCTTTGTATATCCATGTTAAGAAAATTGTTTTATCAGAGATGTACAATGAACTTCTTTATTTAATCTCATAGAAGAAAGACAAGAAACTCATAAAGGCCTGCTTTTTCTTCTTTGCACACATGATAGTTCAAAATTCCATTCATCTCAGACTTTATACTGACCTCCTCACCACCCCCACACACATACAAAAGACTGTAACTGTGTTTTAGGACAGTCTAGAATTTAGTAATGAGTCTTGCTCACCTGACTGCATGGTTCAAGGTCTCATCAAGCACTGGCCAGCAGGGAGGGGTGGTATCAGGACTGAAGTCAGCTGCTGAGTTTTTCAAGTACATCCCTGGGAACAAAATAAGCACTCAATCTACATATGACTGGATTATTATTTTATTTAATTCAAGGTGGGGTCCCTGGTAGTCCAGACTAGCTTTCAGCTAACTATGTAGCTGAGGATGACCTTAAGCTCCCGATTCTCTTGCCTTTATCTCCCTTGTGCTGAGACTATAGACATTTGGCACCACGCCCAACTTTTTATTTTTTTTAATATTATTAAATATACTTTTTTTTTGCTCAATGAGAAAAAATACTAGTTTTGGTTATCAAAAGTTCTTTTCTGTGATTGTAAAGGAGAGTGGCCTCAGTTCTTCTTTTATGGTGTCAATAAACTATTGGACTTGGTGGCAAACAAATCCCACAGAAAGCAGTTAGGAAGGATCAAGCACGGCCCTCACTGCGGGCACAGGGGTGCCTTTTCTTTGCTCGGAAAACGATCCCGATGCGAAGGTGCCCTTTCTGAGAGTCATCCTGTTCTTTTCCTTCTCCCCAATATTGACACAAAAATAAACTGTCCTACTTGAGTCACACAGAGGTGTTTCATTAGTTGAGTCTTTACCAGGTAGTATTTTAAATCATAAACAACACTTGATCGTGAACTCGAGGGGGAATATTAATAAATGATTAATTTTTTAATAAGGGAACTACTAGAAATGTTTTAAGGGTAGTTTTTCTATGCCGCTCTCAGCTGAGTTATGCTAATAAATGACATATCTATCTGACTTTGATATTTGGGAGGTCATTTCCTTTTTCAAAGCCAGACACAGATTTGAAGACGTGTCATGAAGACTGGTCTTTGAAGCTGGTTTCACCCACATTTCCTTTAAACACACACAGAATGAATTTCCCACTCAACCTGTTTTTTTTTTTTTTGACTTTGAAATCTCTGAATGCTTATACTTTATCTGCAATATTACATTATTATTCTGGTTAGAACTCTCCTGACCAGGAGCATTCTGCACCTTGGCGGGGAATGTTTCCATGAAGAACTTGATGCTTACACGACAACTGGGTCATGAGAGGCCTGTAAATCGAGTCAGATCATGTCATTCTCTTCCTGGGTTGCTTTCCAGCTCGATTTTTTTTTATGACTTTTAAGTACTTCATGATCAGTAAATAATAAATTCAATTTACCAGATAGAAGTTTTGTCACTTAGAAAGACTCACTTGGAATATATATTTCTTAATTGGCATCAGTGGCACATTTCCCAGGAAGCATAACAAAATGGATCATTTAATAGATGCCCAATCTCTCCATCCATCTATCTATCAGTGCGGTACATGATGTTTTGACTTTAATATGGTAATTATCTCGGGCTGACTTCAGAGCAGGAAGCTGCCTCCCACACAGCACTGCTTAATTACTTCAGACTCCAGCTTGCCAAGTGAAAAATTGACTGTTTTTTGCACATTGCATGGAATCGAAATGATTCCATTGTCATTTCAGTTGAAATACAGCCTGACATCTGCATAGAATCATGGCAAAGATAATGCAAAATTTCTCTGAAATTCTAAAATGGTCTGAAAGCTGCCTTATTTTATTATTATTTTTTTATGAAGCTGCACTTCGTTTCCAGAATGTTAATGAAGATCCACTTCGTATCCAGAGAAGCAAACTTTAGGAACTCTCTTCTGCAGATGCCCTGAGTGGCAAGTCGATAAACGTCTGTGTTAGCTACAGCCCAATGCCTGCTTTCACAATTAGGGGGCAGAAGAGCAATTGGAATTGGCGTGGACTGCAATTAACAGTGAAAATGGTTAGCTTGGGTGTTTAATCAAATGAAAGTCAAAAATTTAGCGAACTGCATCTTTGTGTAGATTTTGAAGCTAGACACTCTTCAGATGAAATTGTCAAATAAACCCAGTCTGGCTTTGTGTAGAAATTCGTCAAAAATAGCTTTGTTTGCCTCCCCTTCAGATTGCAACTGTCAATCACATGCCCTTAATTGAATAATTTGCACGATACCAAGAGCAGATTTTGTGAACAAAATGTCCACAAAACATGTGATTGGACGGAGCAAGAAAGTAAAATTACAAGGGAAGGCGTTAGCACAGTGGAGCAAATCACAGCCACGCTTTCCCTTTGGCCAGAAGCACTCCACGAGTAGCAATGACACCTTTGCCTTGTAAACCACAGGGGAAAGTAATTAAATTTAACAGAAGCTGCCCTTGATTTAAAGCCACAGGGGAAGTAATTAAATTTAATAGAAGCCACTACTTCTAAACAAAGATATATGGTATTTCTATCACCAAATGCTAACCCCCCTGCATTGTGCCCATTGAGTCTAGTGGTCTGCCTTGGAAGTCAGGTTCAGAACAACTGCTGGGCAATGTGTCACTGAGTGCTATGAATTAGATTTCTAGGAATGAAACTCGGTTGGTGAAGTGCTTGCTTAGTATGTGTGAAACCTTGAGTTTGATCCCTAGTGAGTCAGGCATGGTGTATCAGAAATTCAAGGTTCTCCTCGGCTATATAACGAGTTAGAGGCCAACCTGGGATTCATGAAACTCTTTTTCATTAATGTAGCACTAGCACAACCTAGCCATAGTTCAAGAACCGGTGGTGCCCTCCCTGGAAACCTAACCATACTAATATTTGGCTTTAAGATGTCATAGGAACTTTGGAATGAAAAATACAGTTCTGCTTTTATCCAGTCAACCTTGATGCATTTTGTGGTTGTGCCTAAACTATCATCCCCAGTGTCTGTCACTAAGGGGGCCACTGTCATTGCCTTTCTAAACCAGTCCAGTGTCCAGGCTCTGGAAGAACAAAGTTCCCCTTGCTTAAGCTGTGTACCCTTGACATCACAGCTCTGCGGAACTGGCCATAGAATTTCACTTCTTTTCCACTCTGGGTAAGTCCTAGGTCAAATGACAGTTGAGGTGAGGTAATGGGTTTCCAGAGCCGTCCTTTTTGTTGTGAATACTTTTAGGGGACACAGTTATTTCTTCACCATGCCCGGTACCCTGTATGTATCTGCGTGGCTGAAAGGATGCCTTAATTTGTTGTCTTTTTGCTTTTGTTTTTGAAAAGAACTTCTACAAGCACATATCTTTAAGCCTTTATCCTAAATCTCACACAAAAAAAATGAGCTGGGTGGGGAAGTTCACTAATGTAGTCTTAGCACTTGGTGGGCTGATGAGGAAGACACCTAGGCCAGCCTGATATCTATAGCGAAATGCTGCCTATAAGCAAACAAACAAACAAACAAAAAAAACAAAAAACAAAAACAGACTTTAATATGCTAACATACTACATAAATTGAATTTTACCTGAGATCAAGAGGTCCACCACAGCTCTTGTTTCTTCTGTTTTCTTCCAATATGGGATTGAGAACTGTAGAAAATATTTCTTGACTAGCCTTTACAGTGATATGAGATTTCCCTCTGTATGCTGTGATTAGGTTTTATTGCCATTGGTTAATAAAGAAGCTGCTTTGGCCTATGGCAGGGCAGAATATAGCAAGTCAGGAAATCCAAGCAGAAATAGAGGAGGAAAGAAGGCAGAGTCGGGCAGACGCCGTGTAGCTGCCAAAGGATAAAGATGCCAGAACCTTACTAGTAAGCCACAGCCTCGTGGCAATACACAGATGAATAGAAATGGGTTAATTTAAGGTATACGTTGAAGTTGATATAGTTTTGTGTGATTATTTGGGTCTCGGTGGCCAGGAAATGAAAAGGCAGTCTCTGTTTACATTACACAATCAGATTGGAAGGCACAACATAGATAAAGGATGAAAAGAATAATTTTCTTCCCAAATTTAATATCAGTGAAACAAAAACCTAAACCATTTGCCCAGAGAATAAGTGAGGGAAAAGAGTGGGGTGTCATGGAGGGGCAGTCCCTAAGAATCATTGAGACAGTGGGGTGGCATATGGTACTTATAACACAGTATAGCTTACTGAAGCAGAGGGATGAAGGCCAGGTGCTGGCTTGATTACTTGAGTACCTGGCCTAGCTCTTTCTAGCCTCATACTTTTGGCTAGTTACTTCCCTGGATCACAGATTTTTTTTTATGTGTAAAGTAGTTATGGTAATAGAATCTAGCACATGGAGCTGGAAAAAGTACCAAACTGGTAAATTGTGTCATACATCTGAGTGCCTAGAAGAGTACCTGATGCCCGGCAAGCATTGTTTCGACGTCAGCTCTCCTGACTTGTTATGTAGGTTGAAGATGGTTCACTGTAGATAGCAGTTCCACATCACACCGTACACCGTAAATCTACCCCACATGGTTTTATTTGAATTGCACACCCCGAAGACATTGGAGACATTGCCGCGTATTAAAATCAGAGGAAAAGCGACGCAACCACAATCCCCAGTGCTCGGATTGAAGAGCGGCGGTGAGCCATTTGGTTTGGAAGCTGGCATGGGAGGGGTCTCTGGAGTAGTATTGAGGGGATGGAACAGAAGAAGTCAGCAGGCGCGGTCACGGTGAGAACGGTACATCAGTACATGATGTTAAATCCCCCTCAAAAATCTTCTGATCGCCTCCCTGGAAGTTGTGAATTCTGCCCGCTTTCTTGGTTATCCCAGGACGGGAACAGAAATAAGTGAAATCGGCCGCTACTCCTTCCAGGACTGATCGTGCAGTCACAACACATTTGTCAGCTATATATTTTCCTGTCAAGTAGTTGTTGGATAGAAAACCACTAAAGAAAGAGTTTTTCTTTGTCACATAAACTTTTCACAATGGAAAAGGCTTCTGAAATAAATCTAGCGGCACTGGGGAGTTTACAAATACTAGCATATTAATATACAGCTAAAATAATAATAAAAAAACACCATGCTGCTAAAGATGTTTAGTATTATCAGCTCACTGCAGGAGTTTATTAGAAACTCCTGCTTTCTTTTATTAAAATTTCAATTGGCTTGGTGAATGAGATCCTATGTTAGTGTCATAAAGTGAGAAGCCAGAAGGAGAAGATATTGGCAACTAAGTGCAGATTTCATTTTAAAAACACTTTACATTATAAAAGAGAAGGTTTCATATTGTAAATATCACATATCATGCTAGTGTTGTTAAAGTACACTTAGTAATTTTTAGAAATTCATCAAATTGTCTATGTCTATGATGAGATCCGGCACATTTCATATTTCTGCAGTAAAGTTTTAAATTTTTCCCAAGATGTTTTTAGTTATAATTGGCAGACATGATTTTTTAAAGTTTCATAAGATAGTACCAAAGTGTAATTTAGTGGGAATCCTCTGGCAGTGTAGCGCGTAGCAACCGCTTATTTTAATAACCAGCTGGTGATTTTTTCTTCTGTGTTTTGGAAGCTTTTGCTGAACTAACACAGTTTAGGTGGGTGACGAGAGAGATCACCTCTCTTGTTCTCTGGTTGCGCGTTTGGATCGGCAGTGTGGGAGCGAATTTCGTGGAGCACTTTCTGCATGAGATGGCGGTAGGCAAGGATCTAGGGTGCAGTCAGTCGCTGGGGAGCTCTGAGCAGAGCCTCACCTCCACACTGCAGCATCTGGAGACTTCGTGCAAGTGAGAAGTGTTCAAGTTGCAGCTGCAGCTCTTTCATAACAAGTTCGGTAAATGTTACACATGGTTGCTTGCTTAGAAAATATTTTCCAGATTGAACATGTTTATGGCATTGGCATTTGAAGCTGAAGTCCCTTCCTTCCTGATTAGAGCAGAGAGTATTCACAGACTGCATTCTGACTTTATGGGGGTGGAAAACTGGCAATGGGTCATTTACAATTTTCAAACAAATCAAAATGCACTTTGATCGTTAGTCCAAGTTTTCTTTAAATGCAATGAATAACAATAATAGATTGGCCAAATGTAGCTGTTTGCCCCTAAAATGTGGTCCCCTTTAATGTAATCTTTTTAAAGTTGTGGTCTAGATTAAAATTAACATATTTAATCCATCTTAGTCACAGCATATATTTTCTGAGAAGAGACATTTAACTCAGCAGGTGTGTGTGCATGTGTGTGTCTGTCTTTCTGTCTGCCTGTCTGCACGAGTTTATTTTCACAATTTAAGTCACAACACGTTATCTGAGAGTGGAGTGTGTATTTATAAAATAAAGGCAGCGTTTATTTTTACATAGATTTTTCTGTGTGAAATATCACATTTTATTTATAAGTCATTAGGTGTAGGTGTGTTGAATGTTGTCAAAGCAAGTGGAGACTATTTTAGCAAAGAGTTGCATTCAAGACAAAGAGATTGTGTGCTCAAATCTTTTGGCGTTTTAAAATCCCAAATTGGAAATTTAGTTTAATGGATACGTTTTATAATATTAGTTGTTTAGCATTAATTTTGATCACAACTTTGAAATAAGAAGATAAATAATTACTTTTCTTTGATTTGGTTTTCCTTTCTGCTTAAACAAAAATGCTACATTGACGGCCAAAATGCCCTCGGGTTGCAAATAGGCACTCAGATAACACCGTGCACTTAGCCAGCTGCTCTTCCACGAAGAAAGTCTTACTGCTTTTAACTGAATGTGCTAGCATCCAGCAAAATCCTGAGAATTTCTCCTAACATTTGTTAAAATCTGAAATGTAATATCCTTCCTTCGTACTTCATAACAGATGTGCCTTATATATATATATATATATCCATGGAGAAGATCTTTATACAATAGATTTTGGTTGTGACATTGTAAACACAAAACAATAGTTACCTTTGTCCACACTAATGCCTTGTCATTGTGAATGAAATGGCAGCTGTCAGTATTGCGCCCAGAATTTGGAAAAGACAATGAGGCTAATTCGTCTGTAAACCAAGTTGCTTCACTGTGCTTCCCTCCCAATAAATAAATAATAGATGCATGTTCCAAGCACCTTTAATGAGGCTTAGAAATGACCTATGCGAGCCACCAAATGGTTTGCGTTGGATCTGATCTTTAGGTATGGAGAGTAATATTTTAGTTGAGCTTGTAAAAGAATAAAGTACTTCAAAAACCAAATCTATGTGTGATTAATTGCAGAGTCGACCGTTTTAATTTCAACCCAGGGGGAAAGGCGAAAACAAATGAAAGAATACAGCGACCCATAATGAAGGGCAGTAAAATAATCTAAGTGAATCATTTTATTAAAATGGTTGTTCCACTATAAATAAGGAACCATAAAAAGAGCAATTTGTATATTCTCTTACGAAAAGCCTCACTCTAGGCAGCCAAACACTAAAATTTTATATGGAAGCACACCAATGTGCTCCCCTAAGGATCATGGAGATATCTGCTGTTCTTTTTAACCAAGATTGAAAAGCTTATAAAGCGCTTAGCAAAGACTTCTAAAAATAAACCCTTTCCTGCGGTCTGTTGCCCCCTCCACTGCACACGGTGTAGGTGTAGGTGAGAGCATCCTTCCTTCCTTGTGCCAGCCACATTGTTTGACTCCAGTCGGAAGAGCTTGTCGGTGTTGCCAGGCTCCGCATGACAGTGTCTAACCCTTTCCTCGAGGGCATCTCTCCTTGAAACGACAATGATGCTGTACCGTCTCTCATAGGTGGGAAACGAACAAGTATATGATGGTTTAATTGTAACTGGTCAAGCTAAAAATAAAATGAGCTGCAAGGTCAGGGAAAATGTATAGGGAACAACCCCGCAGAGGAACCCAGAGATACGAGGGATATTTTGTTATTATCGGTAACAGCTGCCTTATGGCTTTCGACATGGTTTTCTCCCCATCTACAGACTGTTCCTGAACAACATCCCATCAGTGCGGTGTATTCTTTCATGGTTTCCCTAAGCAAAGCTCTCTTGGCCATTTACCTTGCTCCAGGTAACTTGGGGGAAACACAGCAGACTTGTATCATTCCGGGGAGTCTGTTGAGTTATTTGGCTGCTAATTGATTCTCAAAGGAAGCTGACTGTTGGCTCTCACCACAAGACTAGGTTAAGAATTCTTCCACTTAGGCGGGTTTATTTCAATAAAATTAAAACTGCTAGCAGAATGGATATTAGACAGGGAAAGGGGTTTTTAAAGGAAAAGATGTAACAAATACTGTCTTCATGAGTCAGAAAAAGAATTTTGACAGTTCTTAAGATGTAGGAGCCCATTATATTTTAAAATTCCACCATCCTCTTGACTGTTGATGCAATTGACATACATCATGATAAAAATGAAAGCTCGAGGCTTTAAATTGTGATTTAAGGGGACTCATGCCCTGGAATAAGAATCTTAGAGGACAATGTAATAACTAACTTGTTTGAACATGGTTTTTACCTCTCTTCTGTCTTTTCCAGGGAACTGTGTTTGTAGCTCAGTGTACAGTAAAATGTGCTGTAGTAGAATAGATTCCTCCACATAGAAGCAGCCTTACTCTAAAGGCAGAGCATCGTGGCGACTTGCTAAAGGTGCATTATTCCTGTGAATGGGTTTATCAGCAGTACAACAACATTACAAGACAAGCTCAGCCATAAAAAGGATTAAGTGGCTCTGTGTAATACTGATTAAGTAACAGAGCAATACATGCTAGTTGTGAGAATAACTGGGGCTGCCAAGTCTTCGGAAACAACACAGTCGTAAAAGTTTACTCTCCTTGCAGACCCAGCATTTCCCTCTGGGATCTTCTCGAGCGATATTCAAACATCAGCTCTTCTGCAGTCACTAAATCCTGCCTGCATTAAAACAGTCGGTCATCAACAATCCAAACCGGTTTTCGGTCCTCCTATTTCAATAGGTAATTGTGATGTTCGGACTTGACCCACGTTAAATACTGCCCCTGCCTCTTAGTGGCTGGCTGACCCTCAGTGCAGGCTAAATATCTCCAGACTCCTTACCCGTAAAATGTGGGGAAGACTTAAACAATAATAGGAGGGTCAGAAGAAAGATTGCATGTAAAGTGCCAACTATACTTCCCTGCTTGTTTTAAGCACTAAAAATACTGGCTGCTATTAAATAATTGTACCACTTTTCTATTCAGTGTTTGAGAGATAAATACCTTTTTTTTAGTGCATACAGAGAACCTGTTGGGTTTTTTTTTATGTTCTAAGTGATGAAAGATGCTCTAACACTTTGTGATGTTATTCCCTAGAAAGGAGCACCCCGAGGTGTCACTGACTTAGACAGCATGAAATTTAACAGATTTAACAATACAAAGGAGATTATATATATATATGTATATATATACAAACACACATATATATACATACACACATATATTTATATATATTTTCTTTGTATACTCTTTATATAATTTCTTCACATATTATATATAAAATTTCTTTTTACAAATTATTTGCATCATTTGACAAAATAAAAAAAAATATTCCCCAAATGAAGTTTTCTCACCTGCTGGCTGCTTATGAAAGGGTTCATTCACCCTGTTCAAGTTTTACGTGAGAAATTAGTTTCAGGAGATAATTTCATCCATATCTCTTGAAATTCTTTTCATATGGGCTATGCAGTGTTATAAATTCTGACTTAATATGAGGCAAAGAAAGGAGGAAAAGGCTGTAGATTTCACACATGGAATCCATTCCACGTTGTTTTTGCTAGATTTTCTGAGACCCCGGGGATCCAATAACAATAGGTTATATGGAGTGCAATTAGAACCATGATGCAGAAGGAAGAAAATGAAGGTAGATGTTGGTATTTCCAGGCCAAGCAGTTTTCTGTATACTTACACACAGTGCATGAGATGCATTTGGAAGACCTTGGTGTTGCCTTCAATACCTCAGGAGTGTTTTCAGAAAGCAGGAAAAAAAATCCTTTAGTGAAACTTTAAAATCTCACATCAAACTGTGTTATTCTGCAATGCAGGAAAATGTTAGTTACGCAATTACACCCCAAATTAGAACCCTTGGTTTTAAACATTTATATCCGGTTGCATCGGTCACCTTTCTATGAACAGGAATGGGGTGTGTCAGGATATGTGTGGCAGGGCTGGGGACCAGCTAGGGGAGCCCTGAAGGGTGCTGGGCTATAGACAACAAGGCTGCTGATGGTTTAGTAATGCTGTCTGGATATGGGAAGAGCTTCTGTGTCCCAGCTGGAAAGGAGCAAAGGAAGGGAGGGGTGTGTGAGGAGGGAACTAGGTGTCAGTGATGGTTGACAAAGTATCCTTACAGTTGGGAGCGTGCAGATGCGTCTGGGAAGGGAGCTGGGCAAGAGAGAGGTACTATCTTGCAACAGCTTTGTGGAGACCCCTCTCCAGCTTTTGTGACAAGGGCAGTTAAGGGAGCTAACCCCAGAGGACTTCAGCTGGAGACTCTGAGTAGGGGAGGTACATTTTATTTTTATTTATTATCACAACACACGCTATAAATTTTTAAACCTACTGGAGTAATTTCCCGTGAGAGGAAACCTGACCCCATTCCCACGGCTCGCCCACTCTCAAAGTGTTAAGTGAGTCACAAAGCATTTGGAAGGGTTTCTTTAAAGTTCTGGGTCTCGGCAGATCCCAGGGTTGCAAGTCTTACTCGCTGGGCCCTGCTAATACTGCGGCTTATTTATTTACTGGTATTAAGGATGGAGGGAGTGAATAGGGCGGCAGCTGCAGGTCTGTCCTGCACCCCTGGAGATTTGAGGCCACTGGAGTTGAAGGGGGAGATATCCTATTTGAGCAATTGTTTGTTATGCAATAAAAATGACTCAGTAGCTCTGAGCATGAACTCTCCCAGGGAGGGTGCTGCTGGAGGCAGTTGGGGAAAAAAAATTTTTTTTAACCAAATGAGCAAACAGGAGCTCAGGGCTTTGTTATAAAAAGGTGACTTTGTTGCCTTCCTTCCTCTTGGCTTCATTTGCTGGTCAGGCTGCCCCAGAGGGACTCCTGCTCCAGAGACCACCATCAGCACTGAGTAACCAGGGGACTGCAAAGGGGTAGACAAAACTCAGAAGCATCAAGGAGAGGTTTGTGACATGCAGTAAAATCCACGGATATAGAACACTTGTTTTTTTCTCTTTTGCACTATTTATTTTTGTAAAACAAAAATAAGTATTCATACTGAATAGTGTCAAATGATAATAGAGATTTCCAGGTGTGGGATCCCCAGGAGCAGCATCTCAGGGGTTTCACTAGAGAAGAGCCACTGGCTAGTAGCTGCAGTAGGTCCCACCTAGACTGTATTCTTGGGACTCTCCGTATTTGTGAGCAGCAGACAATAGCAGCAGGAGCTCACATCCGAAAGGACACCAGTATTTGGATATGTCTATATACTCCTGGGGAATTTGGAGGCCACAAACCTTCAACTCTGCCACTGATCTCTCCTCTTTGCTTATAACCTGAATGTTCTCTCTCTCTCTCTCTCTCTCTCTCTCTCTCTCTCTCTCTCTCTCTCTGTCTCCCTCTCTATTACACACACACACACACACACACACACACGAGAGTTTGTGTGTGTGTGTGTGTGTGTGTGTGTGCATGAGTATATTCCTCAGGAGCTGTCCACTTTGTGTTTTGATGCAGGATTTCCCACTGCCTAGGTACTGGCAGATTGAGCACAAATGATTAACCAGAAGCCCTGGAATCCTCCTGTCTCTGCCTCCCAAGTGCTGTCATTAAAAATACTTTAAAACACAGCCATTTTTTTTAGATGGGTTCTGGAGAATCAAACTCAGGTCTTCATACTACTTAGGCAAACATTTTGCTAGCTAAGCTATCTTCCCAGTCCCCAGAAAGAATTTTAATGAATGCTATTTGCTTTTTTTTTTCTTGGAAAAGAATCAACCAAGGAGTAAAGGGTGGTGAAGAGAGTCCCTGACATCCTAATTCTAAGAAGTCAGATCAGTCGATTATCCTAGGCTTGCAAAGCTTTCACACAGGCAGTGGTTCTTCATGCATGTTTACACCAAACAAAAGGCAATGTGGTCTACAGGTGTGGTCCTGAGAACTGCAGGTGCCCTATTCCAGCTGCTGAGCTGGGCTGTGGAGGAGTGATGCTCTCCACAGGGCCTGGAACTGCCATGTGGTCCTGCCCTCCAGCTTATCCATCTCCGTGCAAGGGAAGCTCATAATTAGAGGACTTAGTTTTTGTGACTCATCTCTTAGAAGCCCGTTCCTGGTTCTGAGAGACTGGGAGGCTTCTTCAGTTCCTCCAGATAGCTGTTTACCCTGCTCTGTATTATCTCCCTGGCATTTGAATGCACCCAGGTTGCAGCTAATATATATTTATTCTCTAGGACCAGGAGCCTCAGTAAGCCATTGAAGCTTAAGTAGGTGAATGACATAGTAGCAGTGGGGAAGGTTCATTACCAGTACATTCTAGGTTATTTGATGGGAGAGATTTTAGGCAGTTTATGTGGTAAGGAGAAGGCAAAATGACAACGTAAGAGCCTCTTATGAAATGCAAAAATGTGCAGTGAGCACAGACTGCCATTCATCTGAAAGGAAATATAATGCCAGGTTTTCTCGAAGAGCAGCAGGAAAAATTCCTCCAGTTTTGGGTGCTGTCCATGGCCTTGGGTGCTGTCCACGACTACAGCCAACTCCTAGGGTCTCTGCCTCTGGTGATGGGATTAGACTCTCTTAGCAGTGTTATTAGGCAGGCTTACTAAATATGAGTCCTTTGCATATGAAAACCAGAGAGAACTTCCTTTTTAATCTTTGTTTTTATGGCTGCAAACATGATTACATAGAGGAAAATCAATCCCAACGGAACACAATGGATAATACAACGTAATTGATTGGTCTTTATCATTTTCCGTTACGATATTAAAATATCAGTGTAATATCAAGTAGCAGCCACTGATACATAAAGGGAAACAGGAGCGATGATGTCTAAGGATAATCAGGTCAGGGAAGTGTGAAGGTAAGATAAATGAGGTAAATGCAAAAGAAATAGAAAAAGGCTTTAAAGGAGCAGGAAGGGAGTCGATAGCAAGGAGGCTGCGTAATAGAAGGAGAGCGGAGCTTCGGAATGTCATTAAACAGGAAGCCACCAGAGACAGTCCATTGCAGCTACGTGATAGCAGTATGTCTCGGTTGGTGTCCCAAGCCATGGGGGCAGAAGCTGAGTGGCTTTAACATCTCAGGAAGTGCAATAATCCTTTCAAAACACAATGCCTGCAGCCTGACTGCTATCCAACTATGAAGCTCAGAAAATGAAATAGAGGAGGCGTTTCAGAGCTGGTATTTCCCAGGCTTGGAAGCCATCAGTGTGGCTTTGCAGACAACGTTCCTAGCTACCAGAGTCCACGGTGGCTTTGTCAGCCCCTAGAAAGCTCTGGTTTGTGTCCCCTGACAAGCCACGGAACTAGAATCATTGAGGGAAAACATGCATGAATAAAAGGCTAAGATACTTTATTGTGTTATCTTATATATTCATGAAAACTAATCAGTTTGTAAGTATCACTAACTATATGACTTTATGTGAAGTATGACAAATTTTTATCCTTATTAGGCTTCTTCGATAATGTTTCTGTGGAAATACACAAGTATGCTTTATGTGTGATCAATAAATAAACTACATATAGCAATTCATTTTAAAAAGTGTGGTATTTATCTTACACCACCATATGCTTCTAATTTAGATTTCTCTCACAGTGTCATAGATGTGTTGAGTAGCTATCAGAAACAACCCCGTTGTGGCTAAAGTCAGCATTCCACATTCATCATTCAAACATAGTAGAAGAATGTCATGCCTACCAGAGTGGTCCAGTCCTTGGGATAAAGCAGTGATCAGGAAAACGGCTCGAGGGAATGGAAGCTGGAGAAGCTGCAGGCTGGTAAACTGTGGCTGCCTGGAGAGGTAGGGACAGCAGCTGTAACTAAGCAGAAGGACTCCAGATAGCATAGGGTTCATTTCTAACCTTTCAAGCCCCAGTGGATTCGATTTATTTGTTCATTTTTTTCTGTTATTCCATGAAGGCCAATTAATATCTATCATGGTTCTAAAGTTAGAGAGATGGTTTTCAGGAGTACCTTATCAGCCAGTCCCTCTGAGAAGCAGCATGCAAGAACTAGATTCACATGTCTGAGGGAAGAAGGAGAAGGCAGTCTCTGTTCAACCTGGGTCCCCAGTAGATTGGATGAAGCCCACTCACACTGATGAGGGCAAATGCTATTTAGTCTAGTGACCCTAAGGCTAATCCCTCTATAAAACAATTTCACAAATTAATCAGGAGTAATGATCTGCTTTATTCCTTGGCCTGATCAAGTTTGATGCGCAATATTATGAATCACAGGTACAAGTAAGAGGTAGAGCCCAGATGGATCAAATAAGTCATTGGGGGAGAGTATTCTGAATATGTGCATTTTCTTCTCTTTTCTCTTTTACCTCCCTCTTTCTTTCTTTCTTTCTTTCTTTCTTTCTTTCTTTCTTTCTTTCTTCCCTCCCTCCCTCCCTCCCTNCTTTTATCTTTCTTTATTCTATATACTTTACTTCCTTCCCTCCCTCCCTTCTTTCTTTCTTTCTTTCTTTCTTTCTTTCTTTCTTTCTTTCTTTCTTTCTTTCTTTCTTTCTGCTTCTTCTCCACCATGAGGTGAGTGGCTTTGCTCAGCCACCTGATCCCCTCCATGTTGTTTGACCTTGAAACAGTCCCTCAACAGTACAACCGGCTGACCATGGACCAAATAAAATCAAGAACCACAAAGGAAAAATCCTTCCTCTACTCAAGTTGTTTTTTTTTTTTTTTTCAGACACTTATCTCAGAGGTGATTGGATCCAATTTCACATCTCGGCTAATATCCCAGTTACTCCTCTTCTGCGTGTTAAAGTCATTTGTGAGCTAGTACCAATATCCTTGGCCTATGACAGTTCTGTAATTCCATCCAGACATTCAAGACCCAGAGGGAGAAAGGATAACTTTTTTTTCTTTACTTTTTTAATGTACTTTTATTAGGAGTGAAGGGTTCTTTATCACTAATCTCTGCCATGCTCTCCTTCTTGTTTCTTTGGCCATGGCTAATTTCATGGTTACAGAGCTCATGAGATGTTACAGTGAACTTTAGAGTATAACCACCAGCCTGCCTTGCATCCTTTAAATATCTTCACATTTGACCTTAAAACTCTGTTCATGGAAATTATCATTCGTTAGTAGGTTTTTTTTTAAATAGAGTCTGGATTATTTCATGCTAAAATGTATATAAATACTGTTTCACTTCTCTGTGAAGAACAAATAAGGCATATTATCATCTACAAAGAGTTGTGGGACGTCTTGTTGGGAGACATTTGCACACTGTGTGAAGATAGATTGCTATTATTTGATGTACTAAAAAGTTGAATGTCCAGTAGCTAGGAATGAGGTGTAGGTGTGACTTCCAGACACAGAGTGAGAAACTGGGAGGAGAAATCTAGGTGCACAATTTTCCCAGCAGTCTTGGAGCAAGTTGGACGTGCTGTACTAAGAGGAAGTAACCAAGCCATGTGATGGAACATTGATTAATAGAAATAGGTTAAGTTATAAGAGCTAGTTAGAAAAATGCCCAAGCTAAGGTCAGGCTTTCATAATTAATAAGTCTCTGTGTCATTATGTATGGGCTGTAGGTCCAAAAATAGTTCCACAAGAAAGTTTGCTACAGTGTTTTCTATTAGTTTGAGCACACGGTCCTTTCCAGTTCTTTGTGCTGATGGGCGAATGCTTGTATTTGCAAAGATTCACAGGATGTTATGAGACCCACTCTTCATTTAGGATGCTCCATTGTTGTATTCCCCACCTAGACAGGTGAATTCTCAGTGGGGGTGAGAAAGTGGGATTCTATGATGAGAAATACTTTTAGAATCCACATATGCCTAACTTCCAGGGATCAAAGTCCACCTTAGTAATTTGTCTTTCTAGTCAAGTCTGACAAACTCAGCTTGTGTGCCCCGGTGGATGCTTCAGTTTGGATGTTGCCTGTCCTCCAGAAGTCCGTGTTTTAAAGTCTGTGACTGTGGGAGTGATACTGTAAGAAAGTGGAAGAATCTTTGAGATATGGAATCTCATGGGAAATCCTTGAGTTACTGAGAGCACACCATCACTCTGGATGGTGGGACCCTGACGGAACCTTTTTGCTTTTAGACTGATGACATTCCCTGCTTGCCTTACCCATACATTCCTATCTTTGCTATCCCACAGGCAGAAGCCAAAGCAATAGATTCACCTCACCAGGGCTGAAGTTCCCAAAACCATGAGTTCAAACTAACTCTTTCAAGTTAGTTATCTTAATGATTCACTACAATAATAGAAAAGTAAATGATGCAATAAGTGTGTGTCTTTTTATTTAATGATTGTCTTCCTGGGTTCTCTGAAACTCACTCTAACCCCAGATTTGAGAATCCATATATCTGGTCATATCTAGGGAGGCAGAAAATTTGTTGTGTGAAGTTCATTCAGTTCTTCCTGGTGAACCCAGATCCAGCCACACTGATTAAACAATTGTTTCCCAAGCAGTATCAGGAGTTCTTCAATGTCTTGATAGAACACACCTTGGAATTCTTGAAGAAACATGGCTGTTGGAGGTAGCCTAAGTCTCAATTGGTCTCTTAGAGAAAGTCAGACTTTGTTTCTAAATTCCCGAAGATTTGATACTCTCTTTCCTCCTTATCCTAGCTCTTCAAGCTGAGACAACTGTTTTCTCACTTGCTTGTTCTTGGAACGATTATCAGGTTGATTAATTCACACCATCTAGCAAAAAATGTCAATCCTGATTAAAGTGGTACTCTACGAGGGTTATTGAAAATGTAGTGGAAAACACTGTCAATCCATCTGTCAGCGCACAATCGTGGGCAATAGAGACATACACTAATTGTTAGATTGCCGCTTGGCCCTTTAAATTTGCATCGCAGGATCCAATCTCACTTTCTGTAGACTTTCAGGGGAGCATATCCTAGCTGTTTTTGGAAGCGGCTGTCTTCCCTACAGAGCAGTGTTCTTTGGGAAGATCTTTTCTTATTTACTACTTTGTTTTCAGATCCTAGCAAAATTCCTGGTGCAGGTCTGTTTACCATGGTTTTATTGTCCTTGTTGCTGTTTTTGATATATTTTTAAAGCAGTCTTTTACAACGAGACTGTTACATAGGCTTTGGGGGAATTAAAAGAAAAAGAAAATGAAGCTATAACCTTCACTTTTCTGTCCACCAAATAACCTTTACTTTTCTGAACTTTCTCTGGGCTTATATTCTCTAGGTCTCTATTGCTCCATGTATACCCGTTTTCATGGCCACACAATTCCCTTAAAAAGGAAGGCTCTGGCAGGAGGGTTGATATGTGGATAGTTCCATGACTAGTGAAGATGCACTTTCAGTTGGGTTTGTACGTGAGACACAGGCATAATCACTCATAATCTCCTGTGGATGTCCAGATGTGTCCTACAGAAACTTCTTCTCAGGTGAGGTTTCTCTAAATGTCTTGTGTCATTTCTTTACAGAGCTGAAAACCATTTGTTTCAGTCTGAGCCCCTGCTTCAAGTTTCTACTTTGTCAGATCCATTCCATTGGAGCTGGAATAAAGTTGAAAACACGTGAAGTCTGCATAGATAATCCCACTCTGATTCTTGCTGATAGGGCATGATTAAAAAGTGAACTAGCTGTCAGGTTGGGCACACTCAAAGACTCTCGTGCCCCAGCTAAAGTAGCAGAAATATGCATCACTTCTGATCTTTTCACATTACACTAAATAGCGGTTATGCTATTTATTAAGCCTTTCAGAAATTGTTAGTCCGAAACTAGTTGGGTTGCTGTCTGAAAGAGGGTATATCTCCTGCCATGATGGTAGGCATGCGATTCAATTTGGATAATCAGGTGACCCCTCTCTACTCTTCAAGGAACACACATGATTTAGCCAGAACTGTGCTCAGAATGTTGCAGAATGTATTTGGAATATTCCTCACATCTTTGTGCTGTAACTTGCTTTAAAGATGACAAGATTTGAGCAGAGCTTCCGGGATTATTTTTGCCATTACATGCAGTGTGAAAGTAGAGTCAAGACACTGATGGGTGAAGGGGGAGTGAGTGAGAGCAAGAACTAACAGGGATGACAGTGTTTGAAGATGCAGACCCAGCAGGTCCTGAAAATTGGGTAATTTCCCTTTAAGTTTTTTTTTTAAACCAATTAGTAATGTTTCTGTACATTTCTTCAAGAAGATTCCCGATAAACAAACAAGCATGTTCCCAGTTTGTTTACATAAGTACAAATAATTTATACTTTATAAAATAAAGATGTATATTTTCAGTCGTTTTAAAATTACATTTTGAAGTCTGCCATCTGAATCCGCTGAACTGGGGCACTGTCAAATATTAACTCTGATAAACTAAAGGAAGGACAATTGAAGACTAGCGTGTGCTTTGTGCTATAAAACATGCATGAACTGCTATACCAGAAAAGCAATTGCTGTAGCCAGCCTCGGATGAAAGGAGCATCTCATTTGAGACCCAGTGACTTCTCGGCCATTCTACTAAACTGTGCCTAACAGTAACTTCAAAAGCAATGAAGAAGAATTAGGAAAGGGAAAAACTGGTTTGGGACAAAAATTAAGATTATATGAAGAATGAAGAAGAGAGGGGAGGGGGAAGAAAAAAATGTAAAAATTTAGGATCAAATTATACAGAAAGCAATATGGTTAATTTTCACCCACAGTGTGGAGAATTTCCATTTCCCGTGAAAAACTCTCCTCCATAGCACCCAATACCTCATCCTCGGACTTTGACTACACGACATCGGAACTGTAGCAATTCATGGATTCCCCAACTGCAGGGCGGATATTCTGAGTATAAAGAAATGTCTTGTTTGTTCTGAAATCTACCATAAAAAAAAGTGCCTAGGAATTAAAGGATTCAATTCACATCGTCCTTCTAACTGCCTCATGAGGAAGTTTTCCATTTTATGAGTTATCAAACAAGACCCCCCCACCCCCAAGGAACCTCTTCCAAAGTAGAAAGCTCTCTCTGAGAGAGGCTGGGAACAGTTCTACTTCTCTTCCCAAATCATGGCTTTTTGGACAGGCTTAGGAAAGTCATCTTGACCTAGGAGATATTTCCAGCTGAGGAGATAAGAAAACCATCTATTTAGAATCACATAGTCCTTGACCTAAAGCCATGTGTTATAAAATGAACTCAAATTACAGTCATCTCTCAATCATCACCAATATTTTTTTTTGTGAGGAGAACAGGTTACTAGCAAGTTTTATGTGTCTAAAGCTCATCAATAATACGTGAAAAACCGGAAGCTGCAGCGAAGCTCCCCCTACCCCGGCTATAAAAGGGCCTGATCATCAGCTGAAGCGATGAGTGCCGGGTCAATTTGCTCCTCTAAGTTTATGGCAAAGAACTACTTAACAGAGGGAATTTTCTGTTGATTTCATCTACTTGGCTTCGTTCTTTGCTTACCCCCTTTCTCGATAAGGTTGATTGGACTTAAAAGTAACTTTTGGGATGCTATTTGGGAGAAAAACACAGGCTTACTTTGTTCCAGAGGGAGAAGCAAGGATGGTCTAAGCATCAGCTTAATCCATACAGTGCAGCAGGGGGCCCCATGTCTGTCCTCCACGAGGAAATCTGGGAGAACAGAGTAAATATTCAGTGTGGCAACTCCAGAAGGGATCTGTGCTGTAAAGTCTGAATTATGAGGTGTTCTCGGGAAACATGTGTTTTATCCCAGGCCAAGGCCAGCTGAGGCTGAAGTCAGTCTCCAGTGATTAGCTGTTTCCTGGAGACCGTCTGGGCAGAATGTGCAAGGTCTGAGAGGAGAGAGGGCTCCAGGTTGACAGCTCACATCTATGTTCAATGTGCCATTGCCCTTGACACGTGACAGAATACTCTGTGAGGTCTGACACGGTGATGGTTAAAACAGTTCAGAGGGTCTTACTCTCATAACTGAGACTCCTACAGCTGCACTCTCCAAGTGTTCTCACAGGTCCTCATCTAACGTGTGTGAACATACAGTCATAGAGCCAGAAGCATGCACATCTTACTTGTGCATTGCTCACATGCGTATATATACTTTTTGTTCACATTTACATGTACTGATTTCCTTCCTTCCTTCCTTCCTTCCTTCCTTCCTTCCTTCCTTCCTTCCTTCCTTCCTTCCTTCCTTTCTTTCTTTCTTTCTTTCTTTCTTTCTTTCTTTCTTTCTTTCTTTGTTTCTTGCTTTCTCTCTGTTGCCCTGACTATCCTGGAACTCACTCTGTAGACCATGCTGGCCTCAAACTCAGAAATCTGCCTGTCTCTGCCTCCTGAGTGCAGGGATTAAAGGTGTGTGCCACCACCACCTGGCTCACAGGTGCTGATTTCTTAACTTGGCTGTCTTCCAGGTCTGGAGAGGCAGCTCTCCCACATGGCATTTCACAACTGCTTGTATCTATGTCTGTAACTCCAGTTCCAAGGGATCCAATACCCTCTCACATATGCAGGAAAAATATCAATGCACATTTTTTAAAAGATAAAAAGTCTTTCAATTTTGGTGATTGATAAAAAGGATAATATTTTGAAAGCAGTAAAAAAGAAATTGTGTTTTAGGGTCCCTATAATCTTGTTCCCTGGAAGCCTTCTACCTCTACTTCTAAGCATAACATACCATGCTAACATATGACATCTGAGAAAGTATGAGTTGGAGGATGTGCTTCTCAGAACAAAGAAATCAAATTTATTATTATTGACTAACTGTTCTCCCCCGAATTCTTGTGTTGAAAATATAATCTCTATTCACATGCTGTTCTTAAATGTTGTCCTTGAAAATCAAGTATGCCATGTGCGTAGGGTCAATGTGATAGTGTCTCATAAAACGATATAAAAGAATAGCCTCTTTTGTGTGTTCTCTCTCTCTCCCCTCCCGCCTCCCCTCTCTTCCTCTCTTTCTCTCTCCCACCCTCCATCCATGTCTGCTTCCTACCCTCCTTCAGTTCCTTCTCTCTTCCATGAGAAAATGCAACGATAAGATAGGTATACGCATATACAAGCAACACAAGAGACTTACTCAGGAACTGTATTGATTATCACCTTGATTTTGGACTTCTTGGCCTCTTGCACTTTAAGAAATAAATTATTCCAGTCTGTAATAATTTGTACAACTGCCTGAACTATGTCAATGATGAAGGAAATATCCTATTAATTGAGGAGACAAGAATAAGAATACCTTCTGTTCCGTGGGAGGGTAAGAAGGAGAAAAATTGAAACTAGGACAGAAGGTGGTAAGACATACTCTGAGCTCTGATATAAACAAAACAAAACAAAACATTGGGAGATTGCCAAACTGAGGCTGTAGACGTCGGTGAAATTCACAAGTTTGGAATCAGTCATTTGGAAGATGACCTAGTCCTCCAAAAAGTATATCTTATTTCAAAGGTGAATACAACACTATATCCAGGTAGGAAATGTTAAAAACTCATCAGTGAGACTCACATTGACAGCTGTCTAGGTACCAGCATGAGAGCCAAGTGTCCACAGTACCAAATCACAATGTCTGAATTTATCTCTTCTACCTAAGCATCGTTTGCCACAAGAAGAATAGGAGGAAAGAACCAGTTTTTCTTTCTTTCTTTCTTTCTTTCTTTCTTTCTTTCTTTCTTTCTTTCTTTCTTTCTTTCTTTCATTTTTTAAGGAAAGTTTACTAAAATGGGCTATTTTACTCTTAGTGGTTGAAACATTATGAATAGCCTGTTGTTTCCTGTATCCTAACCCTAGGGGCCACTTAGCAGGGTGAGCGCTTGTGAGAAAGATTCTACCATTCGTTGAAAATAAGGACAGTCCCTGTTCTCTGCACATCTGGTGTGTTAATTGCAACCCTCCCGAAATAAGTGATACTTGCTCCACAATTTTAGAGTCCCTGCTGGGACAAATGCCATTTTCAATGGTCTGTCACTCTCTGGGTCCAGGAAAAGCAGCACTAAGTACAACTGTCACTGAAACACCATGTCTGTCTTCTTTAACATCACAAACCTCCCAGGTTTGGTTGGGGCATGCTCTGAAAATGAAAAATGCCTCTTGGCCCAAGGTCCCAAAGCAGATGAAGAGTCCAATGTCATGAGACACTGGTACATAAATCTGTATTAGGCTCTCATAATGCTACCTCTGCAAACGAGGTCATAAAGGTATTGCCTTCTCTTTCTACCGATGACAGACAGAATAAGGCTTCATGTAAAAAAAGGGGGAAAGAAAGATGAAAGGCTTTCAAGTCAACTTGGACTCTTAGTTTAACTCAGTAATCAGAACAGAGTTCCCCCAAACAATCCAGAAGGCGAACTGAAACATCTAGAAAAGTCCTTCTGTGATAGAAAACATACAAATCAGAAGTCAAGAAGCAGTCTTGGTGTCTTTATTATTTACTGATCACAAGGGTTAAGCCCACAGTCTCTAAATCCTGTGTGGATCCTTGCTAATCCCTTTTGTTATTCACCAGAATGTTACAAAACCCATAAACAATGAGAAAGTACTAAATTAGAGACTGTATTAATTACCATTCTGCTCCTGTTAAACTTACGGAAGAGTTTACTTTGTCTTATGGTATCTGGAGGGGTAAAAGAGCATCGTGGCAGGCAGGCCTGGCAGCTAAGAATGAGCAGAAAGCTGGGAGTTAATATTCGCAACCATAATGCTGGACGATGGTGGCGCACGCCTTTAATCCCAGCACTTGGGAGGCAGAGGCAGGCGGATCTCTGTGAGTTCGAGACCAGCCTGGTTTACAGAGCTAGTGCCAGGACAGGCTCCAAAGCCACAGAGAAACCCTGTCTCGAAACAACAACAACAACAACAAAAAACAAAAACAAAACAAAACAAAAACCAAAAACCCCACAGTATTAAAGTTTCCTTATTGAAACTATTGGCNAAAAAAAAAAAAAAAAAAAAAAAAAAAAAAAAAAAATCGCAACCATAAACACCAAGCAGAGGCAAACTGGAAATGATCTGAGTCTTTAAACTCTCAAAGCCTACCTCCAACAAGGCCAAACCTCCTAAACCTCTGGAATTGCTCTATCAACAAGAAAACAATTGTTCAAATACACAAGATGGGCAGGGGACATTCTCATTCAAACATGTCTTGGGAAAATTAAGCAAGTCAGAAAAAAATCGAAGAAGGTTGGGTTTGGAATGAATGAGTTTCTCTTACATGTCACTTCTATTTGTGACTCCCCCACCCAGCAGCATAGTCACCAGCGCTAATATGGAGCCTTTGTACTTATCAGCATATGAGCTCTTCTCCACATAACTGGGAGGCGCCACATATCTTTTGCTTTTTCCTCTCATATTTCCATAAGGTTTCTGGCAAGAAGATTTGCATTATTCTTGTTAAACATTGTTTAAAAAAAAGTCATTGTTTTCAAATTTAATTCACAAAGCATACTTCTTGGGTTGAAATCTAAATTGCCATTAAGGAATTCTCTTTTGAGAATGAGTTCCTCCCCTTTTCCTCCTTTATTCAAAGTAGAAGACTGTCTCTTCTGTCCTTAGTTATTGCAGTAACTTTTTTCCTCTCAGATCAAGGTCAAAAGTCTGCTGTTGCTCGACTCTACGAAGGCATATGAGCATGCGTAGCTGCACACCATGCATATTTATGCTACACAGGCGTTAAGGCAAATATAAGAGGGATGAATTTTTAAGAGCAGAGCAAGGCTAAAAAAGCGCTGTTTGGATATTGACTGTTTTATACTTTTATGAACTTACTTGATGCAATTGAAGGTAAAGGAAATAAACTTAATTTTGTTCCTGAGCTAACTCTTTAAGAATGAAAAATCTAAGTGTGAAAATAGGAAAGGCATAAATATGCACACAGCTGCAACTGTCTGCCGGGATCTGTAGGGTTTGGTGCTAGGATCCTGTGTCTCTCCAGGTTCTTACAAACTCAAATCTCTTTTATAAAGCAGTATAGCTTTTATAAAGCATATAACCTTCACACATCACCCTGTTTACTGTGTTTCATGTCTAGATTACTTGTAATACCTAATGTAATGTGACTATCTTATTATGTTTAATTAATAAGACGTATATAATTGTACTATATTGTTTAAGATGACAAGCTATTAAAGTTTATCCATGCTCATTCAGTACAGGAATGATTTTGTGTATATATATCCTATTGGCCTTTGGTTCTACTCTTCTAGTTGCCCTGAACTTTAATAGACTGAGAGTTAATGTCTGCTTCCAAGACCACCATACCAACTAACAAGAGCTTTGTGAAATCAAGCTTCTTTTCTAGATACTCAGTCTGACAAAGATGCTGAAATACCATGGAAACTCCCATGTGACTCTTTATAACTCTTCTATGTCAAATAATTTAAGTAGCTTAGTGCTAATGGTCATCATGCTTTCAAAGCCCATTTTTTTTGTCAATTTGTGTATGTGCATGTGTGTGTTCATCCAGATTTATATCTGTATGCAGGTGAACGTTCACTTGTGCATGTGTTTATGGAGGCTAGGGGACAACTCTAGAGGTCTTCTGTAGTAATGTTACTCCCTTCCTTCTAAACAGAATCTCTCAGTAAACCTGGAGGTCACCAATTAGATTAAGCTGGTGGCCAGCAAACACCAGAGTCTCCACCATGACATTTCTGGGGGTACGTTCGGGTTCTTATGATTGACTGTGAGGCAAAAGTTTTACTGATAAAAAAGGAAAAAAAAACCCACCTCTGGTGACCCTGAAATCCATGCTTAACTGTAGACCCAGGTTCTGGTGAGCAAGTCCTTCCAGGCACTTAGCAAGGCTGTTCCAGAGTTGATCTCTTTTCTCACTGTTTTGGGTGACTCAGGAAGTGCTGCTCTTAGGAATTTGACTGCAGAGGGTCCCCTGTCTCTAAGAACAGTTCCTGTACTTGGAGCCCAGTGTGGCCAAGTTGGACAGAGCACCAGAAGTGACAGGTTTGTGTGTGTGTGTTTGTATGTGTGTGTGTGTGTGTGTTTTGCTTTTTCTTTTCTTTGATGGGTCTTGTGACTAGTAGGCACTGAAATAAATGAAAATTTGGGGAATTACAAGGGTGAGGAAGGCTGGATTTACCAGAGCCTCCTAAAAGATGGGCTCTGGAAGGTACCTGGAGATCCGAGTCGTCTGTTGAAGAAGAGAGGGCACATTCCATTTGCTAGGGTTAGCACAGTCCTGCTTCTGACTTTTATTTCCTGGTTATTTCTCTTTCTGTAGCAGAGGAGGTTGCAAGTTGTCAAAGAGAGGGGAAAAAATCATCTTAAACTGAAAAATGTCACCGAAAGTCTTGATGTAGCAAAGACTTCACTCTTCAATTTTGCACAAAGGGTCTCTAAAGCTGACCGCACTGGGGCTTTCAGAAAGGTGTTGTCTGAGGAGAGCCAAGAGGTCTTTCCATTACGCTCCTTCCATAGATAACAGCAGCAACATATTGCCTGATTCTGCCCACCTCTTAAAATATTTCTCACTCAAACAGACTCAAGACATTTACAGTGGTAAAGTCACATGCCCAGCAAAGAGTTACCTTTCAACACAGCTACATTTAAATAGGAGATTGGCACGTTGTCTGGGTAGTGCTTACCATTTAAAAAAAATAATTACTTCTTCCCTATTGCTTATAATAACTACTTTAAGCTCACAAGTGAAATCTATTTCCTCACCTCAATTTTCCCTCCTCTGCCAGGTCTGCATCACACCGTGGGGTTTCTGGATACTGCTGGGAGCCTGGCATTGATCTTTTCTTCCCCTGGGGTGGGGAGAAACTGCTCTTCAATTTTACCCTTTGGGGGAAATATCACACCTTTCACAAGGTAACTGGGCTTTTTCTTCTTTCCACAGACTTAGGTTATTTTGTGTTATTAAACAGCTGGGCTGGCTTTGTAGTCATGTGTATATCCAACTGTTCATATACTTGTGCATTTAAAGCATCTTTCTACTCATCCAGGACATATTTCAATGTCTCCTATGAAAGTCATTGTGTGAAGTGTTAGACACACAGATGATGTGTGTATCTTTGAGAGCTTTATTGCTAGCATGTTCTATTAGGTTGAGGAGAAAACTGTATCTACTGTTGTTGTAGATGTATGTCTTCATTTACAGATTTCCAGGTAAGATAAGACTTTTTTTTTTGCAAGAGAGAATAGCTGGTATAAAGAACTTCCCTTTGTAGCCATGAATCTTGACAATAATCTACTAATAGATTTATTATGTTGTTGAACTGTGAAGGCCTTTTACCAATGTTAGAGCAATCATGATAGGCAGAGAAAAGACATGGTGGCAAATTGGAGTTTCAGAAGTTATGTGGTTAACTCTGAGTTCATACGGTTGATTGATTGAGCCATCAGATCATCTGATAAGTGAAGGGAGATTAAATCATTCCATTGATAATGTTCTCTTAAAGCCAGCTAGAGAGAAACATATTGGAGCGAGGTAGAAAGCACACCTCAGCCCTGGAGAAGAAGGTATCATTTTAGATATGCTGGGAGCTGTAATATCCTAGTGTATATGAAACCTTTACTGTTGTATTCCAGGGAAGATCAAGTTCCACTAAAACACAGTAGGATGCACCCCATCAGCTGCTTTTGGGTGTTTTGCAAAGTCAGGGCCAAGCAGTGGGCTGTGGTCTTTATTGCATCCTTACTTTTCCACGAATGGGATTTGTTGACCATGAGTGGACTTGGATATGTGGTTTTACTGAATGCAGAATTTTCTCTTAGATACTGAATGGTAAAGTGGAAGGGAGTCCCACTGTCAAGAGAATGAAGGGCAAAAAGGAGACAAAACTTTTTCCAACCGCTGAGAACTCTAGAGCCACTCACCCCTGCTTTGTTGCTTTTTTCCCTTTTTATTACAGTGCATCAAAGTCAAAAACTGTCCATGTCAGTGAGGCAGGAGGATGTCAAATTTCTAGGGGACCAGGGTGTCTTTAATTAAAATTTCACTTTATTGAGAAGTGTTGGCTTTGCATTTGAACCAAAAAGGGAAGGAGACAGAGAGAAATGTAGAGCAGTTGATGGTTTCCCTAATGGCTAGGAGATCAATTAATTTACAACGAGGGAAAAGAAAAAGCTGCATTACAGATTTACAAAATGTTCATTATCTATGGACTTTGGATAGGACCCGCTGTCAGCCTATTATCTGCAGCGAAGATCTGACAGTTCCAGTCCCGAATTCAGGGACCAGTTGATAAATTAAAAATCATTTTAAAATTTAATATTAAAATTGATAATTGCTCCATGGGAAATAGATTTTTCTGAACTTACACCCTTTTCCTGCAGTGCTGAGCAAATGACAAGCGATAAACCAGCCATTTGTCACAATGATAGATAGACAAAGCCTACTTCTACCCTTGTTCCTCAGCACTCATACAGTTCAATTAAGAGAATGAGTGCTGCCATTTTTAATGCATGCAGAGTTCTTCCATGTTTCCTTGGGGCTTAAAAAAGTCTCTTTAGAAATGGAATGTGCCCCATCACTCCATATCACCATTGGAAAGTGTGTCCTATCACTTCAAGGCACATGGCAGGAAAGCTAGCTAGTGTGATTAGTTACTGTCTATGTCATAGCTAGGTAGCACCGAAAGTAGTACTTGAGAAGAATTGATTAAAGCTTAGTCCTAATCCCCTCAGTTTGGCTAACCCCGGTTATTTCCTCAGGTTTGAGCATGACAGGCCACCTGAGCTTTATGGGAGTGCCCTGTTTTGTCCTTATTCTGGATGCCATGTGACTTTGCAAAGCATCAGAGAAAATGGAGTTTCCTACTCTGTTAGTGTTTGCTTGGTCATGTGACTTCCTTCAGTCGCTGACTGGTAGGGGTTATGACTTGAGCAAAAGTACTATGGACACCTAGAGCTTGGGTTTGAGCTCTTGGACTCAGGTGCTTAGCATGTTTTAGGTTCCAGCTGCAGCTTTACCCTGGAGCTCGATGGAAGGTCATAGCACAGTGGCCCAAACCCTACCTGAAGTTGGTAGCCTGGCGTAGCCACCTAAGAATCTGAAGCAAAACTGCCCTGATGATCCACAGGGACTGAGTGAAAAAGGTGTTTATTGTTGAATTGTATACATGTAGGTAAGTACACACACACACACACACACACACACACACACACACACACACACACACGGTATGAAGCGACACTAGTTTCCTAAGGATTATTCCCTAAGGTAAACAGCTCCCGGATTAGAATTGATCACAGCTGTAATGAATACTCTGTCCAACCCTGTATCCCTGTTGTATGTCATATATACTTAAGGTTTTAAAAAGTGTGTGTTGAAAGACAAGTTAAGGACTTTAAAACTAGAGCATCTCTCTATTCCACATCGTGTTCAGTTGGCTTGTCTTAGTTCTGTGGGTGGATGACATTCTTAGCCTTCCCAAGAGCTTGTGACTGTTTCCAGTCCTATGGGTCTCTGAGGATCAGTAAGTGCTACAAGAAGGGAGGGAACCGGTGGGATTTACAGAGTTTAGAGACAAAACTCAGTTTGAAGGCACGAGGGCATTGGTGATACAAAATATTCCAGTAGACTTTTAGGAAAGAAATATTTCATCTATTTTAGGGATATTGATGCTGGATTTTATAGCAGATAGTGGTGGTAGGCATTGGTGTTAAGGGATGGAGCATGAGTTAACGCGACATGAAATGTCTGTGCCCATTTTATGAGATGTTAATATCTATTTCACAAGAGCAAAGCGAGGCTGGGAGCATCAAGTGTTTCCCTCCAGTTTACAGAGACAGTTAAGTGGTGCATGGTGGATTTTGTTTCTTAAAATCTAGGACCGAGGACTTAGCTATTTTTGTAAGATCAACCAAGAAGTATCAACACTACGGCTACTGAATTCTAACCCCTTAGACCTCATGTGGGGTTTTGCTTCCTGGTCTGGTTTATTAATCTCCTATCTTCTTTTCCTTTCTCTGAAACAAGTCCATTCATAATTACAGTTGTGTGATGGGGGAGCGCTCGCCTGTGCCGTAGAGAGGAAAGCCACGGCAGGAAGGGGGCCACTAATTAGCTTGTCCCAGAGCTTCATGACGCTAGCATGGTTTCTTTATTTTTAAGGCTTCAAGGCAGGGGCCAGGCTGGGCAAAGAACAACGAGTGTGTCTCAGAGGTGACGCCTTTAACGACATAGTCACTAATGAAATGGCACTCCACGGGTTCACTTATTAGTAACTTAGTTCAAACAGCCGTGTCCTACTGTCAGCTTGCCACTGAAGGCCCAGGGTGACCTCAGAATTGTCAGCTCCACCTGAAAAAGAGCAAATGTAGCAGAAAATCCAGAAGCAGCAAGCATAATTTGGAGTGGGAAGAAGAAGAACAACAGAGAGGGTTGATGAGTCTCTGCATTTCCCGTTAGCTGTGACATGATGCCAGGAGCGGGGCTCTCTGAAGAACAGTCTAACCTTGGACTGTTTGGGTCCGCATTTGATTTGTAAACAATAGGAAGGCTTGATTGAATGTTTTCGGAGGCTCGGATGACAGTGTTGGTGTGAGCGGAGTGACGAGCACCACGCCACTCTCAACTAATTATATACCTTGGCTCCTCCTGACGTTTTTCAGGGCACAGGGAGTTCTAACTTTATGTTTGGAAAGTGATTTATGGGGGAAAATACTTCCGTACAAATCTCGGCTTGACAACTAGGGCATCATGAAGGATATATGGATGTGAAATTTTATGATGCTTTTCATTTCTATAACTTTATTTGTTTGAATAACTCTGTACCCCTTACATAAATTACTGAATCACACCTGTTAATATCTGTCATATGTGAAGTGTATTTACCCTTTAATTTAGAGTTGGACAGGCAGGGCTGTCATGCTAACAACTTTCTTCTTGAGGGACAAGCCAGCTCTTATACCCTTGTTTGGTTTGCATTTATGTTTAAAGGCTACTCCCTAAACGTACACTAATAAATGGAATTTTTTCCCTTTAAATGCCTATTTATATCCTTATTAACAATTCATGGGGCCTGTGCGTTTGCTACTGTCTTTGCACAAAGCTAAACAAATATAGTTTTCTTCTATCTGAACTCGGGTTATAAACAATAGTTTGTCCAAAGTGATTGGAATTCCCAAGGATGACATAGTGTGAAATTTAGCAGTTTTCATTCTCACTGATGTACAAGTCATGCGTGTTGGTAATAAAATTCTGGAGAGGGCAGGTCACCAAACCTTAATCATCAGTTTGAGTTAGAAAAGCATTCTCTGCCGTATGTGTGTTGAGTCCTGTTTGAATTGACCCTTTCCGTGGCTTCCTATCAGAGGGCCTGTCCATCACCTTCCTATGTCCTCATAATCCACCAGCTTCTCACTCGTTCTCCTTGTGATTTTGAGGTAATCAGCTCATTCCTTTCAGCCTCTCAGGCAGCTCCACTCAGCTCCTGCTTCTGTTTCCCTTCCCGCCTTTGGCTATCTAGTCACGGAGCAAGTCAGTAATGAAAATGGGTTTCATTAAACAGGAATCCTACTTATTTTCTCAAACCACTATGCTAATAATCTCCCTTCTCAATATAAAGGCTTAAACACATACCAATATAACTAGTTCTTTTTTAGCTATGTTTTTTTTCTAAAGAAGATTATTTCCCAGGGATAAAAATACCCCTCTTCAAAATCCAGGACTTTGTTGTTAGAAATGAAGACCTAAAGTGTCTAGAACTCGTTCTTGTTCCATAAGGGACTGCAAGATGAAATTCCTACATTTTAGTCATGCAGTTTTTAAAAATGACCACAAAAGAGATATGAAGAGCTAAAACATTTCCTCGTGGAAGCATGAATTTTGCAGGCCCTTATGAATAAATCAAGATGAGCATTAGAATACAGATATGGTTTGTCTGCATATGAATATGAGTATTAGAAATATGGGGTTTTTTTTTTTGGCCTGGAATTGAAACATGTGCCCAGACATATGTAGTGTAAAGCTAGATAAATGACAAGTTGATAGAAACCCTGAAAGGCTTTTGGGTCTTTCAATAGAAAGTCATCTTCACGGTGAAATGTGACCACCACCCCACCCCCGGCAGCTGTTATTCTGGCCTCTATTTTGACTGGGATTGAGGTCTGTCAGTTTCTGCGAACTCTAGCAAATGACTACAGTTTCCAGCACAGAATGGAACTTCCCGTTTTGAAGCCATCGTCCCTGGTTGTTCTGACAGTGCACCTCAGCCTCCATTCTCCCATTTCTTCTGCTCTCCTGTCAGGAAGTTTGCCATTACCCACAAGAAGTCAATCTTGACTCCTCACTCTCCGGAGCTCTCAGCGCTCTTTGCAAATACAAGGAGCATGACCCTGGAAATATTTTTCCCCCAGAAAAAGAAAAAAGCTTCCACTTGTCAATCAGTCATCCTGGACATAACTTTTCACAAAGGAACTCAGAGTAGCCCCTGTCTTAATCCATCACGGTTGGGAAAGGATGGGGAGCAGAGGGGGCCAAGTAAGTGAATGTTGCGATGGGCTTTAAAGGCAAGCTCCAATTATGACGTGGATCGTCTCCACGTCACACAAAGGCTGCAAGATGCACAAGAATGAGGAAAGCTAGACTCTTCTTGGTGGAGGAGTTTGAGGAATGCCGGTAGCTGATTAACTGACTTTCTGGTTAATTGAATATTAACTTGTTTATTGAGAGAGTTTGTGCAGGGCTGGATTTGGTAACGAGCACAGAGAGAAGAATACTTCTTTCTAGATGGTCACAATTCAGCGATTCTCCCATCCCGCTTTGTAGGTTTCCGCTGCTCCTTTCATTTGTCTTGTTTACAGTGAGCTGTCTGTATGTTTCTCTCACCCAAGAGGTTATAAGCAATTTTAGAGCACAAGTATTTTTTCCATGTTTGTAAAACCTGTAAACATTTTCAGATGGTAGGTGCCCATTTATTATTTGCTGAGTTGCATTGATTTTACCTCCTTAATATATTTTTAAATGTATTGTTTTGCCAACAACAAATACCCATGGTATCTGTCAATGCCTTAAGTACACACACACAAAAAAAAGAGGCCTGAAAAACATGAAGTTAGTGTCCACTTAGGTGCCTTTTGTAAAAGTTAAAAGCAAAGACTTTCTTGAAAACATCAAATGTTTACAAAATAATAACTGAAGTACCAAAAGGTTTTACACAGTTAGACACAACATATTCGTGCATACACAAACTATCCAAAATATACACAATTATACACATGAAAGATTAAAATAAAGAATAGACCCTTTCCCCCTAAAAATGCTGAAAAGGTGAAGAGCTGGAAGTGATTACTTAGCAAATGATTAGATTCCTCCTGACTTTACAATGAAAGATGAGGTATTTGAAAAGTATAAAAATTATAAAGCCAATACTGAGGCCCCATGTTTTTTATATACTCTTCTAGGTCCATAGAACTGGAACTGGAAGGGCGAACCTAACAGCCGAAATTTAATGTAGACACCAAGTCTCAGAATGGCTAGAAGGGAACAACTCCACGTAAAGAAGAAGTTGAGGAGACCAAACTAAAGTGGCCGTATAGCAAGTTAAATAGTGTGATGGTTCAGGTTCCATTGAGAAGCAAATATTCGAGCCAAGACTTAACAGAGATGAGGGCTGGCCAAGCAGGCATCTAGAGAAAATCTTTCTAGCTAGAGGGAATGATCACTGCAAAAGTGGGAGGGTCTGAACCAGGCAAGGGATAAAGATAGGACACTATGACTGGAGTAGAAAAATATGTGGAAATACTACATGTAGTAAGAAACAGAGCCAGAGGGAATATCAAAATGGCAGATATAGGCCGGGCGGTGGTGGCGCACGCCTTTAATCCCAGCACTTGGGAGGCAGAGGCAGGCGGATCTCCGTGAGTTCGAGACCAGCCTGGTCTACAGAGCTAGTTCCAGGATAGGCTCCAAAGCCACAGAGAAACCCTGTCTCAAAAAACCAAAAAAAAAAAAGGCAGATATATATGATCTGTTAGACTACTGCTAGCAGAACTGAACAGAATGAACATTGTGTTAAATGTTTTTAATACATAGGTGATAGTATATATGTGCTGTACAGTCTGGATGGTTCACTGCAGTTGCTGTGCTGAGGCACAAGCAGAGACACAGAGATATCCACATGAAGGATTTTCTACAATGTGGCTGAGACATGATGAGGCTCTATGTGTTGGCTGTCTTCTGCGTCAGACTGCGAACTCCCATAGAGAAGGAGTAGCTTGTCTATATTGTCCTTTCTAGCAGGTTCTGCCATAAGGTAGGTCCTCAACAAATGCACCCTGAAGACACGGGAACATAGACACATCATATCAAAGATGATGGCTGAAGTTCCTGCAGTAGGTCTGTATATAGGGTGATCAACACTATTGGGAAGGGGACTATTGGAACTTTTAAGTCTGAGCCATGGCATACCCATACTGGGTTCTGTTTCATGAGTACCATAAAGTAAATGCTAGAGAGGGGAAGTTACACTCAACACAAGACATAAGGAATTATTCCCTGTCTTTGACATATTTTATTCTATATTCTCTGTGTGTTTATGTTTGTATGTGTGTGCACATCCATTCACATGTGTACTTGCATTGAGAAACCAGAATGTCTTTCTCAATTGCTCTCTATGTGATTTTATTTTATCATATTTTGCTCTCTGTGTGATTTTATTTTATTATATTTTATCTTAAGATAAACTTTGTCATGGAAGCTGGACTGGCTACTAAGTGAGTACCAGGAATCCTCTGTCTCCATCTTCCTGTGCTATGATCACACATATTCCTGGCTTTCCATTTTGAGTGCCAAGGATCTGAACTCAGCCCTTTATGCTTGTGTGGCGAGCATTTTAGCTACTTAACTGTCCCCCCCCACACACAGTCCAGAGTCCTGGTGTTGAGTAGGAAGATGGCTAGTTATTCACTTTTGTTGAAAACCCATGCAGAATACAAAATGGGAAATGAAATTGAATGTTAATTCCAGGCTAGATTGTAGAAGATTTTAAATTTATACCTCATGTGAGAGTGCTGGATATTATTCAAGCTCTGAAGTTTGTTTGTTTATGTAGCGGGGAGGCGATAGGTTTAATGTCGAGCTTGAAGAAGATCAGTATAACTCTGAAATTACCTCCGGATCATTTAGCTAGAGAATAAAACTAGATGAGCAGTTGTTTCTAAGGTCAAAATTACAGTTTTATCATTTGAAAGCTCTGATGTGGAAAACAGAGAAATGACACACCCTGGTATTTGTATGAGTCTGTGTATTCACCAAAGCCCTTGCATATGCATTACCCCCGTGGTCGCCACAGCAACCCTGCTAGGTGGCATTGTTATCACATTTTACAAATTGAGATGATTTATGCAAAGGGGATCAGTGCAGTCTGGCCTGTAGAAGATACTCAAGAAATCTCAGCTGAAGTAGAAAAATAAGAAGCACCGGCTTAGAAAGCCTAAGCGTATCGCCCAAGGTCATGGTGCTGGAAATAAGTGCCAAAGCTAGGACTAAAGCCAGTTTGTCTGAGTCTCAGTATAATTCTCTTCTTATGCCCTCCCAGCAAAATGCCTCAGATTCTCCGCAAAAAAAAAAAAAAAAAAAAAAAAAAAAAAAAAAAAAAAAAAAAAAAAAAAAAAAAAAAAAAGAGCAGATGAAGAAATGAACACTTATTTGCTAACCTGATGCAACTCATAGGGTGGGAAAATATTAAATATAACTCAGTAGTTAGTAGATTATTTTATCTTGTAAGCTTCTTACATATATATATCTTTGTTCATACACATGCATATATACACACACACACACATATATATATATACACACATATTTGTGTGTGTTAGGTAATATATGGAATGGGTATCTTACAACAGAAATTTACTTTCTCAGAAGTCTGAAGAGATGATGTCCAAGACCCAGGAGTTGCTGGGTTTAATGTCTCCTGTGACTTCTCTTTAGGGCTTTCAGATGGCTGCTTTCTCATTATATCCTCTGAGGGTTTCTAGTACTCTTTGTGTTGGTATGCTTGGTGTCTCTGAACATTCAATTTCCTCTTTGTGTGGAAGAATGAATTGGGTTCCACTCTCAGGATATCTTTTTAACTTACCTCTTAAAAATAGTCTTTCTAAATGTAGTCACACTCTGAGGTGCTGGAGGTTAGAAATTCAACACAGAAATTTTAAAGGTTATACTTCAGCTTATTCTCTCTCTCTCTCTCTCTCTCTCTCTCTCTCTCTCTCTCTCTCTCACACATACATACATTCATACACATTTATTTATGATTATTTTTATATATAAAATAGAATGTTTATTATTATTGCTATTTGGAAATCAGTAGTACATGCAATGCACCCCAATAGCTCGAAACTGTGGCATTTGTTTACTAAATGTTTCTTGGGAAAATAAATAGTGAGACAAGGTATGCTCTAGTGTATTATTTGACAGGGTGTGAGTTTAGAAGCATTTCCCCATTGCCTTAGGTTTAATCCTGATTCCGTTTTCAATGTGTAAGGCCATGTGCTAATTCTTGATTTTTTCCTCATCCGTGATTTGGTGTGACAGAGCTTAGTGTCAGATATATGTGGAAGTTATCAAAAAATCTATGTAAATATATCTATCCCAGAATCTGCGTCATCATTGGAGCTTGGTCTATATGTCTCCGTGAAACAAAAGCCTGTTTGGCTGGGTGTTCTATGGGAGTTAGCACTGCTGGGATTTTTCTATGGTAGATACAATGACACTACAGTAAGGTCATCAGTGAAGAAAAGGCATAGCCTAGCATGGACTATGAGAATGAGGAAAATCTGGATTATTATCAGCCAGGCATCTTTCTTTTTGTAGCATCCTCTGAAAGGCCTATGAGCAATCTCAGTCTCCAGGAACTCACACTCTTGTTTCATCCCACCTTGTCTTGAGTAGAGTTGGAGCAGTGATGCCCTTCAAACAAACAGAAGAGAGGGATGCCCCTCTGAGCGGCAGTTGCAAAATGTTACAAAAAAGTGCTGTGGCCTTTACTTCCTACATTCTGCTGCTCTGTGAATTACTCACCAACCTCGAGCTACATCTCTTGCCTCTCTTGTCACCTGCTCCTGTGTCTTGAGGACTCCCTGGAAGCGCGTAGAGAAGGCTTCATGGGGAGAATGACACAAACGAACAGCACTTGAAACCGTGTTTCTCAAGTCTTGCCAGCAGTCACGTTAGTAGGAGGGGCTTTCGAACCCCAGCAACTACTGGAGCCTGAATCACAAGTACCCCATACTGGTTCCTCTGGCCCAAATCTCCAGGACAGTAGATGTTTGGTTTTCTCTCTTCCTTTCATTTATATATGTGTATGGCATGCATGTGGATATACATGAGCGGTCCTATTCGTATGCGTACACACACGTGGAGGCTCAAGGTTGCCATCAGACTTCTCAGTGCCTCTCCACCTCCACCTGTATTGAGGCAGGGTCAACTGAATTAAGCCCAGAGCTGAGCACTTCAGCTAATCTGGCTAGCTAGTTTACTCTTGGATCCATTATCTCTGACTTCTGTGCAATGGCAATACGGGCTAGGAGCCATGCTGAGCAAGAACATTTTATGGGGATCCAGACTCTTTCCTCACACTTGCCCAGCCTGTGTTTTAACCACTGTGCCATATCCTCAGCCTTGTATTTATTACTTTATGCTGTGAAATTTGTTGGTATTTTGTTGTGGAGCGATTTCACCCACCGTGCACAAAAGCTGTTTTCCCCAGATACTGAAATACAAGTAATTTCATCTTGAATAGTTCAAGAATTTGTTGCAAATTTAAGTTTCTTTTTTAGTCTTAAAGCTATTTAGAAAACAGGACTATGTTCAAACAAGTGAACCAAGAATCCAAAGAGACTATCTGGCCAGGGAGTGACTTTATATAGTTTTCTGTTTTGCCCACCTAGAAGCATCAGTAAGTGAAATGCCGTAGACTCACCGCAATAAAATATAAACAACGTTATTTTCTTTCTGCCCAGTCATAAAGAACCAGGCACGGCTTTGCACAGCAATAAATCACAGGACAATTTGGAATCAAAGTTCACAAATGAGATCTGTGCACACAGATCCAGACCTTCACAGGTATCAGAGAAAGCATGATCCTGAGGATCCTGGGAAAGGGAGACACAGCTGCAGACAAACATTTGACTATTGCCCAACTAGATAAATCTGCAAATGTTTTCATCATTCACACATATGACAACATTGATCAATCAGATTTGTAAAGCCAGCGTGTCTCTATTTTTCATGTTTTTATGTGTTGTCGATTTCTGTCTGTTTAACCATCCGGTGACAGAATGGGTCAGCATAAGTGATTTTTGCTTCATGTTACAGAGTTGACTCTATCGCCAAAGGGCTATGGATGAGCTAAACTATCTTTCATTGCAGTGTCGTAGAAATAGGAAAATTTTAGTTCCTACTGCTGAAAACAAGCCTATCTATTTATCTCCACATCTATCTACTCATATACTCATCTACCTACTTACATACATACCTGCCTGCTTGCCTGCCTTCCTATCTGCCTTTATGCTATGGCTGGAACTCTGCAAGATGTTTTACATACATTACTGCTAACCCGCTCACCCATCAAGGCTTTGGGACTGTGTGGGTGGATGCTTAAAAGAAATCCCGCACTAGCTCAGAGTTGATAAATAGATGGTTATTTATTTAGGGGTAGACTCACAAATCAGAACCCTCTGTTTGAACGGAGATCAGAAGATGAATTCTGCAACTGGAAGAGAGAGGCCGGAACAGAGATTGGACGCATGCTCTACACTGGCATATATAATATAAGAGGCCATGCCCCAGTGGGCGGGTAACCACTAGCTGTAAGACTTCCTACAGCAGGACTGAGAAATAAGACTTTAAGGGTTGAGGCTACTTCTCTGAGGTCATACAGACTCTAATAAATGTATGAGTCAGGATCTAAAGTCAGGTTTTCCCGACAGAAAACTCTGTATTCAGTCCAGTATCTGCACTACTTGAATGATGCCTGTCAAAAATAGTTTAGGTGAAAACAAAACGAAACAAAAAGTCCCATGTGCCTAAGGGCAATCTAGAAGCCGCGTCAGTCTTGCTCTACCTATCCTTCCTCTAAACACTGTACACATATGAAATTCCATCTTTGTGGGCTTCTGGCTGGAGAGCGATACATGCTCTGATTGACACAAACAGCATGGGAGAAACATTAGGATTAGATCCAATAGAATGGGTTGTTTTGTGCACTGCTGAGCTTCTCTTATCTCGAGAGTTACCACAGCCATTGCTACTTAGTGATTTCCAGGGATGCTGGAAGCATTATTTATAGATATAAAAATGGAGTGGGTTACTAAGAACCTGCTCAGTTCCGAAAATCCCATTGTCTCTAAAATCATACAGGCCCTGATATGCAATCCTTCTAGCCACATATAAAGGGTAAAGCAAGACTTTTCTAGTAGATGAATTTCCTTCCCTGAAGTATAAAGACAGTGAGCTCGAGCCTCTTGTCAGTAGCGCTTGCCCATTTTCTGTGCCTTACTTCTTTGTTGTCAGATGGATCCCTGCGTGTTCAATGCTTAATTACCAAGTCTTCATCATCCCTCAATACTTTCATGCTTAATATTTATTAAAAGCCTTTTTCCAGTGAAGCAAACCTCATCTACCATCTGAAATCTAATTTCCTTGACATTTTGTGGTTAGCAGTTGTGAACTAATAATATACAGTGCTATTTGAAATCATCATTCCTCATGCTATACTATAAAATTAATTTTCCCTTTGATTTTTAATATATTTCTCTTATTCTATTCAAAGAACAGTAGGGTGCCTTTCTAGTGATAATTTCGACCATCTTTTGTAAATTACTGTTTAAAATGGACCAAGTCATGTTTTCATGCTATTTCTAGTAAATTTCCTGTGATATCGTTTATGGATTAAAAGATAACTAATGAGGTGAAAATAAACTCAAAGGAACATATAATTAATGATTTAGTTACTACTCAAACAGGTGAAAGAAAGCTAGCTCATTTTGTAAAGTTAGAAGTAAATATCTATCAGAAAAGTTGCATTGTTCAATGCTCTGACCATTCATTCACGACTGGAAACTCCAATTCCCCTCAGCAGGCCACAATATTTTTAGAAACATATAAGAAAGCTTCATTTTTTAAAACCCAAATAATAAACCAAACTTTTTGTCAAAATAAAATCTCTTGTTGAATAATGTTACTATATTCATCTTTATAGCAATGCGAACATAAAATATAACTTTAAAGGTTTTAGTGGAGTCAGGCCATTCTGCTCAGGGAAACAGATCAGGGCCTGCTCAGCCATCATTATAGATGCTTCCTCCTGCAGCAGATGGAAACAAATACCCATGCCCAGAGAGTATGTAGAGAGTGAGAGGACCTTGGAACACCCAGCCCTGAAAAGAATGTCTCCATTAAATCTTCCCCGTTAAGGCTCAGGGAACCCTATGAAAGAGGAGATGAAGGACATCAAGAAAACAATGGCCTCTAAACCAGCACGGTCTACACACATATGAATCCACAGAGACCGAAACAGCATACACAGGACCTGGGTGGTCCGTATCAGATGTGGCCCTAGAGCCAAATGGAGAAGTGGACACATGCTCCCATCCTTAACCCAGAGGCAATTATTAATTAATAAGCACTTTTAATTGAAACTTAGTTTCCTCCATGGGAGTCTCACTACAGTAACGAACTACTCTTAAGGGTAGGCTGCATGCCTAGCAGTAGATGGCTAACTGAATATAAACACAATGGCGTCCTTGTCTCACAATGTCAGGCCAAGGGCTTTCCTTTTTTTTTCTGTTTTGTTGTTGTTTTGTTTTACATATAATTATGGGTTCCAGTTTTATCTTTTTATGAGATTTATAAGCATGTGAATGAGTGGATCTCTGCTTCCTATTCCTTCCCTTGGGCTCTTTTCCTTCTATTTGCTTGTTTGCTCCAATTCTGATGTATTAGTTTTGCTTTACCTTACTACATTTTATACTGTTATTATAACTTAGAAACATATTTGTTTTATAATAAGAGTCAGAAAGGGATGGATCCGGATGGAAGGGGTGGTGGGAAAGAACTGGGAGAGGTAGAAGGAGGAGAAATTGGAATTAAGATTATGTAAGAAAACAATCTATTTCCAATAAAAGAAAAAAATTGAAAGAGAGATTAAACAAAGTTTGAAATAAAAAAATAAAGATCTTAGTGTAGAAAGCATCCCATGAAGGCAAACCGTGACATCATATTGACTTATTCACTGTATCAGGACTCACTGAATTGTATGAAAACTGAGGTAGGGAACATGGTAGGTTAGGCAAGGTGGAGAAGGCCCAGCTTTTGTTCTTAAGAAACACATGAGCGAGGAAGGATGAATGGATGACCACAGAGCAGTGCTAAGTTATCCTGCAGCTCTAGGCAACAAGCAACAGTAGTGGTACAGAGGGTGTTTGTGGATGGAGAGGTGGTCCATAAACACATGGTACTCACGTGTCTTGAGAAGGGGACGGTGTTCTTGATGGGAGGATGGCATGTGCAAAGTTCTTTCAGTATGGTAAATGCTGGTGTTTCCCAGATCACTGACATCACTGAACTGACAGTACTTTAATGGTTTCACCAAGTGTACACAGACCCCTCATGGTGTGGAAAAGGAGGACTGGGGCAGAACAGGAGGAAAACTTAAATCCCATCCTTTCCACGCCAACCATTACGGATTTTGGTCCATGTGATATGGCCTTGTGAATGCTTTTCTGTGGCTCTCTCCCTACGTGCCGTTCTATCTCCTGGACGTTGCACACTAAGGGATTCCTGGAGAACTTACTTTCGGACATCGGTTTTTTTTTCCAGGTTTCCTTCATCCTAGTGCTCTGCTCTCAATTCAACCCTGATTTCATTTATGATGCTGCCACAGCTCCAGGCAGACATCGATGGCCCAGACAGGTCAAATTTCAAAAAGATATCTGGGATCTTCTAGACATGCCGGTTGAAGATATAGTCAGAGAGAAGCCCAGTGTGATCAAGAAACAAGTGAGTCCCCAAATAGTCAGTAGAAACAGAAATAAAACGGAAAAGATTTTGTGTGATATGTTGGTCTAAATAACTAATTGTTATTTTTCAAATCCAATGTGTGGTTGTGAGCTGTCTCAACATGGCCGATGCTGATGTCGTTAGTTCCAACATCAGACTTGTTTAGACATTGTTACATATTGAATTTTCTCTCTTTAGAGTGATTTTACAATAATTTTCATGGGATTTTAACCAGTGTTTTCACAGACCAGGAAATCCTAAGTAGTCAGTCACTGGAGTTTGTATCCCCATTGTCATGAAAATGATCTGCTTGCATTATAGAGATTATAAAATTTATGGTCAGACGGGGGAAAAGCTAGCCCTTGCCTTTAGGCTTTCAAGGAGATGCTGTGGCATTATTCCTGTGCTCTTGATTCTTTGATACCATGCTCCTTGGTGTGGGATGGCGGACAGTTGTGTGGGATCTAGAGAGAACCATGGAAGAGCCAAGTGTGATTTGACCTGACCTGTGTTTTGAGGCATTGGGAGCATATTTTGGGCGTTTTCTACCCCTCCCAACTCCTTCTCCATGGTAAGCCACTTGCTGTGATCTTCTACAGAATCGGGTGGCACCCAAATCCAGATGACAGGTCTCTAGAAAAAGGAATGTTCTGTGTCTTTATGGAGAGACGATATAATCTGGGGATAGTATGCTGACTTGGCGAAAAGAGTGTGACCACCAGCGTCTACTCCAGCTTCCCTCTTCTCGCTTCTCTCTAGACAACAAAAACAAGAGCAACAACACAAACCAGATCTGAAGAGCAGATTTTTTTTCCAGTAAAAATCTGACTTCTGCTAGATCATAAATTTTCTCCCATTATTCCCAGAAAGTCCTCCCTGGCTTAGTGTCTGTCCTGGTCTCTAGTCTAAGTGAGGCAGATTTAATGTACCAATAAATGATTCCTTTCTTCTAATGGCCTGCTTTGCTATCTCAGAGGACTGCTGTTATTGCTGAGAAAAATGTTCCATAGGTCATTGGATATGAGATTGCTTCTAAGATTTTAAAAATAAATACCGCAGAATCTAATCTTGCCTCCAAAGAACCACTGTAATTGAGGAAAACATTGATCTCAAGGAGCAATTTCCCCTACACACACACACATGCATGCATGCACACATGCACACACACATGTGTGCACATGAACACTTCCCATACACATATACACACAAAACTTTACAGATGATTTCCCCAGGAGGCTCTCATCAAGACCTCATCTAACACATACATGTCTGTTTTGTGTAGAGACTCAGTTTTGAGTGTAAAATACAATCTACAAACTCTCAGGGGGTCTAGCGCTAACAGATTCTAAAGACATGCTCCCTTTGGATTATCCAGAGATATTTTGCTGGTTCATATTTTAGGCTGAACCCAGCAATGGGTGTTCTAACAATCCTCTGCCACAACACATATCTAGTGTGCTCATCCCTATCATCTCACCATAGGACATCCGCCCTTTACTGTCCCTGCACCCCTCGGTTTACTCCTGTCTGCAGAGCCCATGTTCTGCATCTGAATATAGACTTAGTTGTAACCAATACTGGTTTTGTGCTTAGGAAAATGTTGCCTGGGGATGCCAGGCAGCAAGGGAAATGTGGTCCTGATCTCTACAGTCACTTTTACCTGTTGTTGGGAATTGGTGTCTTATCTTCCTTATTTGGTATGTCTCTCATAGTATGGAATTTAGAATAATGCAACATTTCATAAGAAAAATATGGCAGGGGTTTCACTGATGCACTGGAGGGTCCCGAAGCTGAGCTTGGATCTGTCTCTGATGCTACTTCATGACCAGATCCTAAGCCATCCCCGAGGCTTTGCACAGAATTCCATGAATACATAACTGGGGAAATACAATTACTAATAATAGTTTCTAATAAAATGGAGGTCAAAGCTTCCATAATATCTACTTTTCTCTTGAATTTATACCTCATTATATTACATTTTAAATATGACAAACTCTTAATGCATTTGGCAGAGAAAGGAAAACCAATTAACAAATGAACACTCAACAGTTTTTCTCTGAGAAATCATTTTATCACACAGCCTCTGTAATTAAAATTCTTTAACCTTCAGATTGTGCTTGAACTCATGAGAAGCTAAACAAGCAGTCAGAATGCAGAGTCCCCTAAAACCCTCTAATCTTTCATTTTGTTTAGAGCATTCATTGTGTGTGTGTGTGTGTGTGTGTGTGTGTGTGCGCGCGTTTGACTCTGGATCTTCCCTAACTGGTGTAAATTTACCATTCCCTGTTCAACTGCATTTATGAGAAAGAATAGAGTAGGAGAAGAGAGGTCAGGTCAGAGCTAGCCTTTGGGCTGCAGTACAGTTTCCCCTCCAAGAGGTCCTTGGGAGATGGAGGGAGGAGATATCAGAGATTTGAGCAGCCTCTACTTACTATTAATGTTTTTAATGGGTTTGCCCTGATGAGAACTCAGTAGGGAGAAATTGGTCAATTCCATTCCCATTCAACTAATAGGGGCAGTCAGTAAGACCCTCTAAGCCCCAGATGATTGCAGGTTTGGGCTTTGCTGCCCACATGACTGAATAAGGCCACAATTTCTCATAATCTCACCTCTCAGAGGGTAGAGGGAAGGAACTGGGAAACAGTTACTCTGCTTCTAATTCTGAACCACAAGGGGAAATTGGTTGATGAAGCAGAGCGATTACATCCTGGGGGGAAAGTGTCTATGCCGTGTCATAGACTGGACCGTGGCAGCGATGTCCCCAGGACTTCAGGAGGACTGGAGTTTTAACTGGAGAATGGGTTGACATAATCCTACAACAAAATTCCAAAAGGGAAGGATTATGGAAAACTCGGAAGGATTGGATTTTAACTACATGGCTTTAAATGATCCGAGAGAGTAAGACAATGGTTAAATGGGACTCAGGGTAAATCATAGAACAGAAACCTCAGGAAAGCTCAGATTTTAAAAGGCCTCGTACAATCTTTCAATAAACGAGGCCTAATTTATCCAAATAAACATTTGCTCGAGGATCCTCACATTTGTTTAGACAGAGCCTTCTGCGTTGTTTATTCTGCCGCTGCTATTCTGCAGAGTGAAGACTGAGATCCAGAATGCTAACTGGAGGGCTCATTGTCACAGGGACTCACCACAGCACCGCTACCCGCAATGTTTGGACACTTGGTCTTTTTATTTTTGCAATCGGTGTCTTCTCAGTACTGACTGAGTTTTCTAAGTGGGTCCTTCTTACCCCTCACCCTTCACCACCAGAGCCCTACTTTCAGCTAAGAAGAAAACTATGTTTTATAAACATAGTTTTATAAAAAAAATTCATTTTTACTTCTAAAATGAATTCTGCTAAAAGGTTTTACAGCCAGAAGCACCCCACATCATCCTATTGAGTATGATTCAAAAAGAAGCCCTAAGAATATCAAGCCATTGTGTGTACTGGTTAAGAGAAAATGATTTGAATGGGGACTCAAATAAATTTACACATAAAAAATCCGTCACACGAAAGCAGCACTGACAGGAAGGTTAGGGCATACAAACGAGGAGGACTCACTCCAGGAGCCCCTAGCTTCAGGGATCTTAGGATTGATTAAAGTTTTGAAAAACCTCATAAAAACATACTTTAAAAATTATTTGTAGAAGGTCTAGGACTCTAACTTCAGGTGCTGTGTGTGTGTTTTGTTTTGCTTCTTTCCTTCTTTTATTTATTTATTTTTGCTAAATTTTAATCACTTAAGTTAATTATTTTTTATATTTTATTATAGAACTAAGTATCTAATTATAATCCTTTAAAATATTATAATCTTTCAAAATTGTCCTTTTTTGAGACAGGGTCTCACTTGTTAGTCCCAGCTGACCTGGAACTCATAGTGATCCTCCTGCTTCAGCACTAGAGATTATAAACAGGAGCCAGCATGCACAATTTTCTAATTATAATTTTTAAATAGCCAAATGGATTCCAATCAGGAATTCACTTAGCTAAATGACTTTGGAAAATAAGATACAGCTTCCAGTTGCTGTGGTCAACCCTGGGCTAGAAACTGATGAGGTTTTGTACATTTTGTCAGGCCTTTGCCTCTCTCCTTCACTCTTCACATTTCCAGACACGTCCTTTGCACTCAGCTGATGGTGTGAGCTCTGGCCTCTCATCTCTCAGAGTTTGGGTCATTGAGCCTCCACAGCAGTGAACCACAGCCCTTTGATTATCTGCTGGTTCCTCGGCAGAAGACTTCCCAGCGTGCCTCGGGACCTGCTTCCTGCTGAATTTGCTTGTGCAGAGGCTGCCTAGTGTGAAGTTCACCTGTCAGCTGAGTCTTCTGGAGCACTGCCTCTCAGGTCTGGTAATTTTTACATTGGAGAATGATGTAGGAGCCACCAAAGAGAGAGTGTGTGCTTTACTACACCCACAAGTGGGTTGTTGTTGAAGATGACACTTGGTGTCCTCTTAGGCATTGCAGCCACGAGACTTGAGGTTTCTTGTCACAGCTGGAGATTTAAATATGTTCTAGTGAAATGTTTGCAAGTTTGCATCACCATAGGTCATCTCGCTAGGTACGCCTCCCTTAGATTAAGAATCGGGAAGCATTTTTGTATTGAAGATTGTCGTTCTTTTAGTTGCCCTAAATGGCGGGGTTTACTGCATTCAGAGTCTTGCCTTATGGGAAGTTTAGTGAGCCTCAGTCATGTCCTCTGTGCCTTTCTGTGCTGCACTCCCGGCTCGGACTCTAAGCTTGGCTCTATAGGTATGGGTCTTTCTTTTCTCCCATGAAATGCTTGCTTTATGCAGTTCGTGTGATAACCAGTATGTGCAGGTGTATCCCATTATGTTCCCCAAACCTGGAATTAATCTGATTGCTAAACATGTTAGACCTTGGCATAATTGTATCCTTTGGCCCCCAGTGCAATGCTGGCTGACTTTGACACTGCTGCCAGAGGCCTTCCCGTGTCTCCCTGTAGTGAAGCCTTCCTGAGTCTGCACCACTATGGGCTTTGACTCAATATAAGGCCAGATGCTTTCTTTCGTTTGCTTACACATTTGCTATTATAGCATGTTTTGTTAATCAATTACTAAGTCAGATAGGTGATACAAATTACCCAGTGTCTGTTATTCCTTTAGTCTTTGAATCCTGGGGGTACAGAGGCAAGTAAAATAGACTTGGTTTGCAGTAGCAATGGTTAAAGAGACAGGAGATTAATAAAAACATTAAATTAAAACAAAGAATATGTTACATATGGGAACACAGCAGATAAAGGATGGGACTAGGAACTGAGAAGGCCTCATTGAGGGAAAATCCTTCAATCTGAAGGGTTTATGGTAGCAATGACAGAGTACATTCCTATATACCCTAAAGGACAAAATGTAGTCGTCACCCAGCTAAAGCTCACAGGATAGATCAACTGACTGTTCTAGACCCAGCCAGAGGCAACTTCAGAACCTTGCTAGAAGAATTTAGTTTCTGAAAACTTGTCACAACAGCTTCAGGGTTCATCATATTGGATATAGAATTTAACAAATGCACACATAGCACACGATCTTGAAAACTGTTTTACCTATACCCACCAACACACCAACCAAAACACTCCTTGCCTGGTTCAGGGTGAGTTGAAAGAATCTCTAGCCTTGAAATTCTTTGGGAGCTTATTTAGCTGAAGAGAGCTGTTCAACTCTAGGTTCCCATTTTTCCTGAGTCCTAAACATCCAGCAACGTGGTACAATAGAGGAGGTATGAGGACTTAACTCCTTTCTCAACAAAGAATAATCTGAAGAGCCCTCCGAAGTCCTGAGATCCCTGTGCAATGGTTCAGGATTTTGTTGCAATGTCTCAGACATTCATTCTTTCTGATCCTTTTGCTTCTCTTCCACCATGATGGATCCCCAGCAGGATTCCCTTATGTAAAGAGCTTTCAGCACTTTACACCCTTTTAAAAGTTGACTTCCCAAACTAGTCGACTTGTAAAAGGATCCTAGAAAGACTAACTAGCAGCCTTCTAATGCTGATTCCTGCAGGAGTTCTCAGCATATCTCAAAATAAGAAAAAAAATTACTAGGAGTCAGATGTGTCTGTCTCCCAACCATTTATATGAGGGAAGCTTGGTCCCAGTGTGAAGTTAAGAAGTGGCAAGATCTTTAAGAGGTAAAGTTTAGGATCAGGAGTGATGGCTCAGCAATTAAGAGAACTCTTGCAGAGGACCCAAGTTCAGTTCCTAACACCTCTGTAGAGAAGCTCACAAGCCTCTGTAGCTCTAGATCCAGGGTATTCAACATCTGCTTTTGGCCACTGTAGGTATCTGCAATCATGTGCACATAGCTCATGCAAAAGCATACACATGCAGGTAATTAAGATAAACAAATACACAGATTTTTAAAATGAGGTTGAGCCAGGTGGGAGGGCAATGGAAGTGTTGTTGCAGAGGGACTGACTAATTCTTGTTAGACCTCTATTAATTCCTGTGAGAGTGAATTGCTGTAAAAGAGGAAGATTGCTCCCTCCCCATTTGTTTGGGTTCTAGAGTTTGGTCTTGCTGTATATTTTTTATTCTCAGTCCCCTGCCATCATGACGTCACCTACCAACATATGTTACAGTCAAGGGATAGGAGAGCAAGACATGTCCAAATTCTACAATCCCTGAGAAGTCAGGATGAGAGTGGGATTCAGACAAAAACACAGAGGCAGGGGACTCAGTATCCTGATCCAGTTCCAGCTGCAGGCAACAGCTTCCTTCTCCCCTGCAGCCACACAGCACAGCCATAAAACCCAGCTTCTGCTTGCAGGAGCTGTAGTGGCAAGAGCGCTGATGGGGCTCTCTCCGTGTTTGCCTCTGTTGTGGATGTATTAGAAAGGGTTGGGAGAATTAACAACTGTCCTCCTAGGAATGGGAAGCACAAAAACAGAGAGAATTTTCAGCGCCCTTGTCTAAGACTCCAGCAAGAATTCCTTTGATGCTTGCTCTATGCCAGACTGCTCTGACTTGCCTGTGGAAACTGTTTCAATGGAGGAATGACAAACTTATACATGTTTATTTAAATAAATAACCCGTGTTTTGTGTGTACAAATTTGTAAATAGAGAGAAATATGAAGAAACTAATACAAATAAGAAAGACTTTTCTCCCTGTAAAATTTATTTGTAAAAAACAAATGTACTGAAGGAGAGCTTAAGAGAACATAAATCTATTTTATTAATGTTTCATCACCACAACGTGCTTTGTATTAGTGCCTTGTATATTCCATAAATATCAGTATTAATATTGGGGTGGTTCTGGGATATAAATTCAGGACATTCTGAATATTAGGCACCCCAAACCCACTGCTTGCTTTTTTATTAATGGGCGTTTTTAATGCTGTATTAATATTCCATCTCATTTATTCACTGCAAATTTTATATCTTTTTCTAACAGTAAAGCATTTCAGTTTTTTTTTTAAAAAAATCAGCAGATACATTAGAAAACAAAGAAAATAAAAAAAGTTATTTCTAAAGCTTCAAGACTTTTACTATTTTCAGCGAAAATTAGAAGAATGAGTCTTTGACCTCTACTCTGAAGGGTGAGTGAAGTCTGGAGTCTTTTTCAGTGCACCCGCTTGGCACTTTTAACTCTGTATGCTGTGAGTGCTGATGAGTCTGTGAGCTTCACAGCAGGTCCCATGTGGTGCATGTCTGTGTCTGGATGGCTTGGAGTGGGAATCCCAGAATGGGCATTTACGAGCTGTTGGTGTGGCGACGGAGTGAACAAGATGAACGTGCCGTGATGGGCAGTCATGGACACAGTTCCTTTCTCCTCTTTGGAGACTTCACAGAGAATCGGCTTAGCTTGTGCAGAAGCAGAGCCTTACCTGACGTATTTGCTCTTAGAAATACTCCTCTTCACTGCTGCTAAACCGAGAGACACTTTCCTATTGTTTTTATAGATGGTGCTCAGAGAAGCTATGTGCTTTTGATTTTTTTTAAAAAAAGATGAAATCGTAAATAAAGACTGTAAGATAGGACATGACTATTATCTCTGCCAGGGCCCCTGGGAGCACATATAGTATCCTGGCCCTTCTTCATAGAAACTTTGGCTATGATAGCTATCAAGCAAGTTTGCTGAAGTTCTTTTGCAATAATAAGATTATGGGGACAACATGCATTCTGCTATATTAGGCTTCAAAAAAATTACCTCAATAAATCTGTCTAAAAGTTTCTAACGCTGAGAAGAGACATCGTGACCATGGCAACTCTTATAAAGGAAAACTTTTAATTGGGTGGGTTACAATTCAGACGTTTAGTCCATTATCATCATGGTGGGACATAGCAGCGTGCAGGCAGACAATGGTGCTGAAGAGGTAGCTTAGCAGTCTACATCTTGATCAAAGGCAACAGGAAGTTAACTGAGATACTAGGTGTGACTTGAGCATAAAGGAGAACTCAAAGCCCATCCCCACAGTGGCACACTTTTTTCAACAAGGTCACACCTATTCCATCAAAGCCACACCTCTTAATAGTGCCACTCCCTATGAGCCTGTGGGAGCCAATTACACTCAAACTACCACATTCCACTCCCTGAGCCCCATAAGCTCGTAACTTTATCATAATGCAAAATGCATCTAGTCCAACATCAAAAGTCCCCATTGTCTATTATAGTCTCAACAATGTTTAAAAATCCAACGTTCAAATTCTCTTTTGTAGTCCCTTAACTGTAATCCCCTACAAACTGTGACAAACTCTTAACCATAATCCCCTAAAAAAATCAAACTCAAAAAACAGATCACATAATTCAACACATAATTGTATAGGATATACATTACCATTCCAAAACATAGAGAAGGGAGCATAGTGAGAAAATACTGGACCAAAGCAAGACTGAAAACCAGCTGGGCAAACTCGATACTCTGCATTGCCACATCTGATGTCAAAACACTACAGATCTCCATCTCCTTTCGGCTTTGCTGTTGACTGCAGCATACTCTTTCCTCTTGGCCTGGGTCCACTCCCAGTTAGCAGCTTTCCATGGCAGGTATCACACGGCTCTGAAATCTCCAAAGTCTTAGGGTCTCCAAGGCAATTGCTGCTTCCCCTTCACAACTTCATAAGATAGCCTCTCTAGGCCTCCATTCAGAGACACCCTTGGCACAATTCTGGCTTCAGGGGCTTTCTTTAGTCGTGGAGGAAGGTTTCATAACACCTTTCTTCTGTCCTTGACTCTAAAGCCAAAATCACACGGCTGAAGCTGCCAAGTTCTGCTGCTTGTTAGGGCTGGAACATGGCCTCCTTGTTTGTTACATCATCACCAGCTTTCTGTTTTCTGCTGTTTTCTTCACTGACTAAGCTTGGCTGCCTTGGAACTTGCTCTGCAGACCAGGTCGGCCTCAAATTCAGAGATCCACTAGCCTCTGTCTCTGGAGTGCTGGGATTAAAAGTGCGCATCACCACCCACACCCAGCTCTAAACTTTTCTTTAGTTCCTTTTCACGTGTTGGAAACTTAGCTGCATAGGATCTTGCCCTAAGGTCACCACTCCCTTTATTTCATTTATTAATGTATTTCTTGAATTCAAGACTTAGCTCCATTTGACATCCCGGGGCTTCTTTATTCCTCAAATTGTACATTTTATACTTGCTCAGTGTGCTCCTTTTCATTATAAATCTGTATAAGAGTGATCATTAATAACCACACAGCAGAGTCTGTACTAGACTGTTTTGAGATTTTTCCCTGACAGTGGAATTAATCCAAATCTCTTCACTTTAGCTTCATCAGGATCTTCAGACAAGAGCAAAAAGCGGCTACTTTCTTCACTAAAATATCATAAGAATGATCTCTAGGCAACATACTAACATTCTTCTCCTCTGAATCCTTTTGAGCTAGTCCACCACAGTTCAAATCACCCCCAGCACCAATGTCTTCCATGCTCCAACTACTATGACCCATTAAACAAAACTTAAAGCACTCAACTTCTTTTCTAATCCATAGTCCCAAGGTCCATATTCCTTCAAACAAAACCATGGTCTATCACAGCAATATCCTCAGTCCTTGGTACCAACTTCTGTCTTACTGGTTTTATCCCTGAGAAGAGAAACCATGACCATGGGCAACTCTTACAAAGGACAACTCTTAATTGGATGGCTTACAGTTCAGAGTTTCATTTCATTATTATCATGGTGGGATATGCTGGTAAACAGGCAGTCATGGTGCTGGAGAAGTAGCCAAGAGTTCCACATCTTGATCCAAAAGCATCAGGAAGTGAACTGAGACACTGGGCATGGCTTGAGCATATATGAGACCTCAAAACTCACCCTGATACACTTCCTCTGACAAAGCCATACCTACTCCATTAAAGCCACACCTCCTAATAGTGCCACTCCATATGAACCTATGGGGGTCAATTATATTCAAACTACCACAAAACCCTATGTTTATTTATATTATATAAAATAAGGAACCCCTGTATATGCATAAAATTATAATGGTATGAATGTTATGGAAGGGAAATTTAAACCTCAGAGTTTGAATTAGGGAGTCAGTAAGATGGAAAGTTAAAAAAGAAAGAAAAGAAAATAATAAAAACTTAAGTCGGGGCTGGAGAGATGAGTCAGAAGTTAAGAGCACTAGTTGCTCTTCCAGAAGATCTGGGTTCAACCCCAGCACCCATGTGGCAGCTCACAACTATCTACATCTCCAGTTTCTGGGTGTCTGCCACCCTCACACAGACATGCATATAGGCCAAACACCACTGCACATAAAATAAAAAGAAATAAATAGAATACCAAAAAATACCCTTATAAGTCTTGATATAAGAATATGTGAGTGTAAAAAGGTGAATAGGTATACACATAAAAACTAGATTGAGCCGGGCAATGGTGGCTCACACCTTTAATCCCAGCACTCGGGAGGCAGAGGAAGGCAGATCTCTGTGAGTTCGAGACTAGCCTGGTCTACAGAGCTAGTTCCAGGACAGGCTCCAAAGCCACAGAGAAATCCTGTCTCAAAAAACCAAAACCAAAACAAAACAAAACAAAAAAACAAACAAACAACAACAACAACAAAAAACTAGATTGAAAAAATCCAGAAAAAACATTCATAAATTATATATATTTACACAACATATTTTATGTGTTTACATTATTTGTGTTTGCATAATCCATATATGTACATACATATATGTGTAAATACAAACTTATGAAGCCATATATATGTTTGTGCATATATAGATGAAATCAGCACATAATCAATAACAAGTGACCACTGATGATCAGTGTGTGCTTGGTATAGTCTTTTCAGTAACAGGTATATCAATATAAAAAATGATTGGAGATGGGTATAGCTACATGTAAACCATGTCTATAAGAAAACATAGGCACATCTCACAACCTCGGGAGAGGTAATGGTTTCTTTAAGAAGAAAAAAAAATGCACTAATGAGAAACATGAAGACTGACAAATTATATAATATTTCATAAATTTTTAGAAACCAAAACATTCAGACAATGAAGCAAAAGTCACAAGAATAAATTGCCAATACATATGCTGAACCACGGCTATGATATACTACAAACTAAAAAATTAGATTACAAAGAGCTATACAAACCAGAAATGTAATTAGTAAAAAAGCCTGAATAAGCACATTCCAGGAAAGGAAAGCAGAAAGACCAACAGGGTTATATGTGGCAAACATCATTGACAAAGTAGAACTCACAACCACCTTGAGATGTGGGTACAGATTACAATTGTTTATTAAACAAACCAAGTGTTGACAAGGACACAAAGTGATTAAAAGACTTATGTTTCTCGTGAGACAAGGAGATGGTACAATTTCTTAGAAATTGTATTTGGCAACAGATGCTGAATATGTTGAAGTTATTTGGGGGCTGGAGAGATGGCTCAGTGGCATTTTGCCCCTCTTACACAGGACAAGGTTGGTTCCCAGTACCCACAAGGTGACAGATAAACATCTGTAACTCTATTTCCAGGGGATTTCATATCGTCGTCTTCTGACCTCTACTGGCATACACATGGTGTCCATATAAACACACAGGCAAAGCACCCATATACAAAAATAAAAATTAAAAAAATCTTTAAAATGTACTATTATTTTATTATTTAAAAATATGTCTCTAGTTAAAATATTGAGTCATTTACTATTTCTATTCATTGATACACACACACACAGAGAGAAATAGAGAGAGAGAGAGAGAGAGAGAGAGATATCCTAGAAAGAATCTAGAAAGGGAACCCTCGCACACTATTGATGGGAATATAAACAGAAATCAACATGGAAGTGCCTCAAAGGGCTAAAACAGAGCTATGAACGATATCATCCTGAGTCTATACCTGAAGAAATCTAAGTCAGCCTGCAGCAGAGATACCTGTATACCCTTGTGCTGTACTACTTTATTGATAGCCAAGTCCTGGAATCAGTCTTGGTAACCACCAGAAGATAAATAAACAAAGAAAATATGGTATGATATGATATGTATGAATGTATGCATATATATGTACATATACATATATGTACATATATATGCAATTGAGTTTTATTTAGTCAAAAAGAATGAAAATATACCCCTTGTAGGAAAATAGATGGGGTGTGGAGATTATTATGTTACATGAGATAAGCCAGACTTAGACAAATACCAAGTTTTCTTTAGCTTTCAGAATCCAGATGTAAAATATGCATGTATGTGGGAGGGTATGTGTGTGGTGTGTGTGTGTGTGTGTGTGTGTGTGTGTGTGTGTGTATGAGCTTTGAAAATATGAAGGGGAATTTGGAAGGGACTGACAGGACAAGAGAGAGTGTAATTGTGGCTAATTATTATGTTCAAAGTTTATTATGTACATATGACAATTTCATAACAATTCCCATTACATTGGAATTAATATATGCTAGTATAGACATAACTGAAAAGCAGGAAAGGACTCAAAGTTGTCAACAACTGAGTGGACGAACTGCAGTGCATTCCACACACTGAAACTGTGCAGAAATGATCATATGAGTGGCTGCCATCTCCACAAACGCGAGTGAGCAGCGCAGATAAAATGCCGGCTGAAAACAATCCAGATGTGAGAGGCTACTTACTGGGTGTCATTAAATGCAGTTCAGGAAGAGGCCAAACTAACTTATTGTGACAGAAATCAAAATAGCCATCATCCCTGGAGAAAAATATTGACTCTGAAAGGGCAGCAGGGAGGTTTTGTTCTGCGTCTTGATCTTGGTAGTGTTCACATGATCCATATGTGAACATCCACCGACCTGTTGTCTACAGTGTCTGCATACATTACATATCTGTATCGATCTTATACCTAAACAGCAAGCAAAGGTTGCTGGAATTTTTTAAGTCACATGCTACAAATTCTCACTGATATACAAATCACAGATCAACATTACCTATTGAATCCCAGCTATCAAGTAAATAAATATGCCATACCAGCCTCCGGCAGCTTCTTGAGTTTTCCAGAATATGGCACACAATTCAAAGCCAGCCAGTCTGTTCTGGGCCAAGAACTTTATTGTGCCTGTAATGAAAGAATAATGCATACCAGATCACTCGCTCTGGCAAGACTCCCAGCACACCCACAGAAAGGAGTGTTACACCATCCATAATTTTACATAACGTCCTACCTGTCTTTAACCGTCCCCGGTCTCCCCTGGCTCCATGATTAGAACTGTGTGTTTCTCTCCCCTCTCCAAAATCATTGCTATATCCAACTGGAGACCTACGCTCCTATGTTCAACCTCTGGCTTTATTGGTAAATTATTCAATGGACTTTGCACACTTTCCTCTATTCTCCATACACAGTACCAGTGATGTGTTCTCCTCTCTGAATATTGTTTAACCATCTGTTAACCCAGCCTTCTGCCCACGGGAGTTAGTGGGGAGAAATGATTTGAAGGTTCTGCCGAAGTACTTTACAGTTGGGGATAGCCCATTAATTGTTGATTTTGTTTGTATCCAGCATTCTGCATCTATCTGTGGTTTTAATTGATGGAAGCATGCCCAGGGGCTTGTGTTGGGCCCAGCTGTATAAATCAAATAAATAAATAAACAAATAAACAAATAAGTAAGTGAAATATGTCTCCCCTGGACTAAATAGATAACACAGTTTTCTCAATCTTGAGGGTTTTTTTTTTTTTGACACTGCTTCTAAGTGTGCCCTGAAGTGTGAAAATGAGGGGTATATCTGAAGTTGAGAGAAATAAATAAAAAAAAAAAGCATTTAATGCTGAAGATGCAATGGCATCACTGTTTATATCCCCTTTCTGGATGCCTGGTATCTATTACTAATGGATTAGCAACGTTTCCCTATTTCACCCCCCCCTTCTTATTTCAGGTTGGTGGATAACTTCTATTGTCTGGTTGTTTGGGGAGGAGGAAGACAATTGTTTCTGGCTTTTTAGTTAAGATCAAGTGTGGAAAGCCAACTTTCAAAAAAGACATCCAAAGTAAGGGAACTGGCAAGTGGAATGAGCATCCATGGGGGAGTGGGGGTGATTCAGAACTGTCTTTCTTCTGTGTGAAGAAAGGTCTGCACTGATGCATTCAAATGCAGGCTACTGCATGAGTGCAGAGCCAGAACGAGGAGAGTCAGACAGTTCCAGGCTGCTGGATTCTGAACAAAGGCTTCTTGCTTTTCTCTGAGAATGGGGTGTCCAAATAGCAGCTGCTCCCTGAACTTATTAACCAGAGTGAAAGTGAAAGTGGGCCCAGGCTGGGGCTGAGCAGGAGCTGACTGTAGCTGGTCCTTCTTCGACCCCCTGACCAGGAGAGAGGATTGTTACAGGGCCTTGAGATTTCGGTTGTGTTCTCATGCAAGGATCGTGGCTTCTGCAAACTTCCAGAGGTAGTTATCATAAAACCCCAGAATCAGTGGAGTATCTTGAGGTTGGTATGTGGTTTCCTGTGTCTCTGCCATCTTGGGGCAGGCCACAATCTATCACAAATACTGCGAGTTGATTAAGGGCTCAGAGGAAGGTCCTGACTAAGCTTGCTGTTTTATGTTGGAAAGACAGTTTAGTATACTATAATGAAGCCGAGCTTTGAAGTCTGACAGGCATGAGTTTGAAGCCTGGCTCTGCCATTTCCTAGCCATATGACCTTAGGTCTTCAACCTCCATTAACTTATCTGATTGAACACAAACAGTACTGCTCATTTCTTATGGTTAAATGAGATGATACCTATGCCTGGCACCCAGTCAGGGGGTCAAGAAATGTTTATGACTTCCCAACCCTTGAGCTCCAGAATCTAATCCACCTTCCATGGAGCAAACCTGCTAATATTTATATAACCTTACCCAGCCACTGTGCAGTTGGTCCTTTGAGCATGAAATTTTCTCTGGCTGGATGTGACTCCCCAGCCTGGTCCCTGGCTTCCTTTGCAGAGCCTAATTCCGTCACCTAATGTGTTTACTAGAACACTCAGCTTTGCGTCAACCACAAATTTGATCAGTATGTTGTCCATTTCCTCATCTTAATTGCTAATAAATATGCTGCAGGTGTTCCATTAGACAAACTCTCAGGGTCCTTTGGCGTTTAAGCTCACACATATACCACGGCACTCAGGCGTTCAAAGAATACGTAGCTGTCTCATTTGCAAGAAGAGACTGATCTTTCTCATGAGCTGTCTGCCCTAATGGGTTGCAGGTAAAAATAACTTTATTTTTTCTTATGTGTTCATGTGTATGTGGGAGGTATACGCACGTGTGAGTGGCACCGGAGGCCAGCATTAGTTGTCCTTCCTCAGGAGTCTTCCCTATTATTCCGAGATAGAGTCTCCCATTGGCCTGGTACTTCCTGATGTAGTTAGGCTGGCTTGCCCGTGAAGCTCAGTGATCCATCCATCTCTGGCTCACTGATGCTATTGGGATTATGACCACACACCGTCACTCCTGCCTTTTTCAATGCGGGTTGTAGGGGGAAGCAAACTTATGCCCTCACATTTGCACAACTAGCTATTTGCTGACTGAGCCATCTTCTCAGGTACTACATAACTTTAAACTTCCCAACATTCCATTCTTTGATACTTCTCAAGGTTTTCATTGGACTCTACCAGAAGGAGATGAATCTGGATTTTGGACTTTCTTTCTCTCCCTGTTCTTCGGGTTGGCAACAGGCTAGATTGTATAGCTTGATGGAGCTAGGTTAGGAAATTGGGATTGATGCTGCTAATCTTAGACTGGATATTTGGACTAGTTTTTATTGCATTTTGGGAGGTGATGGGACAACTCTGGCCCTGCTACTGTCCAGGCTGAAGCTTTTGGCAGATGCATGTCAGCATCTGCTCTCTTGTACAGTTAAGACCCTTAGAAAACTCAGTTATATCCTTTGTGGACATGGGCCCACATTTATCATCTCGGCCTTGTAGATCCTCCAAGGGCTGGTTTTGATGTCCCCTGTCTCTGTTTTGGATGTCTAGGCTTTCCCTTGGGGACAGAGCACTGGGGCCCTCTTATAGTATCCCTATGGAGAATTTTATTCTAGGATGCCTCTCCAGAAGATACTGAATTACATGGATGTGGAGTCAGCTGTGTAGCTTTCATGACCAGCGTTGCCACCCACCAGCTGAAAGACCTCAGCAGAGCGACTTCACGTAGCTCTGTGCCTGTCTGCTCCTCTCTGTACCAGTTGTCCACATGCTTGGCTGTGACAGATCTGGAAAAGGGGGAAAGCTCCATTTCTAGGAGTCATCAGCTTTGTGTTGCCTGCTACCATGTCACTCCCCTTCCAAAGGGGAGCCTGCCATCCCATTGTCCCCGATGATCACCTTTTACATTGTCTCCTGTCTCTTCCTTCTGCAGCTACCAAATGGGACAAGCTTCCTTTGCCTCTTTGTCTAGAAAGCACCTTCCTTAAAACTGTTATCTAGTGTCTCATGTCTGAGTCAGTTTGTTTGGTAATGGGAACTTAATAACATTTTAATTCTTTTATCTGCCCACAGAAATTTGATTCTCGTGTCTATTTCCAGCTTGTCAAGTTGAAACAGTATTTCGTTTTGAAATGGTGCAGAATAATGATCCTCAAGAGGATAAATAGCATTGATTCAGTGAGGGAATTCATGAGATGACCGGATACACAGTTATTAAAAATATACTTAGGTTTTTATTATTACTAAAATGTGTTCTTTGACAATTTCATATGTGTGAATAGTGCTTTCTGGTGACTCTGCTTCTGTCACCCCCTGTTATAACCCTCTAACCCCTATCATTCTTCCCTATTCACTGTAGTTTTTATCTCATATACATGACTTTGTGTTCTGTTTGTGCTCCACAGATTTTGCCTAGTGCCTCCTCAATGATCATAGGTTTGGAATTAACCATTAGCGCTTGGTAGGCTCACCAGCGAAGACACAAGTGATACTATTTTTCTCTAGCGCCTAGAGTCTGTTAGTCATCAATAGTACACTCTTAACAGGCCATGAGCTGCTTGTCCAACCATAGCTGACAATTGGGTAGATCCAACCCGATTAGGCTTAATAGTGGTCCCAGTGGCCTTAGCTGTTGTGAGTTTGTGAATGTCCTGGGCTATGCCACGCTAAGGAGATGGTATTTTGTAGCCCTTTCCCCTATTTCCTGGTATCACTGTCTCTCTGACTCTCTTTCTTTAAGCATTGTTAACATTATCCCTTTAGCACTGTTGACAATGGTGCCACCTCACATATGGACATAATCCAAGTGGAGGTGAGCCTTTCTAGGGGAGTAAGGGGGACTAATGGGAGAGGAGGCAGGAATAGGGAATAGAGGTGTCTTGGAGAGAATATACTCAAAGCACATTATATATGTACAAGAAAATCTTATACAATCTGAATTGATTACTTTCTCTTAGCTGTGGTAAAATACATCAGCAAAAGCAACTTAGGGAGAAAGGCCGGACATTGGTTTATATTTCCAGGGGAATGAGGTCTGTCATGGCAGGGAAGACATGGCAATAGGCAGGGAAAGCATTGGTGACAGGAGCAGCTGGCAGGCTAGTCACAGCACACTTAGGAGTGGGGGAGGGGGGTAAACCAGGAAGTGGGGTCAGGCTATAAAACCTCAAGGTCCACCCACAGTGACAGACTTCCTCCAGCAAGCAGCACTTCCTACATGTTCCAAAAACGTTCCAAACAGTACCACTAACTGAAAACGGTCAACTATTCAAACATGTGCATCTAGGGAGATATTTAACTTTCAGACTATAGCATGTATGTAATAAAGTCTAAGAATAAAAAAAAAAAAAGCCTTCCGAGATCTTAGTTATACCCACTACTGTAGGAAATGTGGTATAGAACAACTGTCAAAGAGAGATTTGAGTTTCATCATCACGAAACGTGTGAGCATCAGGATTTATTTCCTGCAACTGGGATAAGAAGTGAGAATACCAAAACAATATTAACTGAGGATCTATTTGGTATCTGAAACGACAGCAAGAAATGTACAGCCCTTCCCCTTGGAGAACCATTAACCGCTCCTCTTCTGGGCCCCAGGGAGTTGAAGGGGTAGTGGGTGGAGTGCTAAAACCCCATCCTCCTACCCCGGCTCCATAGGGTGGGCATCACTGTTTCCCTATGTAGAATGAGGGGATGAATGGGTCAGAGAAGCCTAGCAAAGTAGCTGCACAGAGTCAGCAAGTGGTAAGTCTAGGACTCTGGCCTCCACACCCCTGGTCTTCGCATGTGGTACAACTGTCACCTTTACTCTTCAAGCAGGTGTCAGAAACTCTGGGGGCTCATATCCTGAAATCTAGTGAAGGGTTAAAAAATAATAAACATCACATTGAAATTCCATATAACAATATGTTGCTGTGCTAAAGACTGCATTTTTTTTAAGTCTGGAAAGAGAATCTATGGCTTTCAGCAGATTCACATCAAAGTTCTATGAAAAGTTGTTTTTTTTTTCCCTTGAGTGTTATGAGTAAGTCCATCTTATCATTACTGTGGTTGCCCATATCTATTTTCTCAAGTCATTGGCGGGGAAGTTCTAAGCAGACCAGGCTGTTGGGCATTACTGAAAAAAGACTGAAGGTGGGGAGAGTGAATGGCGCTCAAACGAAATATAGTATTTTGCATAGCGGGCATTACATTGTCAAAAACAAAAGGCTGCCTTCTGCCTTCTGTGTGCCAGGGGCTTGAATGCTGTCCCAAATGCTCACTGTAGCCTGGCCTCTCCCCATCAAAAGTGAGCATGTGGGGGTGTGTTCTGGTTTACTAATGGTGAAATGAACAATGGTGGGATTTGCTTCATGTCTTATTCAGGTTAGCTCCGGCCCTCGTACTGGTGACTTTGTGACATGCATGGAGGAGACTCATCGGGAAAGAAAAAGAGGCCATGTCTGGGGCAAAAGCCTAGGTGCAGTTGGCTGCTGGCTTCCCTTGTGCTGCCAGGAGCCTCTTCCGCATTTGAAGGTAATTGGCCATACTCTGCTAAATGTGATTCTGTCTGTGGACTGAGCATAGGGGGCCAATCAGGGAAGCAGGGGGAGCAATAGCTGCTACTCAGAGGTGGGGAGGCCATGTCTGTAAACTTCCAGCTGGAAAGAGAAAAGCAGAACTTAGCATCACCCTGAGGCGCCTCACAGCCATTTGTTTATTATTGTTATTATTGTCTATTATTGTTATTCCCATCTATTTTCCTATTTCTTCCCTACGCTGAGATACTCATACATAAATCTTACATCTGGGTGACTTAATTGTGACATTGCCTATCTCTCTTTTTAGTCCAAAATATCTAATTTCTTCAGTGCAGAATATTTGAGCTCAGACAAGTAACTTTTAAAAACAATATTTTGTAGTTTTGGCTAAGCACCTCTAAATACAGAAAGCAACAACACTGCCTCCAGCTCTTTTATTATGGGAAATATGATTTAACCAGGACCATGTTTAGCATAGCACAAGACGGGGAAACAATTAGAGATGTCACATATATTTGCATTTTTGATAACATTTGCAATGTAAATGGCAGAATAATGGAAGACTTTGGGAGAAGCGTTTGTTCCCTTCCGCGCTCCCTACAATTTCCGCAGAGGACACTGATTTGATGAAAGTAGATCCAAAACAGAATAGATAATAGAGGTGAGAGTGTTATCTTAATTTTGGATTAATGCATTCCAGTTTTACTGGATGAGATAGGAAGGCACAGAATAAATGTCACCCGAGTGACAGGCGCTAAATGACTTTTGCACACGTGCGAGTATTTGTCTGAGAGTGTGTTAGTTGTGGTAGGGAAGGAGTGTGTCTTCAGAGGAATATTCACATTCTGGGTGTTTGTTTTTGGTCTTTGTACATCACTGGTGTCTGGGGACAGCAGAGTGTCCTTCAATGATGTCTGGGTGAAATCTTTCTAGGATATCTATGACAGTGGCATTTCTTGTGTATAAATTTGTTTTTTGTGGGTGTATGCGTGGGTGTTTCCTGGGAATGAGGATTTGAATCATAATCTCTTCTAATTAGATAGGCCTTTACAGGTCATTTATCGTCACCTCCTAAAGTCATAATCTCCTCACTCTGGTGAGAATAAAAGACTAAATCATAATACATAGCAAAAATGAAAGCTCCTTGGTAAAGCTGAACTTGGCAAGTGCCACCAGATACCTGACAAGGTTCCAGACCAGAGATTCAGTAATGGATAAGGCATCTGCTTTCTTTGGAAGGTTTTGTCCTCAAGAAGGCTTAGTGTAGGGACAATGGCAGCCATTCAATAAAATCTCGATGATTTAACTTTGTTGGCTAAGTAGTGCAGAGGAAAATATAAGAGTCATAGGAAGCATAAAACAGGAAGGCCATGATAGGCTGTAGGGTTAGTGAGGGCTGTGGTAGGAAGTGGCATTTGAACAGAAAGCCCAGTCACCTTGCAGAACCATTGTGTTTGGTGAATAGCGATCAATACTGTCCTCCACTGCACAGGGGAATGGATTCTGCTTTAGTGTCCCACCTGCACAGGGCTAATTAACAGCCCCACACCCCTGCAGTAGGGCTTAAGGTCACCTCCACCAAACCACACTGTGGCAACAGTCATGTAAAGCTCACAAATATCTTCTGCCTTGCTAATCCTTCAAGTAAAACTTTCTCTGGTCATCTAAATAAATCTTTGTGTTTAAGGGTAAGCTAATGGCCAGAGCAAAGGGTGTACATATAGTACTTCACCCTAGAAACTTTTGATTGGGAGAGTGTGTAATAATAAATACTCTCAGGTTGGCATATTATTGGACAGCTCTGTCATGATGAGTCTCTGCTGTGTAAAGGACCTCAACGTTCTTTGCTTGTCTTCTGGGCAGAGGATCCAGAATCTGAAATGGTATTGTATATTGGGCCTTGGGCTGGCACATCACACTGCTTCTCCTGTATTCCAGCACATGCCTGTCTGACTTCAGAAAAGAGTGAGAAACATAGTCTAGCTGTCTGCTAAGGGGGAAGGAAGAATGCATCCTGGAGAATGTTTGACAGTCTTCACACATGGCTGTCCTTTTGCAATGCCCAAAGGAGGTCATAGCAGTGCCTTGAGTTTGACACAGGGAGCTAGCTCCACTTCTTTTTTAAGAAAGAGACTTGGACAACCCAGGATGTTGCAGATGGATAAAACAACTTCTTTTGCACTGAGATGTGTACTAATTGCTATGGCAGTACAGATGTCTGAGATTTTAGAGAATTTTCAGTCTGCTCTGTGTCTTGTAAACACTAAAAACCATTGAGGGGGAAAATTCCACAATCATTTGTATTTCAAAACTGTGATATACTGTGAACCAGATGGGAAGAACCAGTAAGGAAAAAAGGTCCATCCTAACATTATTTTAGTTATGCGTAAGTCTTTTTCCTTCTCTCATCCTGAATGCTGGCCTGTATCCTAACCATTCCCCAGTCTCTGGTTTATGAAGGATCTCTGGGAGATAATGAAGTGATAATGCTGGCGACCTTGAGAAAACAATGTCTTCTGCTGATGAACAGAATTTCCATTAGGTGTGGTGGCCTCACGGTTTATTTTGTAAAATAGTGACAATAATACCAAAAAGAGAAAAAATAAATTCCTGCTCATCTCCCTGGACAAAGGATTCTCATTTTGTAAGAATCCACTTACGGTGTTTTGGTCAAACCTTCTCTGACCCACTTGGACAGAATTGAGCATTCCTTCCTTTGTGTCCACATTGCTCCTGGAAAATATCCAATTGCAACAGTGTATTTTTATATCCCTCTTCACTCTGTTAACAATGAAAATATGCTTGTTCCTCATTTGATATTTTTGAATATTTCTTTCAAATTCTCCCTTTCGCCTTTCAAACACTCAGGAAGTATTTGCTGAAGAAATGAATGGGCTGGTAGATAAAGTCCAGTAGCCCATATGTGGAGCTCACTGGAGAACAGGAGCATTCTCAAGGGTTCAGCCCTTCTCCTGTTCATGGTTTGCTTTCCTTTCTCCTTTGGGTATCAGCCCTTGGAGACCCACAGTTTCCTGATCCAGGTACTTAGGCCTGAATTCAAACCTGCCTCACCTGTGCAAACAAACACACTTAACGATGTCTCTGCTTGCATTTGCACTGCCCTTGCTGGCAAATGATGCTCAAGAGACTTGGCATTGCTAGGGAGAAGCCCAGCAAAGAAAAATGCAAGGAACATGGCCTACTTTCAGTAGATTTTTCTTTCATGACAGTCTGAGGTGTTACCAGATTTGGATGACCTCTAGCATAAAAATAGAAACTTCCAGAGTAGGAGGCCTGAGAGGATGAATACATGTGAAGGGTTTAGCATAAAACTTGGCACAGAGTAGGTACTCCATAAGACTGGCCAGTCGTCCATCTATGCGGCCACTACTGCCTGCCATGTCATTATGATGCAGGCCGTGTGCCAGGACCCTTACTAATGTGGCAAGCACACCTTCTGGAGGATGGAAAGAATGACATCACATTTGTACCTTGCATTGCATCAGAATTTATCAGCACGAGTTTTTGACCCCAGTAACATTTGTTACCTATAGCAGGGAGTCTTTTCAATAAAAGCCTGAAGAAAAAAACCCAAGCCTCAGCTTGCTGATAGCCATTGGCTGGGCTTCCCTATGGAGCACTCTGAAATGAGAAGTTGGGTCTTTTCAAAAGCTCACAAAATGGTTGTCTCTGTGTGTCTGTGACTGTGTTGAAATCTAGAAATTGTAGCTAGCCCCCAAGTTAATAAAATAGCATGACACGGGAAGCTGTATGATGGATGGCCATGGACAGCCCAACGCTGCTTTATTCTCTCTAATACACAGTTTCTCCGCAAAGGCCAAGAAATTAGAGATGGGTTTTCTTTTCCCCTTCCAGCCTGTGCAGGGTAATTATGTATTATTAATAATGCAGCAGCACAAATGATATTAAATGAACTACATTTGTTAATGCAGATCTTATCTAACTGCTTTCTCCATCAGTGGGCTGCTTCTCATCAGGGGGTACTAATTAGCTGTAATATGTAGAAGGATGGGACAGAAATCCAATCAGATAAATGGGATCTATTTGGAGAGATCCAGGAAGGAGGAGGGAAGGCATTCATGACTCTGGGAGAGTCCTGACAAAGAGAGAAGATGAAGATTTTGACATCTTCAACTCCACTTTCGTTTCGTGGCCATGGACTTTAAAACTGTTCCTCGATCGCTCAGGCTGCAGAGGCCTGCAAATCCTTGTATTCATCCCAACTGTAATGGCGCTGAGCTTTGCAGTAATAAAGGCACACATGGCTCTATAAAAATCCCGAACGGTTCACATGGCCTCCTCAGACACTGAACCTCATGTAGGGTACAAAGCAATGCCATCCAGATTTTCTCAGCTTGTGTGGAGTTGCAGGAAACACTAGGCTTCTCAGTGTTCTTAGAGAAAGAATCACCAGAAACCATTTGGTGATTTTTATCTGGTAAACTCCAAGCTGCTGTAAAAAGGACTTGTCTTTAGGAACCTCTCAAATCTCCATGTTGAGAGGTAGTTGAGTCAGATCTTTCTAAGTTATCCCATCAACTATGCTGGGTGTCTGTGTCCCAACACCAAATATTACAGCAGTACCATAGGCCTTGCCCAGGTCACCTGAGCTGGTCTTAGAATGGTCCATTCACAAAGGAAGCGGCTTACCCATCTAGAGCACATCGTGTGTGGCTCTTGACAGAAGGGATGAGAAAGTCACCCATTCTCTTTGAGAGAAAGTGTTTGAAAGTGGAGGAGTTTATTTTGTTCAGCTCAAGTCTTGGGAGCAGAAGGACTTGTTATACACTGCTCAAAAGCTTGTAAATACATATACTGGTCATTCTGTTGATTTCTAATTTTTTTTTTGCCTGCCCCTTTATAGAGGTGATGACACGCTATTCTGGTATGCATGGGTGAGGTTTGACTTCTTTCAATGAGAGAAAGTGTTTTCTGGTAAATGCCATCCCCATCAAGCCTGCATAATCAACATCTGAAACTCCTAGAGAAATGGAAATGTATCTGAACTTTTGAGGACTTGAAATTATATTACAAATCCTCAACAAGGATCTTGAAAGCAATTATTATTTAGAAGCATTATTTTTGAAATATTTTGGCTCATGCTTTGTTTTTTAAAAGGTCCTTCATCCTTAACTGATACGGGTTTGGCGTGGCCTCGAAAGATGACCCCACTGCTCTCCAGAAACTAGTGCCACATGACCTGCTGGGATAGAATGAACTCCAGTGTCTCAGCAACCTGCAAATATTCAACACCTTTCCCCATAAAGTAATGATGAAAACCCGGGAAGCATCATTATAATATAAAATCATGCAGACATCCAGGGAAATATATTTGTATGCCTCATGACAAAAGTTGAGAGGAAGCTCAGAAGTGCTATTTACATTTATATATACTTATATCATGTAATTAAAGCCAACAGATAAACACATCAATATGTTAAAACAGATGTAAAAATACATAGATAGAAGTCTTGCACGGAAGCCTTGATATTGCATCCAAATGAAATCCTATATTCCAAATTTGCCCCATAAGAGTTTTGCTCAAGGCTATGCTTAGGTATACTTGAAAATTCCCGATAGCGAGTCACCAGGGAAAACATGTTCTTTTACAGATAATTGCTACTGGCAGCCAGAGACCTAGAGAATTTGATGTACAGTAATGTGACCTGACTATGTATTAAACTTTTTTGAAGGACATGTGTAAAGAAATTTTTATGTCTCTCACATACCCCACCTTCTTCCTCGCCACTTCATAGCACATTTTAAAACAACTTCCCCGGTTTTTAAGTCTATCTGCTCCATTTTATTCTGAGAGCCTTTAATCGCCAAACATATTGGTATTGTTTCCTTCTTCGAGAAAAGCAAAGTGATCCAGATATAGAGGAAAATCCCTTCTGCGTTGTAAGCAACATGTAAACAAAGCAAAGTTCTATTACTGGTAATGAACTTCAGGAAGAATGTGGGAAATAATAGTCGCTTGCTCACAGATAAGAGAAATTAGGCATTAACTGATTCCTCTAAGGTTGGAAGGCATTGCCGCTGCTATTTAAGGCAATAATCACCAGCTTTTCATTAAATCTGGGAATGCTTCGAAGATGGTTCCTGAGGTATCTTAACTATTCTGCCTCAGAAGTTGTAATTAATAACTTAAAAAAATTATAAATTGGCAAGTACACATTTGTGCAATGATTCAATCCAATGAGCAAGTATCATCGCTGCTAATTACTTTGGTTCTTTTTTTTTTCAGTGCTACTGTGCCGTCCTCATTTTATTGTTCGATATTAACATGTAAACCTTAACTAAGCATAATGTCAGAAGGTTCTGAGAACATTACTAAAGATCTCACAAGGTAATTCAGAGGCTTGTCTAGAAAGAATGTCCAGATCAACTGGGGAGTATAATCTCCAAATACTAAGCGTGGAGAGGTTCCAGAACTATTAGAGACTGACATTGGAAATTAGCTTTTAAGAACAAAAATCCAAAGGCGGGGGGGGGGGGGGGGGAGATGAAATTATGTTGGAATGTAGTACAGAAATTGGGTGTGGGAACAGGCTGCAAACACTGGAAATGTCACGTCAGTGTCTTTGGTGACAGGCAGCAGTTCCTAGATTTACATGCTTGTATTCTGGTGTCAGGAAGATGAACATGCATAATGACAACTTATCAGGAAAATGATACATTTCTGCTTTCCATTAAGATCATTAAAAGCTACGTTCCTTCTTCAGATATGCAAATGGGTTGTCTACAGAAATCCACGATTGAGGAATGAAATTTGGCTTCTGTTCGTTAAGCTGCTGCAAAGGGAGTGAGCACAAAAAAGGTGTTTCGTGTCCTCTCTAAGGCACGTCTTTGTACCAGCTCCTTCTCACAGCGCACATGTTCCTGGATGGTCAGCACAAGGAAACGGGGCAGCTGAAGAGAAGGGTTGTGAGTGTTCACTTCCAGCAAAAGATGGGGCGGGAGAAAACCAAGGAGAAAGCGACATCATGTAGCGGCTTAGACCCTCGCATTTTAAGTGGCCCTAAAGTGTTACAGACACAGCGAAGCTGTCATGAGTCATCGGAGCCTTGGCGAACAAACAAACAACGAGGCAAATTTTCCAAGGCAGCCGTGCAGAGAACGTGTGTGCAGGAGCCTTGTGCCTTTCAGGTTCTCACATGCAAGGAATCTAGGGATGTCTGGCACAAGCCATCCAAGTACTCACTGTTAGTGTTTTTCCAGTTCTGGAAAATTCTTTCAGAATCTCCCTCACTTGTGATTTATGCCAAAGACAAATTTTATGCTCCACAGTGAAACCATTCTGTTTCTTTTGGTTAAACTTTATTAGAAAAATCACTCTTAAAAACACACACAAAACACGATGAACAAATAATCCATACCACACTCCCCTCTCGTTGCAAGCACATCTTGCTTAACTAAAATTCGGTAAAAAAGAAGTTTGGCTTGGCCAGTTCATGTTTTTTTGGAATATGTTCTCCTCCGGGGCAGGGAAGAGATTACTTTATAACTTCTTGGACAAATGGGGGGCACCTCATAAATGTTAAACTAATCTTAAGACAGATTGAATTTATGGGATGAAAAGAAGTATTTAAGTATATAAAGAAGAGAAGCCAGCCTTTATATTAAAGACAATTTGCTATGGAAAAATGAAAAACAGGCTTTTTCAAACATGCCAACTGAATTTCTGTTTGGAAAAAAAAAAAAAACCACATGTGTAAATTTTATTAAAACTCTGCTTCTGGTCACCCAAATCATTTGAAATGCCCCACAAAAGAAAACAGAAGAAGACAAAAAAAAGCCAAGTGAGCAACCAGACAAACAAAGCAAAAACAAACTAAAATAAATATAAAAACATGATAAGGTCTTTTAAAACTGCCTTCCAGTACAGGAGAGAAACTAAATCCCAATATTATTCGTTACTAACTTCTACAGCTTCAGCATCTAATAGAAACACAATGTAAACCATCTTACTTTGTCCTTTTTTTTCCCTGAGACAGGATCTTACTCTGTAATTCAGCCTGTCCTGGAACTGGCTATTTAGCCCAGTGTGACCTTGAACTCTCAGTCAGTCTCCTGAGTTAGCTTCCCAAGGGTTGAGAGCCACCATGCCCTGCGCAACCTGTATGATTTAACTGCTTCTGTGAGCTGCACCAGAGAAAGTGAAAAGAAACAGGTGACATTAATTTTAAATAACATTCTATTTTATCCCTATAGCCTTCCTGTTTTCATTTCACTTATAATCTATATAAAAAGCTGTCTGTAAAATATTACACACTTATTTCTTCCCATGCTAAGTCTTTGAAACCGGGTGTGCCTTTTGCAAGTACAGTTCCTTTCGGTGTATGTTGGCTACATTTGAATGTTTCATAACCTCATGTGGTGAGGGGATACCCGAGTTGCCATACAGATCCGGAATGAGAGACGTGGAGGGCTCTGGAAAGTTGACAGGGCAGTATCTATTGGCCTCAACAGGATCTGGGCTTTGAGTCTCTACTTCACAAGAAATTTTACTAGGGCCTTTGACTTTCTGGTTATCAGTACTCGATACATCACCGGTCCTGTTTGTTAATTTTTCTCTCAAGTGTGCTTCAGGACCTGTGTACCTTTCTGATGCCCTGTCATGGGGTCTGCTCTGTCAGAGCAAATGGAAATTTGCTTTGGAAATCGTGTGCCTGAAGAAAACTCATCTTGGCAGCTGCAGGGGAAGATCCGAGCACACATAAGGTGAAAGGCAGCCGCCTGGGATGTTTTTTTAATACGAGACGTAGAAAAAAGGAGAAAGAGGACTACCTCCTTAGAGTGCCAGATGAGAGAAACAGGTGGCTCGAGGAAGAAACAAATAAAGATGAAGGCAGGAACAGCAGGTTAAGGCCTCAGGCAGGGCAAATACAAGATTCAGTGGCTGCAGGTTCAAGCCTGAGGCAGGATAATAGAGCTGAGGGCTGTGTGGAGAAAATCAGATCTGTCAAGAGCACAGTTCACCCAGGAATGTATGCAGCGGGACCCGTAGAAAGTCCTGTCCTATTTGTGCCCTTCTTCATCTTCGCCACACCAGTCCTGGGACAAGCTCGGGGCCTCCCTGCACTAACGATCAGATGATTTCTGTGCACACCCTGTCTTCAGAAACACCGTGGAACTATCTACTGTCTAAATATTTCTTTCCTAACTTTGTACACTGGAGGGACACAGGCAATCAGCCCCCAGTGCAAGCAAATATACCACAACCAGAGAAAATATGAAGAGATATAAAAATGTTCCTAAAAATATCTCCCTGTGAGGGGCCCTACATATAAATGAAGAAAAACCAATAACCTCCCTTTTCAGCAGAAATAAATCATCCCCGGGGCCCAACCCCTCTGCCTTCTGAAATGAAGCCTGACATTAAAAAATACACGTGCAAAACCCATCATAGATCAGAGAGAAAAACGTGTTTTTCTTTTTCTTCCAATACTAATGTTTCCATCTCCCCTCACACTCAAGGGATAGAGGCACGGAGAGCAAAAAGAGAAGTCTAGCTTATACGGAGGCGCCTCCTGGCAGGTGTGGATGGCTTCTAAGAGCTTCGGCGCCTTGCTTTCCTCTCAGGAAATCAAGCAACACGGAGTCACAATGATGTCGTTCTGAATCTCTCAGAAGATGTGGTAGACGAACAGTTATTTCAAATAGTTGGAGATACAACACGCATGGAGTAAAGGGGAGTCATGTGGTCTTGAGGTAAAGAAGGAATGGCATTGAATTTTGTAATAATTCTGGAAATCCTTCTTGGAACTAGTTTTAGTCTTATTAGTGTTACGTACACACAGAGATAGACACATATACACAGAGAGACAGGCAGAGGGGTAGGTGGGGGTAAGGGGTATGACTAACCAACTGTCTCTTATACTTCACTCAATCTATTTTTCTTACACCTCTTCTACTATCAGTATGGCCTCTGAGTGGCATCTTCAACTTAACGCATAAGCCCTCAAAAGAGGAATTCACCCTTAGGTATTTCACCACAGCTGCAAGAAACTGCATGAAGCCTGAAGAAGAAACCTCCTTATCCATGCTGGAGGGGAATGGGTCTCCTTACTCATACTGTAGGAGCTGAGTGAATGGCCTTCCTGTCATAACTCAAAGGCCAGTCAGAGCAGGATGGGCAAACAAAATAAAACAATCTTGAGCAGAAAGAGTGTCGCTACTGTCTATGGTCGGAGGGACTGATTCAGGGATAGATAACATCTGTACTCCTGTCCCAGTGCCCTAGGGACCAGCCATCCTGCTGTGTTCTGACTCTCCTCCTTGTTGAGAAACCAGGGTATCTTCCACATTTCCTTCCCTGGGATCTTAGTATTTTTAACATAGGTTTTGTTTTTAGTAGTAATCTCTTCATGGATAGTTAAAAAGTCAAGCTTCATTGGAAGAGCATGGACTGTTGTAATGTCATCAGAGTTAGTAGATAGTTTCACAACCAGAAACCAGGTTTTGGGAAGGCTCATGGTCCTTCAAAGCCTTTGAAGAGCCTGTCCTGTGAGAGCAACACATTCTTGTGTGTAGGCTTGGGAAGCACTGCCAACTACAAAGGAGGAAGATCAGAGAGAATACCCTAGGCATGTAGAGGAATTCCTGTGTAAATGTGTGTGTCCTATGCACACACACCTATATGCACATGGCAAAGGGATTCGCAATATAATTAAAGCTAAGCATCCTGAGATGAGATTTTTCTGAATTATGCCAGTCGGCTGGGTCTTGTCGCATAAATTCTTAAAAAGAAACTATCTAGGCTGCACAGACCTGGGAAAAGCATGAGAAAGATTTTGTCACTGATTTTGAGGATGTGGGAAGGGAAGTGTTGCCTGAAAGGGGGAAAAAGGTGACAAAACCAACCCACCTATCCCAGACTCCTAGAATCCTGAAAGTCTACGTCTCTTAATAATGCCATGATTTTAACCCAGTAAGTACCATCAGATTTCTATCCTATAGAAATATATACAATAAGAGATCTTTATTGTTTGAAATGGCTACACTGGCATGTTTGTTACAGCAACAATGAGAAACTAAAGCCAGCTGTATATTAGCCAAATATCAGAGAGGCCCTTGCTTCATTGATTCAGCACTTCTAACATTTGGCCATAGGTCAAATCAGCACTGAGTGCGGAAATGGTGGCGGTGGGAAGTGAGGGATGGTTAATAGGGTTATTGCACTAGAAGGGAAAGTTCTGGGAGTATTGGATAGGAAAGCAAAAAAAAAAAAAAAAGATAAGGTCTATTAAAACTTGCTACCATGGCTAGAGTTGCAAGGGTAAAGGAAGGCTTTGGGGTCGGGAGAGACTAGATATTTTGAAGGAGTCTGTTGGGTTTGAGCTACAGCAGAAGTAGACCTGATTCCTCAGAGGTACACAATAAGGTTAGTCTTGCGAGTGCCATTGAGAGCTGGAGACTCGAGTAGCTTCTTCCACCAGATGTTGAAGACAGTAATAAAATGCAACTTGGTGGACACAGGTCTCTTCTTCCTTCTTTATCTCTCATTCTTTGGATTCTTCTGCTCTAGCTTATAACAAAGCTCCCAGTCTGGATAATTTCATCGGCAGGTACTACTTTTCTATATTCTCAGAAATTCAAGACCAAGGTAGAGACAGGATTAGTTTCCAGATATATATTTGCTTATAGATGGCCAGCTTCTCAGTGTGTGTACTGGCTAATTTTATGTCAACTTGACAGTAAGTAGTCATCAGAGAGGAGGGGGTCTCAGTTGATAAAATGCCTCCATAAGTTCCAACTGTAGGCGAGTCTGTAGGGCATTTCGTAACTAGTCATTGATGGGGAGGACCCAGTCCATTGTGGGTGGTACCATCCCTGGACTGGTGACCCTGGGTTCTATGGGAAAGCAAGCTGAGCAATCCGTGAAGAACATGGTACCCCTCCATGACCTCTGCAACAGTTCCTGCCTCCAGGTTCCTTCCCTGTTTGAGTTCTTGTCCTGACTTTCCTCAATGATGAACAGTGATGTGGAAGCATAAGCCAAAAAAGTTTCTTCCTTCCCAAGTTGCTTTGGCCATTGTGTTTCATCACAGCAACAATAACCCTAACTAATAATGTTTCCTTGCGTGTTAGTGTTTCTATGAACGTGGTCCTGGAGTCTCTCTGGGTGTAAAGGTTCTCTCTTCCAAAGATTCCAGTCAGAGTGGATTAGGAATTAACATAATGACCTCAATTAAGTGTGTTGCTTTTTTATTATTTTTTATTGATTTTTATTGAGCTCTGCATTTTTCTCTGCTCCCCTCCCTACCTCTCCCCTCCCCACTAAAGCCCTCCCCAAAGGTCCCCATGCTCCCAATTTACTCAAGAGATCTTGTCTTTTTTCTATTTGCCATGTAGATTAGATCTGTGTATGTCCCTCTTAGGGTCCTCATTGTTGTCTAGGTTCTCTGAGATTATGATTTGTGTGCTAGTTTTCTTTGCTTTATGTTTTAAAACCACTTATGAGTGAGTACATATGATAATTGTCTTTTTGTGTCTGGGTTAACTCACTCAAAATGGTGTTTTCTAGCTCCATTGATTTACCTGCAAAATTCAAGATGTCGTTATTTTTTTCTGCTGTGTAGTACTCCATTGTGTAAATATACCACATTTTCCTTATCCATTTTTTGGTTGAGGGGCATTTATGTTGTTTTGAGGTTCTGGTTATGATAAACAATGCTGCTATGAACATAGTTGAGCACATGACATTTGGCGTGATTGAACATCCTTTGGATATATACCCAAAAGTGATATTACTTTGTCTTGAGTAAGGTTGTTTCCTAATTTTCTGAGAAATCACCACACTGACATCCAAAGGGGCTGTACCAGCTTGCACTCCTACCAGCAATGTAAAAGTGTTTCCTTTTCCCCCACAGTTTCTCCAGCATCAGTTGTCATCAGTGTTTTTGATGTTGGCCATTCTTACAGGTGTAAGATGGAATCTCAGACATGTTTTGATTTGCATTTCTCTGAGGACTAAAAATGTTGAACATTTACCTAAGTGTCTTTCAGCCATTTTAGATTCCTCTGTTAAGAGTTCTCTGTTTAGGTCTGTACTCTATTTTTTATTGGATTATGTGTTCTTTTAATGACCAATTTCTTGAGTTCTCTATATATTTTGGAGATCAAACCTCTGTCTGATGAGGGGTTAGTGGAGATTTTTTTTCCCATTATGTAGGCTATTTGTTTGGTTTTTTGTTGTTGTTGTTGACCATGTCCTTTGTTCTACAGAAGCGTTTCAGTTTCAGGAGGTCACATTTATTAATTGTTTCTCTCAGTGTCTGTGCTGCTGGGGTTATATTTAGGAAGTGGTCTCCTGTGCCAATGCGTTCAAGTGTACTTCCCACTTTCTCTTCTATAGATGGTTCAGTGCGGCTGGCTTTATGTTGAGGTCTTTGATCCATTTGGACTTGAGTTGCTTCTTTGAAGGCAGTACCTCCAACTCCAGTCTCATTCTGAGGTTCTAGAGGTTGGGGATGTCCCACATGAAATTTCAAGACACACAACTCAAACTCACCTACAACATTTCTCTAGAAATGCCTGTTGGTGGGACCTAGCAGCACACCAACTAGCATAGAGAAACAGAGCTTGTAGTATCCTGCTGATGGCAGAAAAGCAGGATTCGAAATCGGTCATCCAGAACTTAGTAAATAACCATGGAAGAGGATAACAAGTGAAATGCCCTTGAGGAACCTGACTTTAGTGTGAGAGGTGGCAATGCAGCTTTGCAGATGTCAGGTGGGATCTATGTGCCTGATGAATCTGCATGCCACGTGCAACTGTAGGCATAGCCTCTGCTTGTGTCTACCATCCATCTTTGTTCCGAGGTTGAAAGACCCTACTGCCTGGTCATGTGTAGATATAAGATACTATGTAGACATGAAATATTTATTCCTTACTTGTGGTTATCAGAGGCGGAAGGTGCTGCTGATGCAGTTTCTAGGGTTGGAGTGAGGAATTCCAAAGCATTGAGATCTGAACCTAGCACCATGACATACAGCAACAGGTTCACGGAGAGGAAGGAGGTGTCTTTTAAAAGATGTAGGATTAATATGGAAGATCAGGATACAAGGGAAGACACACATGGGAAGGTGGCACTTGCCTTATGAAGGGGGACAGTGGAAATAGAAAGAACCAGAGAGGAAGTTAGTTCAAACTCTATTGGTTCAACTTGTTTTCTGCTTTCTGGGCTGGGCTGGCAGTATTTACCCAAATCAGGAGAAGGAGAGTCTTTTTTAAACTACCTCTTCTCCTTCTCCTTTATTATTATTATTATTATTATTACTATTATTGTTATTATTATTATTTATTTTGGCTAAGAAGAAACTGAATGAGGATAAAGAAATCCTGAGATAACCAGACTGTTGACAAGTCTGAGGAAGCCTGGACTTAGGATCCCATGAAAATGCAAACAGGATGTCTCAACCTGGGGCCTGGGACCATTTCCACACTACACTTCATTATTGTTTCTGTATGCACTCTTTACCTATAGCTTGGAGTTGTTGGAAATATTAAGTATAAAATTTTAGAATACATTGTTTAAAAGAGAACAGCAATGACTCCATATGCTATGTTTTCCCTTTCACAAACTGTGTATCTTGATTATATCCAAAGAAATAAATGTTGACATGAATATTTTCATTTATTATTTGCTGAGTGATGCCTATGTGCTAAGTATGGTCAAGGTCCCTCTCTCTTCTTTGCTGTGTGCCTAACTAGCAGCTTTTCTTGGTTACATGAACCTAACAGGATATGCAATGCACCACTCTATATGCTAAGGATTTTATACACGATGTCCTTTTATCCCAAGAATAACACATGAGACTCAGGTTAGGATTGTGTCCAAGCTGTTGGCTGAATGCTGTATAATCTTATCAAGGGTGTCCTGCCTAGTCACCCTCATGCACTCTCTAAGTAGACTAAACGTAAATTTCAGCCCATGAACCAGAAATAACAGAAGATAGTTTTCATGAAAACTGCTAGCACCAACAAATCCTAAATACATTCTAGAGAATACATTGCATGAGAATTGACTGAGGTCATGGGAGGGAAGAAAGATAGGATGGGGAAAGTTATAAAGGGTAAATCGACATTTTCTACTGTAAGGGTCTGCTTATAGCAGCGTACTTATAAAAATTTATGTCTATCACAGTTATGGAGGTTGAGGAGCTTAGTGCCAATTTATATTTGACACTGGGGAAGCCTCCCTGAAAGACAGCATCATGGAGGGGATGTATGAAAATGACCACATGCGAGGTAAAGCCCAGAGAAATTTAGGGGCAGTCTTGTTCTTCTGTTCTGCTCCCGAGGGAACTAGCTTATCCTACTGACCCAACTACTTTGCCTTAAGCCCCACTTTTTGAAGTTTCTACCATTCCCTGATATAATCACACTGGGCATCAAGTTTCCCACATCTGGACCTTGGCTCTAAACCATACACACCACAGCCAAAGGCTAGGATGGAATTTTTGAGAGTGAATTTTATACACCTTATTCTGGTGGTGGAGCTGATTTCATGGGCATACTCATCCATCAAATGAATCAACTTTCTGCTCTATCTGTAGTCATTACCCCCCAGAAAAGCAATAAAATGACAAGATACCTATATTGCATATATACCTGCTACTGTGGCCTTAGAAATTGACTCAGATATCAGTTGTTTACTATGATAATCTTAGCTTTTCTTTCCTTCCTCATTTTTTTTTAATAACCCATACCTCTGCAAGTGGGTTGGAGTTTGGTTGATCAAGACAATGGTATTAGCTGAGATATTATTGCTCTATCTTCGTCCATCCCTCATCCATGGTGTGCCTAGACATTTAAAAATTTACCAAAGCCATGACAGAGATGCAGGGGTATGAGGGAAATGTGGTAGAATATTTACAGTCTTGGCTGGCATGTGCCACTTCCAAATTCACAAACCAACCCAAAGGCTAAGCCTACAGTCAGAGTAGGGGAAATGCTGTCCTAGAAGAGGCCAAGGCTGTGAATGTGAGAGGGAGACAGAGGCGGGTGGGTCTCTGTGAGTTCGAGGCCAGCCTGGCCTACAGAGCTAACTCTAGGACAGGCTCCAAAAAAGAAAGAAAGAAAAGAGTTGTGCCCCTCAATTAATTCATTACAAATTGTAAAAGACTGATTGGAGGTACATGGATGTCACAATCTAGAGAGAGTGGTTTGTTTTTCTGAAATGCTATGTTTCAGGACATCCCTGACCTTCAAGTAGAGAACTTTCACATCAAGAGAATGTAAGACTACTTAATTAGGGTTATCTCTCTCCAACAGAGTGAGAGTGTGGGTATGGTCTGAGGACATGTGTAGGAATAGAACACAAATCCATTCAGGGAGAGCTGAACTGTTACTGTCTCAGAAAGGGGAAGAGGAAAAATGCTTTACCAAAAGTAATTAAAACAACATGACAACATGGAGACACCAGCTCTTCTGCTTAATTTATTCCAAGCAAAGAGAAAAATCTCGGCACGGAATTTAGCATCGGAACCTCTTAAGTAAGTTTGCCTTTCTTGAACTGGATCTAATTTGTATAGTTTGGAATCATCCTGAAAGTTCCCTTTGTCATCAGTGACTTAAAAAAATACTGCTACCGGGCAAAAGAAATCAATGATCTCTACAGTGCAAGCTGAGTAATTACATCATAATGATTTGCATTAATGAAAGGACAAGCCGGTCCAAGCCCAGATGTGCCTGTGACCACAGTTCTCAGCGATGTTGAAGTGGATTGCTGAGTTCAGAGGAATTTCACCATCAGTCGTGTGACAAAATGACTGGAGAAAAAAAGTCTCTCCTCATCAACATCACTTAATAGCTCTTTAATGCCTGACTCATCATTTTTCTCCGAGTCAAAGTAAATTTAAATTTCAAAATAAAGCAAATTTTACTGATATCGGTGGCACAGAAGCAGATGTTTCCCTGACATGTGCACGCAAGCTGTTAACTGTGACCTTGCAGGAGAAAGCAGTTTTGAAAATGAGCTTTTGTCTCCCAATATGGGGAAAACAACGCTGCAGAGAAGATTTAATAAAAAGTCATAGCTCCTCACAGAAGCTTATTTCAGCAAAGTCAACTATTAATTAAAATAACAAATGTCAGCTGTTTCGGGGGCTGACAGCTAAGGCAAGGCAGCACTTGCTTACCTTGACGTACAGGATGCATGGGACACGGGATAGATCCATAATTCATCCCAGGTATGGCTCTCTCATGCCCTGATATAGTGATAACACTGTGATAAATTAGCTTCTGTTCAGCAGTTTCGTTAGCAGCAGTACCTGGGGACCGGGGAAACTCAGCTAGAGAGAGCCTTTTGGCAGACTGAAGGAATATATACTTGAACAGCTTGACGGAAGGTTTCATGGAATTCCTGAACTCGAGCACAAAAAAAAAAAAAAAAAAAAAAACAGGTGGGGAAAAGGTAAAACTAGGTGACGGGGTACTGAAGAGACTGTGTGAAAGCAATTGTTACAGATGCCTGTGGCCATGGGGAGAAAATGATGGGTAAGGACAGGGAGTGTCGCATCACTTCCAGGAAACCAAGTGAGAGGGGTCATAAACAAGCAAGGGGACCAGCATTGGTGGTGCACACCTTTAATCCCAGCACTCAGGAGGCAAAGACAGATGGATCTCTGGGAGTTCAAGGCCAGCCTGGTCTACAAAAAGACTTCCAGGAAAACCAGGACAGTTCCACAGAGAAACTCTGTCTTGATAAACAAAACACAACAAAGCAACAACAACAACAACAAAAGAAAGAAAGAAAAAAAGAAAGAAAAAAAGAACGAAAAAAAGAACGAAAAAAAGAACGAAAAGTAAGAAACAATCAAGGGGTCCATTTTCACAGGGACTTGTGGGAGGCAGGAAAGGGGGGGATGACTCAGAAAGGGCATCTTCCATTACTTATAAAGTCAAAGAATTAAAGAGGTTTGAGCTGCGCAGGGAAGCTGATTCTAGGCTCTACTCTAATGCGCTTATGTAGCTGAGAAAATGTGAAGTTATACTGACTCAAGGATACACGCTGGTGGCAGACGAGTTTGTTGGCCTTTGGTTCAGCTCACTCGGTAAGGTATTTATTAGAACACTGAAGCTAGACAAGAGGGTCTCCCTGTGGAGACATTGTAAACACGTGAGTGAGGAGTGGAAAGGCAGGGAGTGTGTGTGAGCTCAGGTGACTTGGAGGCAGGTAGGTATGTTGGGTGGTAGGAAAAGCAATGGGCAAACAATGGGCTATTAGACTAGGTACACTTAGGAAACAGAAGGTAAGTTTTACTCTGTGTGATATTTCAGAAGGCAGAACAAAGGCATGGATTTCACAGTTTGTTTAGTCTTTGTTCTGATTTTTTTTTTTTTTTGAGTTTTCTTTATGTTGAGTTTTATGGTACTTGGGGTGCGATCCAGTCCCCCCAGGATGTAGGCAAGCGCCCTTCCACAGTGCCACTGCATGATGCCTGTATTTCCTTTTAAAAGGAAAAGAACAAAGTTTTGTGGTGCAATGTCTATGATCTCTGCAAGAGAGATCTCAGTGCTGGGAGGATGATGTAGTCCCTGAAGGCCAGCCTGGGCTGCGGAATGATACCTTGTCTCTAAATGGCCTAGCAAAATAATAATATCATAAAAAAATAAAACAAGTAAAAATAAGCAACCAAACAGGAGCCACTTAAACTATACCTGACTCCATGAGATACCAACTTTGCATTTCTTTTTATAAAAGCCATCATGGGCTTATGTAGTCTAAACTGGCTTCAAACTTGCTATGTAGCTGTGCTGTCTACTAGTTTTATGTCAACGTGACCCAGGTAGAGTCATCTGAGAGCAAGGGACCTCAACTGAGAAAATGCCTCCATAAGATCTGACTGTAGGCAAACCTATAGCGCATTTTATTGCCTCGAGTTTGATGTGGGAGGGCCCAGTCCAATGTGGGTGGTACTACTTCTGGACTGGTGGTCTTGGGTGCTATAAGAAAGCAGACTAAGAAAGCCAGGGGAGCAAGACAGAAAGCAGTATTCCCCATGACTTTTGCATTAGTTCCTGCATCCAACATCCTGTCCTGTTTGAGTTCTTCCCTGGACTTCCTTCAATGAAGAACTGTGTGTGATATGGATGTGAAAGGCAAGTAAGTCCCCCTTTCTTCCAAAGTTACTTTTGGTGACAGTCTTTTGTCACAACCGTAGATGGTTTTGAACACAGAATCATCCTGGCTCAAATTCCCTGGTGGGGGTGCGGACCATCAGACTTGGCTTCTGAAGTTGTCTTAATAAGTTGTGCAGGAAGCTTATAAATTTGAAACAAATTCATTATTATTTCTAAATGAATCAAAACTTCATACCTAATTAAATGAGATCAAGTTTGCTGGTCCAAAATGAACCAATAGCAGAGTCCAGAGCAGACGTTGAGCATCCTTCCTGCTCCTCATCATCTCCTCTTCCCTTATTGGCCTGGGGACTTCTGCTAAGAATTGGTCTGTAGATGAAAAGTAGTTGGCATTCTTAAAAATGAAGCATGTGCAAGGCATAGAAAAGAGTCTTTTGGTCATGGACATCATTTCAATCAAGCTTAAAAGCCTGCCCCAAATTAATGACTGTAATCAATATGCAAGACAGAAAGGAAGATGAGCCAGTTTGGATGAAATCCTATCTGACCCTTCATTAAAGATACAAAGCAAGCAGATCCTCAAAAAAGTTCCAAAAGAATCAGCAGGCTTTATGCTCATATTTCTTGTTGGAGGCCAGAATTCTTGGGTAATGGTGCCTTCTGGCTCTTCATATAAATAGGAATGTTTGCAGAGCAACATTTTCTAGGTAGCATGTGTAAAGGGTAAGGAACTGCCTCCCAGTCCATATTGGATCCAGTAAACGGGGATGCCAACTTTCCCATTCAGGGTTTCTTTGGAGCAGGCTTCATGTATATTATTAAAATATTTCATCTGGTCATATTCCATTGTATGAAAGTGCTCTCTCTCTCTCTCTCTCTCTCTCTCTCTCTCTCTCTCTCTCTCTCTCTCTCTCTGTTATGCACAAGTGTTTGCATGTGTGGTATGTGGACCTGTGCATTTGCAGAGGAAAGCATTGTGTGTCCCCCTCTACCATTCTCCACAATGTTCCTTTGAGGCTGAACCTGGAACGCCCATTTTCAAGTGGGCTGGCAGCCAGAAAGCACCAGCTACCCTCCTGTCCCTGTTCCTCTCAGTACTGAACCTACAGGCATGTGTGGAACCACATCAGGCTCCTCATCTGGGTGCTGGGATGTGAAGTCTCATCTCCAGGCTTTTGCTGCAAAGAGCTTTTATCCACTATCATTCTGCAGCTCCCAACAGCCCTTATTTTTACACTTGCATGTTGCTAAATACCATGAGAGTGTTTAGGCCCCTTGAGTATAGGCATGTTGCTATAAACTCTCAGTCCTGGGGAGAGAGCATATTCATTTCGACACAGCTCTTCTGATGGCAACTGAAATAAGGGCAGCGAGCATCAGATCATTTCTGCCTCCTCTTTCTTTTTTCTTGCAAAGCTTCTGTAATACTAAGTTGTCCCATTTGATGGGTGATTTGCTTCGGCACCGTGTTGCCATTAGCACTTGTCTCCACAGCGCTTCTTCTCCCTCAAGGGGCTTTTCCACTAGAGTTCAAATCTGTAGCAAAACACAGGCTGCAACTCTAATGCTTGGTAAAATATGCAAAGGCCAAAACAAACAAACAAACAAACAACCCAAAGTTGGAAAGCCATTGAAAAATTAGGACCTGGCTATCTTTGTGTTGAGTTTATTTAAGGAAGAAAACCGAATCCTGTCACTGTTGCAGTTTGTGACCGCTCTACCCTGGTATAATCACCAGGGAATTGCTGTGATTTAGTAGCCACAACAACAAACACAGCCTCGACAAGGCGATTATCCCATAAGACTAAAATCATGATCTAGCATAAATCAATACCAGCCATAAGTATGTCTCCGAAAAGAGGTACGTATTTCTACATTCACTGTTAGACGTTGAACTAATTTTGGAATTAGAAGCTGTATGAAATGCAGAAACTATTTTTCTAAGTGAAAAATTACGGACTATGTATGGCGACTGCTTGGAATATATACTGCTCATCAAAGGGTGCTGGAGAAGTAGTCAAGCTGGAAAGCTGGTGGAAGAACAAACCTACACGCTTAAGAACAAACCTCTCTCCAGTCCTCCGTGCTCTGCCCGGGTCTGCCTCTCTGAGAGCCTAAATTGCCCTTGCTGTAGGCACTAGCCCTTTTCAGCTCTTTCTGTTAAGATAAATTGAATCTTTGCCTCCCAAGACAGAGCCATGCTTAGTGGGAAGGTGCCTCCTTAGAGTCTTTATGGCTGAAACTGAGACACGTGGGAAAAAAGAAGAGTATTGATCAATAACAACGTGGCTTTGCTCTTCGTTGAGTTGAGATGTTTTCCTGGGGACAGAGACACTTCTTGACTTTTCAAGGTCAATATTAGCGACTCTTAGTAGCCCTTTAAACAAGTATATCCCACGTGAGCTGGCTTTTCTGGAAGTCCTCTTGTGCAGTTTCGATGCCCTGATGCCCCTTACTCTGCGTTGGAAGGGAACCAGTGGTGCTCGGCACTCTCAGGCACACCTGCAGCAGTCCAAGGAGCCCCTCCTGTGCCTGATGCTACCTGAGCTGCCACCTCTGAGTGGAGAGGCTCTGAGGATGTGCAACCCCTTCCAGAGCCCTCCCCCTCGAAAAGCTCTTGCCTAGTGAAGAGGGCCCCAGAAAATTATTTTAGGTCTTGAGATATGAAGTGCCTTCTCTCAGACTCGAATTTCCCACTGAGATAAGGGGTGCCTTAGCTCCATTTTTGTGAAGTGCTGCGGTTACAGCAGACAGCTGATTGCATTAATCCTTTAGGATTTCCCAGAAACTATCCACAGTGACTTTCTATAGGAATGTCGTCCGAGTTGGGCACAGGCGTCCACCACCTGGCAGTCCTCCTACCCTACATGCTCTCAGCATATCTCCTCACAAGTATTTAGTTTTCAGTATTGGGAATTTTTGTCTCTTGCTCCTCCTCTCTTCTGGAGAGGACACACAGATTTACTTAGCCACAGTGGATAGAATAATTTATTTGTGTATGAAGAATCTTTTTAAACATCAGCTCTTGTCTTGAAAATTGTTTCCCCTCCCTGCCCTTTTTGTCCCCTTAACAGAACAAGGAATGTGCTAATCTTTTGATAATTGACTCTGCTTTTACTGGAATTTCTCTGCAGATTACTGAATGCATCTCCAGTCAATTCCAAACGTTATCTGCTTTTGGTACGTACCTTGACTGTGAGACAAGTTGTCTAAGCAGGACAGCTGGGGAGGGTTGATTTGGTGGAAACAAAACCCCAACACAAACATGGATGTTGCTCGAGCACAGTGCTGGAAAATGAAATTGGCATTACTTATTTAGACAGAGACAAACGTACTGATAGCCTCATTGACCAGACAGAGCCCTCACAGGCACATAGAACTTCCTGCCCTGATGGACATATCAGTAGGGATTTTATTTGTGTCTTCCTGTAAGTGCAGAGCCCGTCTATTGATGACTTTAATTCTACAGGCACCGGCGGTTTGCAGTCAGCCTGAGAAATAGCATTAAGTGAGCTTCTCTGATGGGCTCCGTGTGTTTGGCTGTGCAGTAGATGGAGCCGGTACAAATGGCATTCTCTTGGAACCTTTTCCCTTTCTACCCCCGTTTTCTCACAAATGCAAAGAACTAAACTTGCGAAAGCGTTTCCTTCATTATTTGGGCTAACGGCTGTGCTGTTGATTCGTTGATTCGGCTGGTGCTGCTGAGGATGTGAGAGTCTATATTAACACGTGGGTTAAATGGAGAAAATGTTTATTTAATGCTTTTGTTTACTCTCCCTCCTGCCCCCGACCCAGGGAAACACACTCCAGGACTGAGAAGCTCCAGTCCTCTCCGTCAGGCTCCTTCCCGAGTTAATCACATTTCACACATCCCCATCTCTGGGCAGCTGTGGCACCTGACCTCCCCTTTGTCCCTCTCTGGAAGAAAGTCTGTGGCTCCGTAAATTTCCCTCAGGCACAAAAACAGTTAGCTTTCCGGCTGGAGGTGAAGCCCACTCTGTGGGGGAGGCGGCGGGGGGGGGGGTGTGGTGCAGGACACAGCTGGGGCTTTATCTGCGCTTCAGCCGCCAGCCCAGCCCCGGCTGATCTCTTTCACTTTGCATGAAAATAAAGACCTGCGGGAGTGAGCGGCAAAGTTCAGCTCTTCACCCGGGCGGACTTGAAGGGGAGGGGAGGAGGTGGTAAGAACCTTGGGCAAGGCAGTGAAGAAATTGGGCCGGGCCACCTTGCAGGGGCTCGGGGGTGGGAGGTGGCAAGTGTTCCCTGTCAGGCACCGCTGAGCTGCTAAAGCTACTTCAGCAAAGAAACCTAGCTCCGCAGCAAACAAAGTGTTGGCGCAGCTGTGAGAGCGGCGGGGGCCACGAGGAAGCTAGGAGGCGGAAGGGACAGGTCTGTCATAGCAACTTGCAGCGCTCCCCCTGGACAGCTCCACGACTTAGCTGAGAGGCATTTCTGCCCCTCCTTCCTTCCCACTGTTTTACACATTCAGGAGCTGGCTGACCCTTGTTTCGCAGGGGTCAACCCCGCTGCGAGGACCGGCGGCCATTCTCTGTGGGACTGCAGTCAGAGGCTCCATTAGGTTGACTCCACAGTGATGGAGTCAGTGGCCATTTGGGTTAGGGTGACATTTATATTTGGACACCTTATTATTACCGGAAGGCCCCCGGGTTTTGTGGGCAGTGTTCTGGGAGCCGGGCTGAGAAGTACTTCCCTTGAAAGGACGTCAGGGATGAGGGGCGAACCATGACAGGCAAGGAGCCCAGGCGTCAGCTTCACACTGGGGATGGCGCCCAGTGGCAGCCTCTCCGAGGCGCCTGGCAGCAGAAGGCCTTGTCCTAAGGTGTTCTACCCACATCTACTAGAGCAGCTGGCGCCTGGTGGAAGGCAGATGGTGTTGGATCCCCCAAGTGTCGCTGTCTAGCAAGATGCCATGTCCACTGATTAAAAATAATTAAACATTCCTTTCTCCAGTAAAGGAGGATGGCGCGCATGCCAGGCAGGGAGGTTGACAATGGCATTACCGGCAAGACATGGCAGCAGCAGTCAGTGCCCAGGGTAGCAGGTGCGTCTGGTTTGCAGAAGGTGGGGTGGGAGTGGGGAGACTTGGGGAGCTGTGACAGCAGGAATAGTTATGCGAGGATGTATGTGCATGAGGGATGTGTGAGTGGGATCGTATTGGAAGACTTTCCACTGCTCAGTCTGGCTTAGGAAGGACACTTTCCAAAATCTGAATGGAACAGACAAATTTTATGTTCATGGCCCAATCCATATGTACTGATCAGCTAATACATATCTCTTTATTATGTGCTGTGGATAAAATATATTAATTGATGCTTTCCCTGACCTCGTCATATATTTTTGTTAATTTAGCTACCTTGTCAATGCTATATCTCTATTTCAATATCAAGAGATTCTGATATAGATTTAATAAGATGATAGCACATGCTGACAATCCTTTCTCATATTTTAATTAATAACTCATTTTTTTTCTGAGTGATTTTTCAAACCTTTCTCGGCTTCAAATAAAATCTTTGAGTTCTACTATTTTCTCTACAATCCATTCTTGTCCCTAAACCACTTCTTCCTTTTCATCAACAAGTTTCTAAGTAACCTCATGAACTTATGAAAACGATGTCAGTTTGCTTGTACTTGTCAATTATTTCAAATGTATCAATGGCTTGCCTAATTTATTTTAACAAATCTAAGCACATGGAAGATGTCAATCTGGAGTGATAATTTGATTTCCTGTTAAATGGCTCTAATGCCCCATGTGCTCTTAACAGCAAGAGTCTTCTTCCTTTACTGGATTTGGCATCATCAGTATTTACTTGGCAAGTCTCTACACTCACCTCCATCATGAGAGTAAAGGGGACTTGCGGGAAAAACCCTGTAAAGGCTTGCAGAAGGAGCACCAAGCAGCATGGGACGGAAAGAGTGCGATGCATGGTGGCATTCCCTAGGGAAGACAACAAATTCCAGTCAGGGAGGGGTGAGGTGGCTCTTCAAGGATGAGGGATATAGAAATTTGTAGTAAAGAATGGGGAGTTTTCCCTAGAGAAAAGAAAGATTGCAGTGGAGACTCTGAGAGTGGGTGACACAGACCAGAAGTGTAACTTGCCTGATGAAGACCGCCCACATTTCATTAAGAGGAAATCAACAAGGAGGAATTTCCCAGAATGTCACCTAAGTAAGAACACTGTTAAGGCACCAGTCATTGGTTTTGTAGCAAATGAGTTTCTCTAGGACGTTCTGTTATCATTTATAAACAGGTGGTGGAGAACTGGTCCCATGAGGGGCGGGGGCAGGTCACCCGAGTCTTGTATTTATGTTCTGAAATACAAGTGTGCCATCTTAGTTAAGCAATAACCTTGAAAGTATTGTATTTAGGGCCTGTCTTTGGGTACATTGTACTTTCTTTTGTTCAATTTGTTCTTGGGATGACTTGTTCATCATGGTCCTAGGCTCATATACTATATTGTAGACACACACACATAAACACATACACACATGTATGCACAAGGTATATAATATCCATGTTTGGATGTGTATACTTTGCAATGTTTTATGACTATCACCTAATGAAAATGCTGAGTATATTCACAATATCCTCAGCCATACGTAATTCCTGACTGTTTAAGAAGGTAAGTATTGGTGGTTTTACCAGTACGTTAAGTGTTGTATCTAGAAGATGCTCCCTCATTCATAGTCCCCCGTTTTCAGAATCATTGTAACCTAGTGCGGGACAGCCCCCAAACTGACCAGTGACATCATCTGTGGATTGGCAGGATCCTTGGTATGAAGATCAATAACTAATAGTAATATTGCCCAAGTCAAATACGCAGTTGCTTGTTGATTTTTGCTTGGGATGACCTGTCAGTAGTGAATGGAGAACGACACGGGCACAAAGACAAAGATCTACAGGAAGGGAAAGCTGAGCCAAGCTGACGTCTGAAACAGCCCCAGCTTGGCATGTCTTCTCTATCACAGCCCCTGAATATCTTCAAGACGAGCAGGGCGGTCAGGATGCTGATGAAGACATGAAGAAAAGGCCTGTTGTAGGTCAGTGAGGCTTCTTAGAACTTTGACATAATCAGAACACCTAAGGAGATGGCAGGTTTCTAGCGCGTCCTTGAATCCGTCTACTTCCAGACTTGCTCTGCCCATGAGGATCAGCCTCATGCTTTCCCATTTATTGATACCTATTTGTTCTGCTTCATGTGAGTTTTTGAGACCTGGCTACCCAACTTCTTGCTCTGATATGTAAACACCTGAAATTTTACACTTGGTCCAAAGCACTTAAAACACCGTGCGCATTTGCTGTTCCTAGGTAAGCTCAGGAAACATTGTACATGTATCCTGTTTTCCCTTTCTTTTTACAAGTTATCTCTGGCAGGGGTTGGGGGAAGATAGTTCAGCGGTTAAGGACATACACAGCTCTTGCAAGGGACCCAAATTTGGCTTCCAGAATCCATGTTAGGCAACCTACAACCACCTATAACTCCAGCTCCTGAGGGATCTGACACCCTCTTTTAGCTTCTTTTGGTACCTGTAGTCACAGACACATACCCACATAATATATACAAAGTTAAAAAAAAGTCAGTATTCTTTTACTTCCCTCTCTTGAAAATTTCAGAAGTGGAAAAGACGAAGGCAAAGTCCCTTGACTAGCACATAGGTAAAGATTGAAATGATGTAGTTTTAGTTCTTCAGCATTTAAATGCAGGTGAATAATTCTCAGAAAGAGAATGCTGCCCAATGGATTCATAGGCTGCTATTTAAGTCACTCTTTAGATGTAGTATTTGACTGCCACGCCCACTGAATGAGAGCTCACAACTGGAATTAGCATAAATAGAAGGCATATGAGCAAGTCTCTATACTAGTGATAATATACCCTAAAATTAAACTATTTTGGCCTTTTTGAAGTCAAATCATTTTGGTAAGTGCCTTTGGAAGTCTCATTATTATTATGACTACTACTAATTTATACATATATAATGCATTCAGCTTTATTGTATTCTGAAAATTATATTTTAGAATTACTTTACCCACCTGGAGAGAGCTTAACAGCCATTTCATAATAGTCAGCGATGTCTCAGGTCTGACGACAAGCAGAAATGCTATATCACTTTCTCTAGGGAAGTGGCACATTTGTAAAAAAAAAAAAAGTTCAACTGTTTTTGACAAGAGGGATGATGAAATATTGGAAACTTTCTGAAGTTGTGCTGTTCTTCCTCCCTACTTGTCACTCCTCACAGGTGGGTTGAATACTTTAACGTGTTTTATATTGATAAATTGCATGTGTTGTTTGAGCTCATAGAAGACCTGGCCCTGAACATGGGACTCTTTCCTACCCTCTCTGCTTCCAAGCATGTTTGTCTCACAATGCCCACCAGGGTCCATTGTCTGTGGATATACTGTCTCCTAACTCTGTGAGAGGAGAGGGAAGAAAACGGCAAAGACAACCAACCCCAAACTGGATACATAATGCCCTTGGAAGCAGCTAAAGGCAAACCAATTCCAACAGAGGTTAGAAGTGCCTACAATGGGAAAGAAAAGAAAGTTTGTCTGCAGGAAGCTCATCTTTGGGGAGGAGGTTAGGTAAGTCTACTTGGCAACTTTACCAGAGGCTCCTGTTGGACTTGTAAGCTTCTCATTTGATGGTTTTCTCTTTCTGCTCTTTCTGCTATCTGTTTTCCTTTTAGTTGTAATTCTCACCTGGAGAGACCACTCTGATCTGCCCTGAAGTCTATCAAGAACTTTAGCTCATTGCCTCAATGAAGTTTCCAGTACTTATACTTGATTCCTGCTCAGTATTTTCAACAACCAAATTGATGTTTTTGTTATGTATCAATCAATCAATCTATTATCTATCTATCTATCTATCTATCTATCTATCTATCTATCATCTATCTATCTATCTATCTATCTTCTATCCATTGATCTATTATCTAATATATCCAATACATTTATGTAGTATTTATTGTTACTACCTGCTATTTATTTATTCTTTAACCTTTTGTTGACATATACTTAATGTACTCAACTCATTAAAAACCAACAATATGACTATTGTAAATAATTCCCAAGGTTAAAAAGAAATACAGAAAAAAATACTCATTTGGTTAAATTTCTTCTTTAATTGAACATTAGAATCCCCTGGGGGAACTTTGAAATATACTACTTAATGCTGTGGAATATTTCTTTACACTGTGTGAATATATGTCATTGTGATTGGCTTAATAAACAAGCTGAATGGCCAATAGCTGAACAGTTAGGCATGGAAGTCAAACTGAGAATTAAGGACTTAGGAAGGCTGGAGTCAAAGAGTCACTAGCCAGATGCAGAGGAAGCAAGAGATGAATGTGCCATGCTGAAAGAATGTATCACCATAGAGCAGATGGTAGAAAAGAAATGGGGGTTAATTTAAAATGTAAGAGTTAGCTAGTAATAAGCGTGAGCTATTGGCCAAACTTTCATAATTAAAATAAGACTCTCTGTGGTAATTTGGGAGCAGGCTGCTGGGACAGGAAAACTCTGTCTACAAATGTCACCCAGTGTGGGGCATAGATCCACATAAGACCCAAGAAAGCTTAAAAATGTTTCCAAGCCTAGCTTGGTTTCCTAGTCTTGTGTCTCTCATGCCAGCCACAGTAGGGAGTTATATCTCTTAGCAGCTGCCAGCATACCATGAGCTAAGCCTCATGGTGGGTTCCTGCAGTCTTTCACATGTTACAGAGAACAATCCCCTAGCTACTGCCTTCAGGTTTGAGCCAACAGTGTGAGCTCTACCAGTATACTGCATGGCAGGTTTTGGGTTTTTCTCATGCAGACAGAAAAGCTTACAGATGCTCAGTAAAGATAGACCCAGACAGACAAAAACCTCTAAAAGGATTACAGTGAGCTTAAATGTATACATAGACTTGACAGACAAAAGAAAAGGTATAGACAGTCATAAAAAAATTTAAATATAATATTTAAAATAATAAAATAATGGCCTTAAAAAGGGAGTAAAGTAATATAAAAATAAGCCATACAAAGATCAGAAATACACAGAGAGTCTGGATACTGTATGTTAATGTGATGTCTTTAAATTTCTTTTGGCTTTTAAGAGACATTGGATTATGAAAGCTAATAGAATAAACCAATCTATATATTTAAAAAAAATCTTGGCTTCAAATTTTAAGTCAAAATACATGTTTCTTTGTGGGAGAGGTTATGCTTTTATTTCCACAGAAAAAGAGAGGCTGTGAATTTATTCCAAGTTAAAGATGATGAGGGTTGATTAAGGAAGACCCCCCAGAAATCCTGGCTATAAACACAAGGAAATAAGCCTAGAAAATAGCTGAACAGAATAAAGTTAGGCAGGAGAGCTAAACTTAGAATGCTGGAAAGAAGAGTAGAGCCAAGAGTCACCAGCCAGACACGACATATATTTTATCTGCTCAAACATAAAACAAAAAAATTATCTTTGACTGACTTGTGTACAATGCACTGTCTATACTTGTATTAATACAGATATGTATGTTGCCTTTAAAATTTTATGAATTTTCAGAGGAAGAAGCCCAGATACCAATGAAAGCAGATGGCCCAGGTTATCCAGCATCTCAAAATGCCTATTACAGTTTCTTCAGAGTCCTGCATCCAAAACAGATTCAATGCTTCTGATTAAGATGATCCAACCTCATAGAATACTACACCTAAGACCTAACAATTGTCCTGATATTTTCAAGCTTCTTCCAGGGATTACCAGCACCTCAAAATGACAGGAGGTAGTCTAGAGAATAATGCCTACGTTCCCCACAAATAGGCTATGGATATTTGTCATTGTTTAGGGCAGTTTAGTACAAGTTGTTATTGGTAATCATCAATAAAAAAAAGAGTTGAACTAAGGAGATTAGATTCAGGGTTCTCATTTTGAAAAGAAAAAAAGGGGATACAGAAATGGTAGGATAGATTATTAAATATACTTTTAAACCTAAATAACAACTGCTAGTTATAAATATTTCACATTAGTATTGATTTTGGTATATTGATTCAAAGTTAAAGTTACTTTGTTATACTATATGTATATTTATACTCTTGTTTGGGATATTGCATTTATGTAGTTCCTTAAAAATGTAATTTATAATTAAAATTACAGATTAATAGTAATCCATAATAGTCAAACTTATAATTATATTTGGTATGTTTTCAAGGTTATACACAGATATATATAGGTAGATAGATAGTCTTCAAACACTGAAAAGACCTACAGAATATGGAATTTAAAATTTTTTATAACCTAAGGCTTTTCATGACAGTGAGACATGTCTGTTCCTGGCAGCACTGATCTACTTCAACAAAGATGATAGGCATTGAAAAAAGTCCATATGCTGTTTGTTTTCTTTACTGCAAAAGCTAACCATGTGGGCAAAGAAACTGCCCTTGCCTCATCTGCTGACAGATAGAATCCAAACTGGACCAGCAAGAAACAAAATAGGTGACTGCCAAACTTTGCTAAGACAATTCAGGAAAGTCCTTCAAAATTCCCTGACTCTTAGAAATGTCCATGAGATTCATCAGGCCTGTAGGCTTTAGTTGGATGTCACAGGAGAACCTAGACTAGGTGACTGTCCAAGTGACATGTCCCTGTCACTAGGTATCATTTCATCCTTCTGGGGTCTTTGATGAATTTGAAGACTAGATAATTGTAATCATAGTTTGCTTTAGCAAATTGGATGTAAAACTTTAGACTCACCAAAATAATATAAATAATAGAGTATTACTGAATCAGATGATAAATGAAATAATAAATAATTAAATAGTTAGGTTTGAAAATCACTGAAATGTAAGCTCTGGGTGAACTGTTGGTTTTTCCTGTCCCTACCTTGTACCCCATTTCCCTTAGTACCCTGCTCTAATGCTACCATTTACGCTGTTAAAATGCAGCAATGTCTATCAGAAGGAAAACATGTCAAATTATCCAGCCACTGTGAGAATGTTCTTAGCTGAGAACAAGGACTACAAATGAGTAGATAAAGATGGGTAAATTTTATAGATAATAAGAAAATCTAGATGCCCTCTGTTATGCCTCCATCAGACTCCTAACATATCCACTGATTACTAAGTGCCACAACCCAATGCCCAATCATGCCACTTTTCCTCATGGCAAGAGCAGAACAAACGATGGTGCTGATTACGCGGGAACTGTAATAATGCAATGCTGCTGATACTATCTCATTTTTTTTAACAATAACCTTATGAGGTACACAAATTATTTTTAGATGCCAGATAATTAACCAAAAATTCAGAGGAACTTAGCACTTATCTGAAGACCCACAGCTGATGAAAGACTTAATGAATATCATCAGACCTCAATTCTCAGGACCAGAGCTATTCCCTTGATGCCTACATTATCCTGTGTCTACCAGATGTAATAAATAGAGCACTCTGGTTTTACATATTTTAACAGCTACTATGCAGGAAACGTAGGTGCTTTCTTTATTGCTGCAGAAGTCAAAGCATGGATTAGTTCATATAAATTCAAGAGTGATGTATATCATGTTAATGTAGTATGACTAAAATCAATTAAAGTACTGGTAGCTGTTGTTAAACACTAAGATGAGTGCTTGTATTAATATTTCTCATGTGTCTTCACATCACCCTAGAATTGGAGTGACTTTGATGTCTCAGAGAAGTTAAGAAACCTTCCCAAGATGATAGAACCCTACCATGGTGACTGTAGTGGTAAAGTCAGATGGAGTATGTAAGAAACCGAGTGCTCAGATCAAGCACAACTAAAACACCTCCAAATTTCTTATCCTTGGCAACAATATAGAATCTATTAACATAAGGATTATAAGAATCTGGAGATATGACTCAACAGTTAAGAGCCTGTATTGCTCTTTCAGAAGACCCATGTTCAGTTCCAAATACCCACGTAAGGAGGTTCCAAGCTGCTTGTTAACTCCAGCTCCACAAGATCTGACATCGTCTTCTCTGAGCACCTGTGTTCATACCTGCTGTCCCCTCACACATTCAGAATTGAAAAATGAAACATATCTTAATAAGATAATTATCAAATAATAATATGATTACTTTGTATAGTCATGGGCTTCATGTTAGTCTCTAGGAAATGTTGAATGATACGAGTCAGCTGGCTTCAGATCCTTGACTGACTAATGGTAGATTCCTATCTACCTATCACAGATGTGATATTCATATTGACAGTGACTTAACTCCTTTGTGATGAATGCATTTGGTTTCAGTACCTGCTTTATTTTTTAAATTACCATGTAGTTTGGGTCTTTATGTAGGCCTTTTTTCATTTTTTAGCTGTAGCTTTCTCAATAATGCTATAAAAGCATAGACAACCACAGTAAAATTAAATAAATGAGACCATATCAAACTAAAAACAGACATAAAAAACTTCAGCCAAACAGTCAACAATATGAAAAAAAAAACAGACTACAAAGCAAGAGAAATTGTTCAAGAATCATAAACACTATAAAGGATTAAAATTCAAAATCCTATCAGGAACTCACACAACACAACAGCAGAAATGAAACACCCCAAGGGGAAAAAAAAGAGCCCAAGACTTGAACAGACATATGAATGGCTAACAAGTACATAAAAATATGCTCACCACAAGTCATCTGGAAAATGCAAATCAAATCCCAGAGAGATGCCACTCACACATGTTAGGATGGCTTTTGTTTTAAAAGGTAATACCTGTGAAGATGAATAATACAGGGAACCCTTTGCATGCTGTGGGTAGGGATATAAATTAGAACAATAATTATGGAAAGTAGTATGAATGTTTCTCAAAAAATTAAATATAAAATATCATGTGATCGAGCAATTCTACCTCTGGGAATATATCTGAATGAAGTGAAGTCATTATCTTCAAGAAATATCCATTTCATGTTTATTGCAGTGTGATTTAAAATATAGCCAATACAACTGAGGTGGCCTAAATGTACATAAATGGATAAAAAGTATGTACACACACACACACACACACACACACAAAACAACTATCAGATAATATTCATCCATGAAAAGAAGGGAATCCTATTATTTGGAAAAACGTGGATGAACCCTGAAGTCATTAGGCTACGTGTAAAAAATGAAACTAGAAAAGGCTAAATGTTATGGGGCCTCATTTATATGTTCAATCTTAAAATGCTGAAATCAAATGCAAAACAAAACAAAACAAAACAAAAACCAAATAAATAAACAAACAGAAAAACCATAATGTCATGATGTGGGATTCTCCTCTGTATGCTGTGATTACATTGGTTAATGAATAAAGAAACTGTCTTCTGCCTGTGCAGGGAACAGAGATAGGCGGGAAAAAATAAACTGAATGCTGGGAGAAAGAAACATGGAGTAAGAGAGAAGCCATGTAGCCCCCACCAGAGATAGATGCCAAATGGTTCTACTTGACCTGGTAAGCCACAGCCTCATGGCGATACACAGATTAAAAGAAATGGATTAAATTAAGATGTAAGAGCTAGCCACTAAGAAGCTAGAGCTAATGGGCCAAGCAGTTATTTAATTAATACAGTTTCTGTGTGATCTTAATGTGATTCCTGTTTGAAAGAGTTCATGGAATATGGCCACTTCAAAATAAAATTCTTAGAACAAGGTGCAGATATGATAGTGCTGTGGCAAGTGAGTTGGCTGGACTCTTATTTGCTTTGCCCAAATAGAAATCCTGCTTAGGTAAAGCACAGCTTTTCTTGTGTCGGGTGTCATGGGCTATACTGTACAGAAGGTTCATTAACAGGGATAAAGACTCTGAGGATTATATCTCCAAGCCTTGAAAACTATAGACTTGGAGCCTCAGACCTTAGAAGTTAGAGAGACTCATAGCTCTAGATAGTGTAGTAAATTGAGTAGCTTGTGTCTTTGCCTGTTGCCTAGCACTGGGCAGCTAATATAATATGTAGTTCTAGGCAGTAGCTAGTAGAAGCAGAAGTATCCAGCAGTTGGCACAGCTGCCCGTACAGCACATGAGGCTTGGGTGTTTGGAACTTAGGCCTTCAAGACTTGACAGCTCCCAGCTCTGTTTCCAGTGACCTAGGCCTGCATCTCTCACTCTTGTCTCTCCTCGTCTTACACCTTCTGCAACCTTGGGTTTCTGTTTTCTCTATACTCCTAATATCCTTTCAGTTTCTAGTGCCTTTAGTACCTTCTATCCCTGGCTGCTCTCTGGAACCTTCAGCTGTCCTTCTGTCACTATGGCTGATGTTGCTATGCTACATCTACCAAGGAGGCAGCTGCTATAATATTCTAAGGCACCTTTGTGGGGCTGTTGTTATTGGCTGCCCTATCAGGAGGTGCTGCTGTTGACACCTGAGTGTTTCTCACAATGACCTCTGTATCTCCAAATCCATGGAGATATGTTTGTTTTTAGATACATTGTCCAAGTTAGACATTTCCTATTGACTTCCTATAGCTACAGTTAAAGATTTGGCTGACATATATCCTTTACTTCTTCTGAAAAATATGTTGTTCTTCAGTTTCTCTGTTGATTGTTTTCATAACTCCATTTTTTTGCCCCACTTGTCATAAATATTTTTTAAACTTTCTACTGCATAAGCTTAAGATGTCATTATCATTGTTTCCATTATCATCTTTGCACTGTGTCCTCTCTTCACCTGGATTCTCCACTCTTTCACTGTCTAAGCTGACAATATCCCAATATGGTCTTTTAGGCAAATATCAATCCATATTTAAGTTATAGAATTTCTTTGGGTTGGAGGTCACTTGGTAGCCAATAATATATTGCTCAGGTATTTGTTCATGACTCTCCCCCAGGGGAAAATAACACATCAGTGTGCTTTGATTTTAGTGTCTATTATGCATCTTTTATTCCCTTCATAATTTTCCCTTTTGCGCTCTATTTTTGCCATCGCAGAGTCACTAACACCATGCCTTGCCCTAGAACCCTGTCTTCTTGAGCCATTCTCTGCTTCATGTTAGACTCCATCTGTACATGCATCCTTTTCTGTGTGAAGGAGAATTCGGGATACTAATTAGTATGAGTCCCAACTTTTAAAGGGGCTGGAGAATGTGCTCCTATAAATGGCTGGGGAATAGTGACCAGTGTTACAGGTCATACACAACCATACCTCTTAGAATCTATAGATCACAAATGTTTGAGTGAGATCTCCTGATTGTCAGTGCTCTATGCCTACTATCATATACGGGTGGAGGGAGTCAATACTGGTCATGACTCCCTGGGAAGACATCCACTGTGGCAGTCTTCCCAACCTGCTTTCTAGCATGTGTCTTTCTCCTGCAATGAAAAGGAACAGAGAAGAGGTAAGCTGAAGAGCTTTGTGTCAGTTCTTTTGCCCTTTTCAGTGGCTTATCATAACTGACTGAGGTTTGAGGAAGTCCGCAGACTGCAATTTGTGTCAGAAGAGACAGGCAGTGGTTTGGAAGACTATGTCTCAAGCACTCCAAAGGTGAGCCCCACCAGACCCTGCTTTCTGTTTTGCACAGGTGTGATGTAGTCCATGTCAAGTCTAGGGTGTTAAAACAGCAGTTGGAGCAGCTCACGTTCCTTCTTCCCCTAGATGTTTCTGGTGTGACATCTGGCTATGTGTACTTACTGCAGGATCTTATAATTGTGGGAAAGCCTAGGGAACACAGAGTAGAAGATTCAGGGAAGCACAGTTAGTGCTCTGTGTCACAGGGCAACTCTCCTAATCTTTACCTTGATTTGGCCTTTTCAGTCTCATTAATTTATGAATCAGCTTCATCACTTCTGCTAATTTGTCATCTGTTTTGTGTCCTTTGTTATTGAAAGCATCTTAACAAAGTCACCAACCTGACTCAGGTAATATTCTAGGAAAGGACTCAAATGAGCCTTTTATGTTCTGGGAGTTTTTTGAAAATACATTTTCAATGAATTCCATTTTAAGTCTTTCTCATGATGATTCTTTTAGTCCTAACAAACAAGGAACTAAAGGCTAATTACACTCTTCCTTTTACAGAAAAAGAAACTGAGGCACACCGGAAGTTAAATGTTTTACTTTGGATCAGATTAGAACTCCAACATCTGGATCCAGAGTCAGGGCTCACTTTACTGCTCAGTGGCTGAATTGTCTTTGCTTTGAATCTTGCTTGGAACCTAGTGTTGCTGCTGAAGGCTGATTATTATTCTTTATTAATGTACTTTCCTCTATTTCCATCCCACAGTTATTTAGCATATCATCTTTATTGATAGTGTTCTGAAATGTCAAAATAATTAGTTTCTTTTTTATTCCCCCTAGTCATTATTCAGTAAGTCCATTGAGTTGGGAGATACATGTAGCTCTATAACTCTGGATAATGATTATCTAATCCTCCCATTGAATGTTTTTTCCTGTCATTTTATCTCATATCTCTTTCTGAAATTTCTGCTAATCACACGTCCAATCCTGCACAACTATACACTTTACACCTCTTATCTTTCATCTCGCTGATTCCTTTTACTTCCATGTATTTCAGCTACAAAAGCTAATAGAGAGCAACTTGCAGAGGAGTGAGAGATACAGGGAACAGCAGTAAGTGACGTGATGCAGAAAGAGGAAGTTGTATAAAGGACAAGGAGGGATGAAGCTCAGTGTTGGCATATTGCCAACAGTAATACCAATATCAGTTTGTCAATACCATATCTGTTCATTTGTGACAATCATTGTTTTCGTTTTCAAAAGCTCCTTGTTCTTTCTGCCACCATACCTAGTTTTGTTTTGTGAATATTTGATATTCTTGAGTGCTATTAGAATATATTCAACATTTTGATCCTCTCCTCATTTATGTGTTGAAACACTGATTCTCCGTATGAGTGTGAGGAGATGGAGGGGGCATAGAGATATAATTATGTCATGAGGATGCGGTCCTCCTGAAAGAATTAGTGTCTGCATAAAAATACCTCTTTTCTCCCTCTGCCTCTCTTCCCCGCCCCCCATCCCTGTGTAGGAAGCCATCAGTCCATCCAACAGCCAACCACAGAGCACTCTCCTGTAATGCAGTACACCACTCCTCTAGTCTGGGATTTCTAGATTAGAAAACTATAAAAAATAAATTTCTACTGATTTAGTTACTCTGTTTACTGTGTTGATTTTTTGTTGTTGTTGTTATTGGTTATTGGTTGTTTTGTTTTGTGTTTTTGAGACAGGGTTTCTCTGAGTGCCTTTGGCTGTCCTGAAACTCACTTTGTAGACCACGCTGGCCTCAAATTTACAGAGATCCGCCTATCTCTTTCTCCCAAGTGCGGAGATTAAAGGCATGTGCCACTGCTGCTCAGCAAGTTTATGGTATTCTTAGAGCAGTTCCAGTGACTAGAAAATTATGTCAATGAACATCTGAAGTAAAAATGGCGGCATCAAGAAGCAACCCTTTAGCTCCTAAATCATGTTCCTCTTCTCCTTCCTCTTTCTTTTCTTCTCCTTCTCATCTTTCTCTTTTTTTCTAATGTTTTTCCTACCCCCTTCCTCTCCTTTCTCCTCATTTTCTTCTTTCTCCTTCTTCCTGTTTGGCACATTCCAATGAGGGTCCTGGCGGCCTCTTTGGGGGCTATTCTATTCACATCCAGGTGTCTGCAGCTTACTCTGCTTCATCCCATAATTTCCAGTTTCTAGAATTGGTAAAATTCCTCATCAATCTAGGTTCATCCTTCTCTATTTCTTACCACCTATTTTATCATAGATGTGTTAAGCTATTAAGAATGATAGAATAAAATATAACTATCTATCATACCATGAAGTGTCTACCAATGATTTTAGAAAATAACATTTTAAGATTACTGTTGAAATAAGAGCGGCCGCAGGGCTAGCTTATGCCCGAAATAACAACACACAAACTGTATTCATTTAAGAACTGCTTGACCCATTTCTATCTAGCCTCTTCTAGGCTAACTCTCGCACCTGGACTAGCCCATTTCTAGTAATGTGTGTAAGCACCCCAAGGTGCGCTTACCGGGAGGATTCTAGCCTAAGTCCATCGTGGGTTGGAGCTGAGAGGAGCTTCATTGCATGCATCTGCCCGGGAGATCGGATCATGGCGTCTCTCCAGGAGCAGAGCAGAGTCTGACCTCACTTCCTCTTCCGCCCAGAATTCTATTCTGTTTACTCCTCCCATCTATGTTCTAAGCTATGAGGCCAAGCAGTTGGTTTATTATAATTAACCAATTACCTTCCTCCATCAGATTACCTTTCCAAGAATCGGGACATAGGGGAATATTCATGGACAAGTAATTTGGATGGCTAAGGATGGAAAGCCAGAGCTGAAGAAAAAAATTGTCTGTGGGCAGGGTAACTAGGGTTTGAAAGGTTTGTAGTCCTTACGAAGCAGATTGCTGTGGGTTGATCATGCCTTCCTGACTTTCTCCACTCTCCTGGGGAAGGCTTCATTCACAATGTTGCTTGCTGTGTTACTGCTGTATCCTGTCTGAAGAAAGTTTCTGTGAGAAGGAGGAAAGCTCCCAGGCTCATGAAATTACAAGACACTTAACATACTCACAAGACTCAGAAAGATTGCAAGACTCTAGCCCCTCCCTCCAATCACAGTTAGAAAAGCAGTGAACAGTGGCTGAGAAAAGAGGGACTCAGAAGCAGTGTAGCTGCCAGCAAATTGCTCAGGGATTCCAGTGATACACCTTTTGGGGGCTGGCTTCCATGCTGGTAGTCGAAACATCTATCTATCTATCTGTCTGTCTATCTATCTATCTATCTATCTATCTATCTACCTATCTGTCTTCTATCTATGTATATATCTGTGTATCGATCAATGTATCTGCATAACTATCTACCTATCTATGATCCATGCATCTATCATTTATGTATGTGTGTATGTATATCTATCTATCTATCTATCTATCTATCTATCTATCTATCTATCTATCTATCTATCTATCTATCATCTATCTATCTATCATCTATCTATCCATCTAACATCTATTTTTGAGACAGGGTCTCACTTTGTAGCTCTGGCTGGCAGATGAGGCTTGTCTTAAACTCACAGATATCTATCTGTTTCAGCCTCCCGATGTTGGAATTGAAAAAGGGATGCCGCCATATTACATCCAAGTGACAAGGATGCTGTGTGGCCCATGCTTTTGCAGCTGTCTCCCAATATACACACTGGTTCACCATGATGGACTCAGATGAAGCCAATAATTTATTTGGCATCCCTACCTGCTTTAGATGAATAGAGGTAGACTCCCTAGGAAAGTCATACAACATGACTGCATCTAAAATAGGGCCTTTAGAAAGCACACGAGGATAAATGAGGTCATGAGGATGAAATTCTGCTTTTGCACAACTATAGCCATTAGGGAAAAAAAAAACTGTTCTTGTCTACCATGTGAGGATCCAAGACTACCAGCTTCCAAAACTACAAGAAAATGAACTCTTATTGTCTTAGATTTAGCCTGTGCTCCTTTGCTTCAACAACTAAAGGTAACAAAGACACTAAAACTAAGCCCAGAGAGAAGCTGATTGTTTGCAATGAGGTCAAGTGCTTTCAATAACGCTCTGAACTTGAGTCAAGGGATCTTCACCTGAGTGAAGTTCTGGATCTGCTCTTGACCTCATTGGCTCTTTTTGGAAAGGTGCTTTCAACATTAGGCTACCAATTTCTACTCTGTAGAATGGAACAAATCCTATTTCTTATGTTTTGGTGTATCAAACAAGGCATACTATGCTGCAATCACTTGTACATGCTACTTACTTACTTGCAATTGGTTTCCTGAAGCGATCTATAACATTGGTTGTTGAGTCTGTGAGTTAGAAAAGATAAATAAGTACTAATGGCTATGGCCAGCATGGTGCTTGGCACTCAGCATGTGCCCACTAAATTCAAATATAAAGTCGGTATGTAACCAGATGGCTATAAAAATCTATGGCTTTCTGCTGGTGGTCCCCACAGGGAAGCTCATGGAGATTCTGGCAGCAGCATTCTTTGCAAGGCTGAAAATCCATGTTTCTGGTTTTTCCTCGGTCAGCCTGAGACAATGTCCCTGGCATCATCTCTGTTAGGAGTCTTAGCCTCCTGCAAGGCTCGGAACATTTCTCTCTTTATAGCAACCGGCACTTAAAAATGATTTACTTTTATGTGAATGTGTGTTTGTGTGTCTGTGTATCTATGTGTCTCTGAGTGTTTATGCCATACATCTGTGGGTGCTATGTAGAGGGCATCTGGTTTAGTTGGAGGGGGAATTACAGGCAGCTGTGAGACACTTGCTTTAGGTGTTAGGAACTGAACTCATGTCTCCTGGAAGAGACCATGCGTTTTTAGTTGCTGATCTATCTTTCAAGGTCCATGACTAATATTTTTAATAAGAGAGATTTGACTAATATTTTATTTTTTTTTACAGACAGATCTTCTCTAGTGAATTTAGTATATCAGAATAATTTTTATTCCCAGCGTTTGGCCTTTTGCCCATCAACAGTATTCATCTTACTGGAACATTTTCTTGTGAAGGGTGTTAGGACTTCTGCCTTTGCTCAGCTAGTTCTTCGGGACCTTTTGAGGTCTTTCCTCATATCTGTCTTCCTGCATGTGTCTTATACACAAGGTCTCATTTCCATTCCCGCTTAATTGAATGAGATCGGACTCTTACTCTAGGGCTGTGTGGCTGCCATTTTCAACTTTATATTTGATGTGAATAATGGCACAAGAGGGATTCCTGATGAGATGTTGAAGAAGGTATATGCTCCATCAGTGGGAGCATCCAGTCCCATTGTCAGAGTTCATGTCGAACACAAGCTGTATGGTCTTGACCTTCAACTGAGCCTGCAGATGAAAGCCACTGTGACACTAGCTTTGTCAGCCTTGCCCCCAAAGGGCATCCCGCGCTGCTGACACAATTTCCTATTTTGAATGTAGCACATAATCTTCCATTGCTCTCTTGAAAGTGAGAGCAGTAACAATTTAATTCTCTATTCCTAGCAATGATATTGGGTTTCCTTGGTGCCAGATGCACATTATTTGAGTTTCTCCGATAATTTGACTTTGACACTTTACATTCTGCAAGGTAGCTTAGAACTTTTTTTTTTTTTTAGCCTGCCTGTCATTTTTATGTTTTGTGCATTTCAGACAACTGCAATAAATTATTTTCTTCCATCTGAATTCTTCTATTTGTTTATCCATTGAATATTTATCAGGGACCTTCTCTTTAAAGCATTAGCTTCTAACCTTTCAAAAATTAGCTGATGGTATCCATGATGTTTTCAAGCCACTAAGCTGAATAGGCAGAACGACACATGGCTGAGTTTAAAAATTAATTATTTGTTCGTGTCTCTATGCGTGTGAGCATAGCGCCTTTCAAAATCCAGAAGAGGGTGCTGATATTTTAGAGTGGAGTTACAGGCAGCTGTGACCTGCCTGATGCAGAGGCTGGGAGGCAGACTTGTGTCCTCTGAGAGAGTAGTGGTACACTCTTAATTCCCAAGCCAACTCTCTAGCCACTGGTTGACTAAGTTAACACTAGCATCCAGGTAGGTTGTTCATATTTCATAGATATAAGTGCACATATTAGATGTATAAGTCCTGTATCTATATGAGGCAGACAATATCAACAATTTTATCTTTATACTGCTAACATTAATATATTGCAAAAATGCGTAACTTTTTTGATTTAGTAACATACCCCATCACTTTTTGAAAAAGTAGCTGTATCCTCAGTAACTCTCAGAGGTCTTCAGGATATATTTGATAATTTCCACATAACTAAACTATGTTTCAAGAAAATTGCCCAAGGGTACTGCATAAATAAGTGGCAGAGATGGGCTAGGTTGATTCGTTATACCGTATGCTTTTGACTGGAGACCCTTGCCCTCAAGGAGTGTGTGATTTAGATATTATTAAGACATGCACACGCACATTAATCAGTTAAACACAGCGTGACACTGGGCAATTATGTGCTCTTTATGATATAAACGCAGCAGATTTCCAGAGACAAGGCAGCAACACTGACCTGAATAACTGAAGAGATTCTTAGAGAAGAGGTAAGTCTTGAATAAAGGATATAATCAGGGCGAGGAATGAAAATTCACAATTTTGCCAGGAAAGAAAGTGAAGTCTCTACTACCTGACTGAGAACCAGGGGCTTTATTCGGTCATTAGGAGGAGCCTTGGCGCTGTTAAGTAGCTTGCTACAATAAGCAGTTTCTCTGTGGGCAATTTGTAGGGGGGATTAAAGTAAGATGATTCTGCAGATTTCAAGTAGTATCGTTTTGGAGAGCAGGGGCAACATTGTGCCGGCCATTCACTGCTTTCCATCTTCCTCTGGTTCAGAGCAGAGAGCTTGTGTGGTCTGCTCCCTCTGCTGCGCTTGCCCCTTCGCAACAAGAGGCTGTGATTGGGCTTCCACCCTTGTGACTGTATCTGTTCCAGGGCCTCAAACCAGGGCGATCGCCACTGCCTGACAGGGCGTGTGTGACCCGCTCTCCACAAATGCCCAGGCAGCTTCACATCTCGGGGTCCTGTGAAACTGCTCAGAACATCCGGGCTAATTTACTAGCTGATAGATTCGGAGTCTATCAGTACTGACAAACACACAAACTCGAGCACATGTTTGGTGGGTCTTGATGAAAATGAATCCTAGCAGGATCTTTTGAAAATTTAATATTGCAGGATTTCCCCAATATTACTACAGCCAGCTTAATTTTGCCCCTTTAAAGATAGCAATCTAATATCCTCCAGCTCCAGAGGCATCTGTCATGTGCTTGCTCATTTCTTAGAGAAACATATGAGCATATATTGAAGGAATCCATCCTAGTTTTTCTTTCCTTATTTTTTTGGTTAAGCCTCAGTCAGTGGAGATCATTTGTACCATATGGAGATATGGAAAGGAGGGATATTGAAGTGAGCCTTTGTACTAGTACCATCCTGAAAGTAATTTTGAATTTGAATCGTGAAAGGCGTGTGTGACTTCAAATGAGGAATGAGGTTTAAGTTGCGTGGGTAAGGGGTATAGTGATGGAGGATGACTCACAAATGTTAGAGGAGGTCCAGACGATTGGGACGGTGTTAAAGACACACACTCCCTCTGGCTTGGGTGAACGGTGGATTCCATGGGAGACATGGGGCAATGACGAACCTTAGAAGCAGCCTACATTGGTAGACATGCGTGCATTAGTCAGACTTACCCAGATAAACAAGGCCACCTCTGAGGGAGAGCAAGAGTGTGTGGGGAGGGGTGAATGGGATGGAGAGTCGGGATCAGGGGGGGGGGGACTGGTATATTTGCTTTGCTTAAGGAATAGGGGGACCAGCAAGTGGGATTCAGGGAAGAGCTGAGTTCATAGTCAGCCTGGGGGAACCACAATCGCAATCTTTTTTTTTTTCTCTTAGAGTCCTGGTCACATTGGATAGATGTATGGCATGATGGAGGGTAAACTGTCTTACTTGAAGGCTACTTACTGATTTTGTACAGTTAGCTTCCTTCTAAAGGTACTTTTGCAACCACAGCAAGGCTGGTGTTGCACCTAACAACTGGGGTCTTCACCTGCTCATGCTGACCTATAAAATGAACTGTCACAGGAGCCAGTAAAGTTTTCTGACTCTTGCATGAAGAGATATCTTGGCAGTGTGTCTCTGTGTAGACTTGTCGAGGGGATGGGATGAAGGCTTGTCTAACATGTTGTTGTGAAATATGTATACACTTGTAGAATTAATTCTAACCTGATTCTTCATGGTAGTAAGGCTTTCTAGGAACTGAGGGAATGTCCAAGAACAAAATGAAAAATAAGCAAAGACCTCTTATTTCAACTACAGTGTTTCCCCATTATATTTCTTCAGTTTTAGTGTGGGTTTTGCCCCTCTTTAGCCTGGCACTTGGTAGGTGGCCCACACAGGCTCATGGCCCAGAGAAGTGATAGATGACATTTTCCAGAATTTTGCTTCTTCTTACCCCTAAAGAGGCTTTCTCGTTTAAACATGGGTCCCAGTATAGCATTTTCTACTCTTTATATAAAAAGGAAATCTCCATAAGCTCTGCTGTCCTGGTCCCTAAGCAGCTTGCCAAAGTTGCAGTCAGAATGACAAGAATAAGAGCTAAGAAAGAAAAAAGAAAAAAAAAAACCACGAGGTTTCTTTGGGAAAAGATATACTTTAAAATGTTTAACACAATGTTATATGGGATTCCACATCTGCTTTTTCTACATTTCTCGTGGCAATAAAGCATGCACCTGTTAGTTTTTCATCACAAGCCATATTTCTCATCTGTCTTGCCTGACCTTGTCACAAGACGTTTCTTCTTTGGCACTCGCTTGGATTTTTGTACGGAGTGGAAGTTGGAAGTGGTTGCAAAAGAAAGCAATTTCTTTTGACATCTTGTGGATGGGCCATTTATCTCCCCATGGAATACAGGGCAGTACTGGAGGGGCAAACTGGAGAGCCAGAAATACTTCCAAAAGTGTATACGACTTTGCTTTCATCTCCATGATCATGTATATTGTGTATGTGTTTGCATATATATATATATATATATATCGAATATATGTCAAAATATACCTTTGGTATTTTTAGCGGAATGGTTGCTTCAATCTGAAGGATGGAGGAAGAGAGAGCCCATGTCCCAGGTACTGGTTCCTTTTCAGTCTTTCATTTATTTTTATTATGGAAAATTTCCAAATGACCAACATACAGATTCAGTACAGGAACTAGATTGTTTTGTTTGTACTTTCTCAAGTGCACCCTTTTTTTTTGCTAGAAATTGAGCTCAGGGCCTCCTGTGTGCTAGACAAGTGCTGCACTAATCTAGGTCCCCAAGACTTCTTTTATTTTCTATTTTGGGACAGAATCTCACTAAGTTGCCCAGGCAGGTCTTGAACTCACTTAGCAAGAAGCTAATGAAACTCTTATCTTCTTGCTTTGCCTGTTAAGGAGCTGAGAACAGCGACCTTCAGGTCCAGATCCAGGTTTGTTTGTATATTTTGAACAAATTCACATGAAAATATTCATAAAATGAAAGGCATTTCTTTTTACCACTTACCATAAAACACTATCAAAAGTACTTTAATCTGATTGCATTTTCAGTACCATTCAAATCAGAACTCAAACAAGGTCCACATAATTGCATATGGTTGGACCTTTTAAAAATTGCCTTTATTTAGTGTGATTGTATACAGATTTCAGAAGGCAATCTATGGAAGTCAATTCTCTCCTTCCACACCTGAGTTCAGTCAAACCATGGGATTAAGCTCAGGTCGCTGTGCCTGTACCAGCTGAGCTATCACACTGTCTCATGAAGTGGTTTTATTTTTTTCTTTTTTCTTGCCTTTTTAAAGAATTATCTATAAGTTTACTTACTACCAGCCCATTCTTAAATTCTGCCAATTGAGGAATAATGCCTCAAATAATAATTCACTGCATTTTCTGTTGCTGTGGTTGAATACCAAAACTGAGTTTTGGCTATAGAATAAAGGCATATTTGGCTCATGGCTCTGAGGACTAAGAAGTCCACAGTGAGAAGGCTGGATCTCCTTCTTGCTGGTGGGGGCTCCATAGAGTCCCAAGCCAGGGTAGAGTATCCCATAATGAGTTTGAAAAGACTAACTTGGGTTTTTCTTACTATTTTAATAAAACTATTATTGCAACCAAAAGACCCTAATGTTGATAGTTTTTTTTTTTTTTATCTTAACTATCTTTTAGACATCTAACTCGGTCAGTCTCACCTCTTAACACTTTAAAAAATGGGGATTATATTTCAACAAAAGATGTTAGAGGAAACTTTCAAACCACAGAATGATTCATTTGTCTTAAGACAGTATTCTTTTTCATGACTGCTGATTTGTTCTTAAAATGCCGCATGATTTCCTTTAAAAAGTGGGTTTCCTTGCTGCTACGTCTTCTCCCTCCTTCAGTCTATCTTTTTGGAAACTGGAGCTCTGGGGATGTGATGAGCTTCAGGTCAGATGCTTTGGCATAAGCAACACGTAGGTCATGCAGCATGTTCTTTCCTCTTACATCAGTAGCACTTACAGTCTCTCAAGCCCTCTTTAGAGTGATAACTCTGACCTGTGGGCTCCCATGTTGTCAAACTTGTCTGCAATTATAATTTTCTTCCATTTAGCAACTGTCGACGACTGTGTCAGAGACTTTTAAGAAATTGTTTTCACAGTGTGATGATACAGGTGTCTGCCATCTCTTGCTTATTTAGTGGGAGATGTTGATGGATTCTTACATTTGATGTAACTAACTTTGTAACATAAAAAATGAAGTATTAAGTGTTTGCAAAACAGAATATATTCAACGTGGTAACGCTGAAAGGAGGATTCAACCACAATCCTCATTTTAGTTTGGCTCACCAGGACTTTAGGAAAAACTTCTGCTGGTGAATTCTCATTCTGAAAGTAAATGCAAGTATAAAAAAATTCAAAGAACAATATCCACTGTTACTCACTAAAATTGAATGGAGTAGTAAGGCAAAATGCTAAGAAACATAGTCACTAAATTAAAAACCATCACAAAAACAAGGATGACTACAATTCATACTGCCCTACCTTGAACCATTTCAATCTGTAAAGCCTTGTTAGAGAACTGAATGTGTTCAGAAGTTCCTTTATTGTCAGGATTGTTTTAGCTTTCCTTTTTTCCCATACAAAGTAGAGTATTGCTCTTTTGAGGAAGGAGTGCAAACTTGTACATCCACTTTGGAAATCAGAATGATAACTTCTCAGAAAATTGGGAAGCACTCTACCTCAACACTCAGTGATACCACTCTTGGGCATATACTCAGGGGATGCTCAATCATACCACAAGGACACTTGCTAACTATGTTTATAGTAACATTATTCATAATAGGCAGAACCTGGAAACTACTAGACGTCCCTCAACTGAAGAGTGGATAAAGAAAATATGGTACATTTATACAACGGATTATTACTCGACTGCAAAAGACAATGACATCATGAAATTTGTAGGCAAATGGATGAAATTAGAAAAAAATCATCCTGAGTGAGGTAACCCAGACTCAAAAAGACAAACATGGTAAGTACTCACTCATAAGTGGGTACTAGATTTAAAGCAAAGGATAATCAGACTAAAGCCCACAACTCCAGAGCACTATGAGAGCGACACATAGATCACTCTGGGAAGGGAAAATAGATGAGATTTCCTGGGTAAACTGAGGGTAGGGGCAATAGAGGGGAAGGAATGGGGGTTGAGAACATGAGGGAACTGGATAGTTGAGTTGGGGTTAATTTAAGATATAAGAGCTAGTTAGTAATAAGCCTGACTTATAGGCCAAATAGTTTGTAATTAATATATGTTTCTGTGTGATTATTCTGGACTGGGCAGTTGGGAAATGAAAGCGCCACCTCTGTTCACAAACATGTATATGTTTAGATGTCAGAGTATGAGATATTCATACAGTTTTACGTGGAAATCACCCGTCTGAGTGGTTTTGATAACTGCTCTTCATAAACATCTAAAACTTAAAAGTGACTTCCCAGGTGTTCATTTTCTTGATCTTGTTAGATTTTCCTTTGGCTGAGGCAACAGTTCAAAATATCTGTCTTTGTGAATTTTTACTAAAGACGAACCAAACTTGAGCTAAATGCTCCTCTTCCCACCTGTAATCAATCTATTGGATGTGGGGAGGCACCTCATAGTGAGGCACTGGGGTTTGTGTTTGTGGTGTTAGAGAACTTGACTCATTCACTCTCATAGTACATACCATAGGAACAGGAAGTGCAAAGTGCAGAAATTCTCCAGCTCTTCTGAAATCCCACGACTGTTGCCCATGCACATTTCCAGCATTTGATGGTCTCAAATCCACATGGCCACAAGATGCATGTGATAACCTTTAGCAAGTGCTCTGGGTCCAGATCTTGATAGAGACATCACATGTGCTAAATTGTCACATCCTCGTAGAACTGCATTTGCTAATTTTCATCATCATCATCATCATCACCATCATCATCATCATCATCATCTTGGAGCCAAGAAAACTGAGGTTCAGAGTGGCGACCTGTGCAAATAGGAGCACCAAGGTCAGAGCCAAAATCTCCACTCAGACATCTGTCCAACTCACAAACCTGCTTGTCCCCAACGGACATCCTGCCAGCTAGCGTCATCTGCAAATGCATTATCTCAGTTTTCACGGAATGTGCTCTATCCTCTTCATTAAGCCATATTTTGTGATGGCAGAATGTTGCTGCCGTCGTCTCTTTTCTAGTAGACATGTCTGACAAGCAGGTGCTCGCTGCCCTTTTAGTCCTCTCACTGGAAGCTTTGGAGTGAGGAACAGTGGAAAACAGAGGTAACTTGGTACGGTGCTAGGTGAAGTGGAATTCTTCCAGCTTTGGCCCAAGCAGAAAGTCAATACATTAAAAGCCAGAAACCACCAAGGAGCAATGTGCTTAGAAATTCAATACTGTAATAAGTAACTCAGTACTCTGTCCATGAAAAATCCCTTATTGTCCCCCCCAAAATGTTAATGCACTGCCCCTTGGTGTCAGTCACTCCCGCCTCTTAAAGCACGCACATGACAGAAATCAATAAGGGGAAATTTTTCTTCCTTGAAGTTTGCTGCACCGTCGCTGAAATATTATCAAGGAAAAGAACATTATGTGATTATTTAACTACATTGGATGCCTTTGTTGTGAGACTGAAATTAAATTGAGTACTCTTAGTACGTACATTTTGTATAAGGCTTGTAATTATATATATAATTAAAAATTAAACTTAGTCTAGTTCTCTTTATGAAGCCCCCTTTCTCTCGTATCGAGTTACCATATTAGTAGAGTTTATGAACTCCATTAGTGAGACGAGGCTTTCCACTCCATAGCTTCATATAGATAGGTACCAGAACCTCTGGCCACAGTCTGCCTTCTCTTAAAGATGTGCTAGGCAACTAGTGGTGCACAACTTGTGAAAGTGGCCAACCAAGTTCTGATTTAGCTTGAGGCCCACTCCTCAAGGGAGAACCCTTACCCTACATGGTCTGGCCAGGAACCAGAGACTGGATAGCCCAGAGAGCTAGAATAGAACCAATCCTGACTGGTCTGAAAAAAAAGAAGAAAGAATTCCTAATGATATTCTATTATTCTCATAGATCAGTGACTTGTCCAGTCATCCTCAGAAAGGCTTCAAATGGGAGTAGATGTCGAGATCCACATCCAGACACTATGCAGAGAGAGAGTCTAAACTGGAGGTCTCCATCAGGTCCCTTTGTTTGCAGCTTGGAGAACCCCTAAAAAGGGGAAAGAAAGACTGTAAGAGTCAGAGGGTATGGAGAATACCAGGAGAACATGGCCCACTGAATCAACTAAGCAGGACTCATACGGATTCATAGAGATTGAAACAGCAAGCACAGAGGGCCTGCAGGGGTCTGCATCAGGCTCTCTCTGTGTATCTTATAACTGCTAGCTTGATGTTTTTGTTGGACTCCTGAACAGTGGTGTGGTGTGTCTCTGACTCAACTGCTATTCTTGTTTTTTTTTTTTTTTTTCCCCTCCCATTGGATTGCTTTGTCTAGCCTCAGTGTGGAAGGTTTTGCCTTGTGCTCTTATATTCTGTTTTATCAGGTTTGGTTGTTGTCTCTTGGAGGCCTGTTCTTTTCTGAAGGGAGAAGTAGGGAGGGGGAGTGGATCCAGGGGAGGGAGGAGGTAGGGACAAGTCAGGAGTAGAGGGAGGTGAAGCTATAGTAGGCATGCATTAATTGTATGGGAGAAAAACCTATTTTTAATAAAGAAAACCAAAGACTTACTATCATCATTGCTTATTGAGAGCTTACTCTGTCTTGGGCTTTTATTAAATAGAGAAAACCAAGAATAAGACAAGTGGCTTCTTTGTCGTGGGTTATACGCTACTAGAAAACACAGGAATAATGTGGACAGTCAATTCTGATACTGTGTGTTATGTATTCAGATGTTCATGGGTGCTTGCAACAGAGTCATCAATTGATATGAGGCAGTGATAAAAATAGATTACTTAGAAAATTAGTGCCATAGTGATAGTGAATGGAAGCAAGGGCAATCTAGGCAGCTGGAGGCTAGACTGAGCCCAGACTAGAGTCCTGGAAGGAGAGAAGAGGATCCTTGCACATTTCAGACAAAGGAAGGTCTTCTAAGAGATGGAGAAGCCCGACGGGCCTGAAAACTATGAAACACTCAAGAAAACAGGAATGAGGACAATGTGAGGGGCTGTTTCTAGAACTGTCAGCAAATAATCTAGAGAAATTAGAAAGATGATTGAAAACCATGGTAATGTGACTGGAAGGGAGAGTGTGACAATGAGCCCATTAATATTTCTAAAAGGACCATTTGACTGCTGGTGGTAGTAAATGGGTGTGTGGGGGGGGAATATTTAAAGTAATCTAGATTGTTTAGACTGGCAGCTTTATTTGGAGATCTGCGTATAGAAAACATGAACAGAAATTAAAATTCTTCGCAGGTAGTTGGCATAACTCAGTGATTGTTTGTCATCAATGATGTGGAGAAATGGTCAGAATCTGACACGATGCCCAGCTTCTGCTTTAGGGCTGAGATCATTTCTGGACATACTGTGTTTGAAGTGCCAGTGTTTCCCCAAGAGCAGGTACAATTTTCTTGAGGCATAACTGGGACAGAGGCAAGGGTTTCTACATGATTTGTCATCCCCAAGGTTCATGTGGTCAAGGCTCCATTCCTGTAGTGATGGTGCAATTGGAGGTGGCCAAACTTTGAAAAGGTTGCCTGGTAGGAAGACCTTAGGAATTTGGGGATCTATAGTTATTCTGTGTTACCCATTGGTATTTCTTGCAAGAGAATCACTATAAAAGGAATATATGTGACTCTGCCCAGCTTTCTGCTTCTGGTTTGAGATATGCTCACATCACTCTTCCCACCCATAATCCCTTTATTGCTGCCCATGCTGAAGTGATAGACCAAGAAACAACACTCATTCTGTGAACTCCCTAAACGTAGGGTAAAGTTTGTTATAAAGATAGCTTTATTAAGATATAATTCACATACTTTAAAAATATTCACATATTAAAGTACAAAATTCAGGGGCTGGGTAGAGGGAGCAATGTTAAGAAACTTGATGCTCTTACACTGGACCTGGATTCAGTTCCTCATATCCACATGGCAGCTCACAACCGTCTGTGCCTCCGCTTCCGAGGAACTGACATTCCATTACAGCCTCCAGGAGCATCCAGCAAAGCACTTGCACACATAAAAATCAAAGCAAACAAATCTTTAAAGGAGAATTTAAGGTGCAGAAAGAAATGATTTGTATTCACAGATTTGTGAAACCATCATTGTGGCAAATTATCGAACATTTTTATTGCTTATAAATGAGAACTCTTAGGTATTACTCCTCATCCACAAAAAATTGCTGATCTATTTTCTATGTGTATAGAGTTCTCTATTATGGACTACTATGTCTCTCTCTCTCTCTGTTTCTCTCCCCTCTCTCTCTCTGTGTACTGATTGTAATGTGGTATATAATGTATGTGTATGTATGTCTTATGTGTCCTGAATGTAACGTGGTGTATATGTAGAGTGCACATGGGTGTGCTTACCCTCTTGGGCTGGAAGTATGTATCATATGTCCTACTCTGTTACCCTCGATCTTATTTTCCCAAGATGGAGTTTTTCACTAAACCCGGAGCATTGCTGGCTATTGCTGGAAATACAAGTGCGTGGTGTTGGGGTTCAGGTCTTCCTGCTTACAGAGCAAGCACTCCTGCTTATTGAGTCATCTTCCGCACCCTATTCTGATCTCCCATATCAACTGAATTATAGAGTATGTGGTGTTTTGGGACTGTCTTCTTTCACTTCATAAAGCATTTGGGAGGCTCATTTGTGTTACAACACAGATCAGGTCTTACCATGAGTGTGCACAGCATAATTCCATGGACTGGGGCTCTGAAGAAAAAGGGAAAACCACTGAGCACCACCATTCATCTCCCACTGTGTCCTGACTATAGACACAATCAGACCATTTGCCCCCATCTCTGGCTGCCTCACCATGAGACGCTGTATACTTGAACAGTGAGACAGAACAAACCCTCCATCCTTAAGTTGTTTTTCCAGATATTTTGTTACAGTAACAAGAAAGCTGACTGAAGTAAGGGCCAACTGAGAATCCAGAATGATCTCTGTATTTTAGGATCTGACATTTGCAAAAAAATCTTTCTTCAAATAAGACGTTCAGATTCTAATGAACAAAGCCTGTTACTTATAGCAGTTGGAAATCTAAGAGAATAATAAAACCTTTGGGAGTGATAAGAGCAGGTGGGCATCACCGAGTTCATGTTCAAAGAGTTGGGTTTTAGGGAACATGCTGAACCAGAATGAGCTTCTTCTGAGGTGGCAAGGAATTGACAATATTATACTCCCAGTTTCACTCAAGGGGCTGCAGGATATGTGGCATGACTCATCTCCTTGCCATCCAAGAAAACACGTGCCCACAGCACACTGCAGAATCTCATACTTGGAGTTGACTTGAGATGGAAGAAGGCTTAGCTTGACTAGAACATTTTTGGCACCTTAGGAGCCAGGGAGAACCTGGTGTGGGACTCTGGATCCAGCCAGTAATGAGTTTTGTGAGCTAGGGGAAATTTTCGTGATTTGGTACTACTCAGATGGCTCATCCCTTCAGACAAGGGATTGGGCCAGAAGATGATGTGCTGAAATGTAGAAGCCATTAATGAAATGCCCACAGATGCTAAAATGTGTATGCTATGCTAAGAATTTGGCTTACAATTTCATGCACTCCTTAAAAACAAGCCAAGGAAAGAAACTGGTAATGGCCCTATTTTGCCAAGGAAACTTAGACCTAGCCAAGGCCAGATCAATGACACACTGTAAGGTAGTAGCATTCCCAAAATTAGATCAATATTTGTTTGACTTTGATTATCTTTCCCTCAGCTCTCTCCACAGCATCTATCTCTAGTGTGAAGATACTTCACACAATGCTAAACAGCACACAACCTGACCTTGCTGTTGTGGCAAAATATAGGACAAATGCAAACCAAGGAAGCCACTTTTATTTGGGTTTAGAGATGGAGAGAAAGCCCTTGGCAGGGACAGTGTGGTGACAGGGCCATAAAACAACTTGCTACATCATGTCAATCAGAGCAGAGAGAGATGAAGGCTGATGTTCACCGCACTTCACTTTTGATTTTTAGTATAACACCGAAGCCAAGAAATGGTGCCACCCACACGTAGGGTGGTTCTTATAACCACAATTCACTTAACCTTGAACCCCTTTCTAGGTAATTCCCGGGGGTTGGTCTTCTAGGTGATTCTAGATCTTGTCAAGCTGACAATTGACATCAACCATCATAATTGGTTTTTGAGTTATATGCCATCTACCGAACAAGTTTTAAACATTTATCTATTTATTGTCTGGAAGTTGGCACACATGCCAGGGAGTATATGTGGAATTTAGTGGATATCTTGAAGGAGTTCATTTTCTCCTTTAACTTTGTTGGTCTTGGGGATCGAGCTCAGGTCATTGAGCTTCCTGGCAAGTCCTCACTGAACTGTTTCACCAGTGCAAAGTTGGCTTTCATTGGAAGTATCATTGAGGAAAGATGCGTTTCTTTTTATTGAAGTCAGGAATTCTTGGGGAAAATTCTGATGTGGGAGTAAAAAGGAAGAAGTATGAAACAGCAGTAGAACATGGTTTGATGATGCAAGTTTAGACTGCTGTGCTCAACATCTGTGTCTTTTTTCAATTTATAAATGTTAAGTTTCTGTCTCTGTAACTTTGATAAGGCTTTGTAGACTTTTAATATATCAGGGCTAGAAGAAGCCTTGGAGACAGGTGGTGTTGACATTATATTCTTCCTTTGGAACACTGGTGTAATTAAATGAATTCATTTATTCAGCCTTTAATGAGAGCCTACCATGTTTCGGATATGGGGCCAAAGGCCAATGTATAGAAATGAGGCAGCATGGCTGTTGAATTAAGATCTTCATGGCTAGTGGATGCAATTCCAATAAACATGGCAAATTCTGATTGTGTTGGGAATTCTAGAAGATGCTGAGTGAGTCAGCAAGGACGGATGTTTGAGCTGGAAGGGAAAAGTGGGAGGGGACAAACCAAGCAAAGAGCACAGAATCCACTGGGATGGGTTACGTAAGCATAATCAGGGAAGGATAGTTCAAAATCAACAGAGACTGGAACCTGGTGTGAGAGAAGGTCACAGAGGCTTCTGGCCCCAAACCCAATGACTTCTGACTGAGTGAGATGCAAATATTGTATTCTGTAATCTTACTTACATTTTAATACCATCTCCCCTTCTATTCCGTTTGTTTTGTAAAACTAGTGTTACGGAGTGTCTTACCCTTGGGAATTGGGATGACTTTCACATGCTTTTGAACTTCTTAGGGCAGCTGAGAGGTCTGCAGACCAGGTGAAAGAGCTTTGCGATGTATGTGAACCAGCCCTGGCACTTGTACTTGATTGTGTTTCTGCTTTCAGCATGTAGTTCAGCTACAGAACCCACCCAGCATGGGGGTCTCCAGTTACACTGGCTGCTGAGACTGTCTGGAATATCTATGTGTGTGTAGGGTTGAAAATTCCTTCTGAATAAAATCATTGTTCCCCAAGGTCAGAAACTAAAAACTCAGAGATTGGAGAATGTTTCATGTTGCGTGGAAAACAGAAAAGGAAAGAGAAATTGTGTGCTCTCTGGGTTTCCAGATTGGTTGTTTTTATCAGCTTCTTGACTTTAAATCCTCCAAATTCATTAACCTTAGGTTTGTGCCCTGTCTCCATGTACTGCATGTTTGATGTATTTTTACAAACTGGATGAACAGTGTATAGAAGCATAGGAGAAGATCCTCCATTACACCCCACAGCATTTTCTTGCCCCTTTCAATGGAAGGCTTCTACCAAATTCCTTTCCACTAATTATGACAACAGTGACATCACAAATATTGGACAGTATGTGTCCTGCTTTTGTCTCCTGTTTTCCTGGGGGGACATTTCCGACTGTAGTGCAGCAACACACAATTGGCCCTGTAGTTCTTTCCCTGGTTGGGATCGAGTTTGAAAATGATTGCTTAGAGACAGGGCTTTGTCATGCTCACTGTCATCTGGAGGGCTTTGGAGGAAGAGCTCTCTGATCTGCTCCTGTTCTCTTGTCTTCTTCCCACCTTGAGAATCCTCCTGCTGGAGTGGTTCTAGTCATATTTATGAGGAAGGCCATCTACAACTGGCTCAGACTCGCCTTACTGATTCTGCCCCTCCTCCCACAGTGGGCAGAGTCAGGACTAGATCTCAGAGGATGATGGAGGAGGAGGAGAAGTGTGACCTGGAAAGCTGAATGCCAGGAGGAAATGAAACTTCTGTAGACCAGAGGTTGAGGAAGTCATGGTGGAGGTGAGCAAGGGGTGGGAGGGGGAGGCCAGAGTACTGTCAGCCTTCTTCCAGGAAAGTGTTTGAGTTCCGAGAGGCTTTGTGATGGTTAATCTTGATTGTTTACTCGGCGGGATTTAGAATCTCCATGGAAATAAACCCTTGGACACGTTTGTTTAACGGAGGTTAATTGAGGTAAGAAGGATCACTCCAAATATAAGTGGAGTCTTGTACTGAATAAGAAGGAAGCCGGCTCTCCACCAGCATCCACCTCTCTCCTCTGCTCTTTTCCTTTGGATGCAATGTGGCCAACCATTCAAGCCTTGAATCCCCAGCCAAAATGGACTGGAACCATCAGTCAAAATTAAACACTTCTGTCCTCGTGTTTCTTGGCTCATCTTGGTTCTCTTTACTCAAGGCTGAAGTTTTACTGGATACTTGTCCTTTTCTATCTTGAATCTAAGCCACACGGACTGACTTGGGTGTCATTCAGAAACTTACCCCTGCCTCCCTTCTCATGTGAACAGTTACCTCAAGGGTGAGACAGACATTGTTCTACCCGCTTTCTGTGTTGTTTCTAATAACGTGTATAAGACTGGAAGTAGAAGACCCCACTAAGGAAAATAAGACAAGCAACAAAACTCCCCAGAAAGAGAAGCCCTCCTGCTTTTCATTTGAAGCCAAAGTTTAGTAAAAGATAGTGATGTTGTGTCCACAGGAAATTTTCTGGGATACTCGGGATGTTTTCATGAAGAGACAATAAGCTGCAGGTGTAGCATTCTGGGTGACTCATTTTAGGGCTAATGTGGGGCTGAGCGAAGTGAAGGAAAATTGACCCATGGTAAGAAAAGTGTTGACATGGTGACATGTACTTTATTCTTCTAACTTCCTTTGAAAATATACCTCTCCCATGTCTTCCTTTCTAGAACACCAAGGCCAAAAATGGGGTGGGGGATGGGGTTCTGCAACAGGCATAGTATTTCTTTTGCATAACTAATCACCCTTTAAGGTAAATCCTGAACTTTGGAGTGAAACTTTTAAATTCCTGCCCAATTTAAGCAGCCTTGGATTTATTTTTAATCTACATGATTAGATTAGCTCCATGCCCTTGGGCAGAACACGGCCACTCTAGAACTAGAGAAACTTACATTTTCTTTTTAGAAAATCGTTCGGATTTGAGCTTTGAGCACTTGGAGAATAGTCCTCCTGGAAGAAAGCTTTTCAGGATCTTGCAGGAGCAATTCTTTGTATGTTGTGGCTCTCTTTAAACCTCTTTGGGTGCAAGAGTTGTGTTGTAGATCTCTCAGGTGGAACTGGGCTCCACAACTCGGCACTTTGATCAGTTGTGGCTTGCTGCAATGGTCTTAGCTTGTTGCAAAGGGAAGTTCCCTTGACAAGGGGTGAGGGCTCCATATGTTTGTGGGCATAAGACTCACTCAACATAAGGGAAATCATGCCTGGTACTGGAGGTCCAGACAATCACCCAGATCTAGAAAGATCATGGATCTTGGAGAAAAACCCACAACCACCGCTTTAATAAAACAAGATAGTTCCTAACTACATTCTAAGTATTTATCCTTATGCCCACAAATAAATGGAGCATTTGCTTTTACTCAGTCAGGGAACCCAGCCCAAGGGATGGCTCAGGTCACAAGCAGGATAGATTTTCTAATCCAATCAAGAAAATTCCTTGCAGACATTACCTAAGGCTTGTCTCCTGCCTGATTCTAGATCATATCAATCAGTATTAACCATCACAAAAGCAATATTAAAAAAATAAAACAATCAATAAATTAAAAATCGCCTTAAATAACAAAAGAATCATCTTTATTTAATTTTCCAAATTCTTCTTGTAAATGTGTGGATAAAAATCCCATCTGATCTGTCACTAGTTCCTGGAGGACAACTCCTGCCATTCTCATTGGCATATATCAAAATGTAACCTTGAAACAGTTCTGGGATTGAACACACGTAAGTTGAATGTTCTTTTGATCAGTTTTCATCGATTGCATTTCAGAAATATTTTCATCTTGTCATTTTCACTCAAGGACCAGAAGTGGTTTCCTATTGATCCTTAAACTCTATGCAAGCATCTTTACCTCCTGCTGGTGGATTAGCCCCCTCTTCGACATAAAAGTCGTCAAAACCCAATATTAATACCTAATTCTTCAAATTATCTTGCTTTTCTTAAAATCCAGCTACAAAATTATGTAGCTTATTGCGTTTTGAAAGGTCATCAAATTCTTCTTCATCTTTTCAGACAAAATCAGGGGCAGGAGCCAGATGGTAAGCCACTAATTGGTTGTGTTTAGTCCCAGGTCACCTTACCCTATACCCAGTTGTCTTTCTTCTAGACTCAGTTGCCTTTTGACTGAATCATTGTACCTCTGAGCTGCTAAACAGGAATGGCCCTGACTGAAATGTCATCTTGTTTCATTTTAAAAATTGAATGGTAAACCTGGCTTCAAAACTCACCTCTTTTTGGAACACTTGATCTTTAACTCCCCTTTTAGTCATTTTTCTTGTTGCTGTGACCAAATACTTAATAAAAAATTAACTTGGGTTGGGGAAGAGACTTTCATTTTTGTTTTTAGATCACAGTTTGAGGGGATACAATCCATGAAGGCCAAAAGGCATGCATTCAGAGAGCAAAGGTATCTTTGTGAGCTGTATCTGTGTCTGCAGACAGGAAAGTAGAGAGGTGTGGACACTGGCGGTTGGCTGGCTTTCTTCTTTTTATTCTGCTTAGGATTCCAGTCCACGAGACAGTGTTATACACATGCAGGACATGTCCTTACCATTTAAATCTTTTAGGAAGCACCTTCAGAGGCACCCCAGATATATGTTTCCATGGTGATTTAAACGCAGCCAAGTTGATCACAAAGATCAACCATTGCACCCAGCAGACCCTAATCTAGCCACAGTTAAAATTTGTCCCCACATCTCTTATAAGTTTGGTAGACTCTTTCCTAGTAGTACTGTATGCTTTTGTTCCTCTGGCATGAATTCCTTGAAAGAATTTCCATCACCATTTTCTCATCTGGCCTGGTAGTGTGGGAAGTCCTTTTGTATATGTGTCAATGAATAAAGAATCTGTCTTGCTGTTAAGCCATGACCTCGTGGTAATACACAGATTAATAGAAATGGGTTAAATTAAGATGTAAGAGCAAGCTAATAAGAAGCTAGAGCTAATAGGCCAATCAGTGATTTAATTAATATAGTTTCTGAGTGGTTATTTCTGGAGTCTGGGCAGCCAGGAACAAACAAGCTTCTCTCTCTAGGCCGGGATGAACAAGCGGGCTCCACCTTGCAACAGGAAAGAGTAGAGCACACAGTAGTCTTTGGAAGTATTTGCTGAGTGAGCAGAACTGATAATTCAAAATGAGCTTATATCCAACCCTTGACTTGATGAATTAAATTTTAATATCCTGACAAAAATCCCACTCATCAAATAGCTGAATAACTCTCAGCAAACCCCTGTATACAACAAATAATAAGGACAAGCAAATGAAGGAAAATACAGTTACATTTTAAAAAAATGGATATGGTATATTTTCCTAAACTCTATAGAAATAGAGTTTAATGGAAAAGGTGCAGAATAGATTGTTAAGTTTTTAGATTTTATGCCTCCAGTAGAAGAAACCCTCTGTTGGTTCATAACTGTCTCCAGGGCTGGTTGGAAGGGACAGGCATTGAACTAGACACTGAGTGAGCAAAAGCCCTGAAGTGTTTTCTGGTCCAGTGAGATGACTACATCATAACATCCTCTTAAGACATAATTGCCATAGATGAGCTCAGGAGTTACACAAGATTGTACCCTCGGCTGATGACTAAGTCAGTTTTACCTGGAGATGTTTAACGTTTATGGTCTACATCGTAACAAGAGATAGGAATTTATTGCACTGGTGCCTGAATCAAAGTTGGGAGGGAGAGTAAGATGATAAGCAAGATCACCAAATTTCTTTGTTGTCTGAAGCCTTTGTACCAAGACTTTGTCTACAATGCCACGAGGTAAGAGCTAGAGACTTCAAATAAAGTCAGAAAAGTCCTTGCTGGAATTAGAAAACAACTCTAGGCAGTCCAGTCATTGCTCTTAAGATATTTCACAACAGAGGCCCATGGTTAACTGTCAGAGCTTACCTAGAGGCATTTCTTCCTCAGTGCATAGGGATGTCAGTCTACTGTAAGAGTTCAGAGAAGGGAACTTGCCATCCCAAGGGGCTGAAGACTCATGGGAAGATGGAGGAGGCTTCCAGTAGCACTTAGCCCTGGGACTAAGGGCAATGCTGGATTCTCCTTGGCCAGGTTGAGCTTAGACCCCTAAGAAGTCTCACAGTAGAGTGAAACACATGCAGCAGAAAATGCTTCTGAGAATATTGTTGCATGTGAAGCATCCCCACGACGAGCTCATTGTGAAAGAAACCTCTCGGGGCCATCAGCATCTGGGCAGGAGCTCTACAGTGTGCTTTATCCACGTTCCTGTGTCCTATTTATTTATTTATTTTTGTGGAATGACATAAAGAGGTCACTGTAGTTTGTCACTAGAATCTCCCAAGACCTGACCCTAGCCATGACTAGACCAGGGTTCTATCTTTGGCTCTCTGTGTGTTGGGGGCTCATCTTCCTTTGATTTCAAGGCAGGAGTCTGACTAGATAATCATTCTGCCATTCTGCAGGAATGGCCTAAGTTGTTTTGTGCTTTCTTTCTTCCTGAATCAGCATGATAATAGGCCATGCTCTATTCTTCCCCCTCCATGTGTGCCAGTTTGCAGGCCTGGACTCAATACCTCCTGCCTGTGGCAGGAAGGAGTGGGATGGCCTGATTCTGCCAAATCTGTAGGCCACGCTAAACATTTTTGTTCATATTAAAAAATAAATCTGGAGCTGTTTAACATTCCCAAGCTGGTGGTGGGTGTACATTTGTGTTTGTGTGTGTGTGTGTGTGTGTGCAATAGGCAGAACTTAAAAGCAGAGTTTCAGCTGGCCCAAAACCTACCATTTCCATCCAGCTGTTGGCCTTGTGCCGTACAACAAGCTTGCAGCCTATATTAATAGCTCCTGTAAAATATGCCCTGTTATTTTACTCAAGCAATAAGACTGCCAACAGCTGTGGGGAACATCTTTTGACCCAATAACAGACAAATATGATTCCTCATTTGGTTGGAGCCTGTCGGTCAGGGTGAGTGAAAGAGTACAAAGATTTCTGTGGAATCAATGGCATTTGATTACTAGAAAATAAAGTAAGATTCTGCAGAAGATATAAAGATTTTTATTCGATGCAGCATCCCTCTGTTATGACACTCCTTTGTCGTGAAATTCACTGATTTACTCAAATGACGACTCGAAGGAAGGGGGTGGGATTTTCAGGCACTGCTTTCCATCTTCCCGAGTGTCACTTTGGGTAAACAAGAAATATTTCCTGTTGGATCGCTGTTATGAAGTTTTCAGTTTGAAATGATGAATGAGGAGTTGTGGGAGGCAGGAGGAAGAAGCGTAATTCTTATCTCTACTGTTGTTCTGTTGCTGTTTGTGTGTTGTTAGAAACAGCCTTTCAGGGCTGTGCAGACAGCTCCCTTGGCGGAGTGTTTGTGCTGCAAACACAAAGTTCTGAGTTCAATCCTCAGAACCCAGGTTTAAAAAAAAAAATCAGACACGGCAGCATGCACTTTTAATCCCAGTGTCGGGGAGGTGACACATGAGGTTTTCCTCTGCCCTCCACATACATACATACACAATGCACACATGTACTGGTAGACATATGTGAAAACACACATGCATGTGTGTGCATGCACACACACATACACACTCACTTTAAAGATCCTTTATCAGTTGGCTTATTGTTTATCATGATGCCTAAGACACATATAAGCTTCATTTTGCCAGGGGCTTCTGTCCCTGCAGACTCCATTTCTGAGGACCGTTTACTTCTTGGCCCGCTACTTGGTAGCTAGCTGATGGCGTGCAGCTTTTTTTCCGCATCTACATTTCTACCTCACCTACATTTTGGAAGATTGAGTTGAGTGAAATGTTTGTACTTGCTGACGATCTGAACTCAAACAGGGTGTCAGGATTTTCTGATTGAGACCAGAGACTGTCAAGTTAATTTGATAGGGTACTATTTGAAAAATGGAAATACGTTTGAGGGAGTATTTTTAGATCTTCATGGGAGACTTCTCTCATCTTTCTTTAAGACTCTTGATTCAATTAACAAAAGCCAAAACCTAAAAAAAAAAGAAAAGAAAAAAAAAACTTCACCTGGCTTCTCATCTATCAGAAACAGACTTATGGATACTCTAAAATATTATAGTATGGATTGGTTATTTCTTAGTTTCCAAGATGTTCATCATCAAAATATAAAAATTGTTCCTTGACCCGCACAGCTGCCCCCTTTCACGTTTTTAAGACGAGAAGACAACACAATGCGCACGGGTGCTTTTAACTCCATTGTGTACCAACCATTTTTGTCAGCTTCAAAATAATGTCAAAATGAATCTGAAACGATGCGATCAGGAGCTTGTTATTTGGAATCGCATGCTATATTTCAGCAATTATGCAAATTAATAATGTAACACAATCTTATTTAGAAGCAATTCACATGATAAATGGAAAATAAAATACGAGAACAGAGTAAAACTCAATTCTCATTCTTACAAGCTGTGTCTTATCATATTACCAAACCGAAACACAGTTAGGCTTTCATTGTAAAACACCGTATTTGTAACAAGTAAGATTATTATAAAAATTAAGCATTAAAGGGTATATTCTCTGCTCATTCTTCCCACAGCCCGCGAGTATAATGTGTTCCTCAAATTGCTGCCATATTGTTTCAGAAACGCTTATCAATGTGAAGTGTCATTCAATTTCACGGAGTCCTCTGTCTCCATGGCCTCCATTGTGAAGCAAACAAGAAAATAGATGCGTGATTGCAGCTCTTTTGCACTGTCAACTCTCAAAAAGATCTGCCTTTTCCTAGGATTCCAAATACTTTCGATAATTATTATTTTGATCAAATTATCCTTTTTGTTCGTTAGCTGTTTCCATTGACTAGCAAAGGCAGCAGTCAAAACGGAGGAAAACGTGTCTTCCTCTGAATCCCGTCTTCTCTTAAAGAAGTTTCCTCTCTTTCTCTGGCTCTACGGGATCTCCATGTGTTCCCTCTTCCCCCATTAGTAAAGCCATACCTAAGAGGTGAGTTGATTAACACCCTTTGCCTCCTGTGAGCCATCTCTACAGTGCCAGGGGCATTTTCATTGACTACAGAGAGAACTAGAAAGTCTTCTGTTGGAAGAAACCCTAGGTGCTGAGGCCATCTTGCTTTTGTCAAAGAAAGTGGGTTCCTTTGCCTCCCACTGTTGCTGATGTGTCCTGGAAATTTCTTTGGCAGAGCTTAAATTTGTTTCACTCACTTTTAAATAGCTGACCTTAGTTTGCCTTCCAGGGTAACGCAGAACAAATCTAGCTACCTTTTCCACTTGACAGGTTTTTGAATATCTGAGGAGACTAACCATGCCTTTTCTTTGCCTTCTTTTGGTGAAGTTAATCATTCCCAGTTCCCTCATTTGTTCCTCATTTGACATGGTTTCCTGGCCATGCCAAGCATTTCCCCTCTGCTGCCCATCTTGATCTCCAATGATGAACGCGCGTGAGCTTCTCAGAGCTCTAAAATATGATATCCAAGGGAACACAACACTCCAGATCTCCCTGACTGATGCAGAGATGGGGATAAGCTAAAAAGTCTCTTGCAGCTCTCTCAGCTTTGTTGTTCTTCACGTTTCTGGAGATACACTGTATGTGAGGCACGTCTTGGCACTAGAGAGGCCAGAGCCTTTATTCAAGAGCCTATAAAGACCATGTGGTCATAGAAACACAGCTCCAGTGAGACATGGGCACAGAATGGCAATGCCCAGAGGACAGGAGTGCAGAGAGTTTAGTAATATCCAGCTCTGGGAGTGCTTCCAGATGGAGCAGAGCAAGCCCCTGGTGGTTGTACAGCTGGGTCTTTCTCACAGATAGTAGATGGCAAATGTGACCGTGAAGCCATGGAGTGACAGGTTATGTGTTGTTCGAGAAATGGTAGGGTTGCCTCCTCAGGGACAGTGAAATTTCACCCCAATGGCTTTGGCATAATCGGCAAGTTAGGAATGCTGCAGATACCACCGTGATTTTGTTATTGCCAGGTCTGGAGATTAAAAATAACCCTCTCTAGTGGAACCACTAGCCTGCCTGGGGATCGTTCTCTACAAAGTGATGGCTGGGGTCTGTGTCCACTGACTTGAGCACATCTTTCAATGCACACATAACTCAGATTGTATCACTTAACTGGGACTGATTTTTCTTATGGAGTGGTGAGTTGATGGGCCTTTCTTATCTAAAGCCCAAAACAGAAAAGCAGGCAAGCCCATCCTTCCTTTAGTGAAATCTTCAAAAAGGGCAGAAAATGAATCTGTTTTATGAATGCCTTATCCTGCACACTTGTATTGATTGCCAGTTTTTTTTTTTTTAACTTTTCCATTAAACTTTCAACTACTCACACAGTGGTCCACTTAATTCTCAATCCATACCATAGTGGGTCCTTTTTAATGAATGATGGGTGAGACAGGGGGTGGGGCCGCTGTTGTGAGAGTCAGTGAAGAAGGCCTGTGTGAAGGGAAGAGGATGGGGAGGTAAAGGAGCTTTAAAATTTCTTGGAGGATGAATACTTTTTAACTAAACATCTTTAGGGACTGTTCTCCAGTTGTTTCACACTGAACAGGTAAAATAATTCTGAAGAGCCTCCATAAGGTAGTGTAATGTGAAACTCTGTTTCATTGTGGTTTATTTCCTCTTTTGCCTGTACTATTGCTGACGACAAAATACAGGCCTAACCAGTAGAAGAAATCTGCTCCTTAAATGTTATTTACCTCTGCAAACACAATCCCAGAACTTTTCCTGTCATAGAGCTGCAATACACGTTCATCTTTTGTTGCAAAGCTCAGAGATGACCTTGATGTCAAGTCCTTCCTCTTAAGATCCTGCATTCTGTTTATCCTTGATGGTTTAATAAAGTGTTGATGATCGTTATCCCACTCTGTGTTTGCAGGAAAGTGTTGCCTATGTTTTACATAAGAGGACACTGAAGCCTAGATGGATCAGAGTGGCACCGAGGTCATGGGCATTATATTCTGGAGTTGGCAGTATGGCCTCCTCCTCCAGGGCTTTCTGCATGAGACAGCACCACCTATTCGTAGAGAGGAGGCTATTTATAGCAGTATTCTCTCTCTCTCTTCTTTACCATTGTCATCCCAGTGGCCTTCTAAGATAGAATAAACAAGCATGATGCATTTCTTTCTAATCAACTAATAGGCTAAACTGGAATATATGTGTGTGTGTGTGTGTGTGTGTGTGTGTGTGTGTGCGCGCACGCAACATATATATGAATGTAAAAGATATCCTTTGCTATCTGTGACTTGGTATTTTACATATGAATCTCCAGGGCTTTTCTATATTGTCAATTACATGCACATACACTAATATCTGTGATGCTGTTGTCACCCAGTAAGAATTTTAATCAACTTTGATTAAAAGACAAAGAAGGAACCAGAATGGCTCCTCATGAGCATTGTCTGACAATTGTACATTGGCATCTTTAATCTGCTCTCTTTCCTTCGTCTTCCTCCTGCACTCTCTTCCAGTTCTCATCATACTTCTGCTTAGTCCCCATTAGCACCTGGAGACTTCTCTGTCCCTGGAATCTACCACTCATCACTGACTCTACCTTCTCCTTCTGCATCCCCACTGTTAGTTCTGCCTGCTTCCACAGGGAACACCGTCCAGTGAAGTTCCTGAAAGGAATCCGTGTCTGCATTAGTTCCCTGTTATCACTACCTTTTAAACAAAGACTTTGCAGTGCGGATCATGACTCTCCTATCCAACATGCAACACATTTCTTTCATTTATATTTAGAGTGAAATCTCTTTTCTAGAGGCCAGATCTGCCTTTGATTAAATTATACCCATTGCTCACAAAATTTTCTGAAATCCAGGAACTTTGAGTTTTATAGTTTCTTTTTAAAAAAAGGGAACATGCGTCATGCAGATAGGGAAAGTTCTCAAAGTACAACAGGATTCAGGCTACTGATTTGCAAATAAGATATTTCATTATATAATAAAAGAAAGGAGTGAGTGCATAGGAGAAGAAATAGAAAATTCCTTTTGTAGATCATTACCAGTAATTTTTAAATGGACTCCTTGGCTTGGGTTGGGGGGGTCTGAAAATGTAAGGGAATCAGCAAAAAAGTGAGCGTATTCTTACACAATAAAATTAGACACGTCGCACTCGGGAGGCAGAGGCAGGCGGATCTCTGTGAGTTCAAGACCAGCCTGGTCTACAGATATAGTTCCAGGACAGCCTCCAAAGCCACAGAGAAACCCTGTCTCAAAAAACCAAAAATGAAAAAAAAAAAATTAGACACGTCCACCAATCAAGCTAAGGAGCAGATGAAATTAAATATAGCTTTGAACCTAGAATTCTAGGAAGGGGTTATCAGAAGTGGAATTCTTAAGAAATTCTTACTTTTTTTTCTTGATCTGGTGTGTTCTCCTGCAGTTTTCTTTCATTGTTCTTTGTTATTTCTATTTTTTAGTTCCTTCTAAATTTCCCTTTTTCTTTGTTTCTAGCTATCCTCTTTCTCTCTCTCCCTCTCGCTCTCCTTTTCTACCTTTCCTTTTGCTCTGTCTTTATATATGTTGTTTCATCTAATTTGTTGACTACATAACTACATGCATATCTGATGATAACTACTATCAACGTGAGAGGATTTACATCACCCAGGAGTCAGGGGAGGAAGATTCTAGATGACATTACCGTGCATAAAAAGATGCACTCTAGCTGTGAACATCAATAGTCTATAGTGCTTGGGTCCTGGACTCAAGATTAATGAGAGAGTAAGTGAGGCATCCATCTCTGTTCATCTCCTCTGCTTCTAGTCCGCAGGTGCAATGTGACGAGCAGCTGCGTCCCGCCATGCTAGCCTACGCAGTTGACCCATGACCCTATAAGCCCTTCATTCACAAAAATTGTTTTTGTCAGATATTTGATCTCAGCAATGAGGAAAAAACAACTAACACACTTTGATTCCTAAATTTACAAGCAATAGAAAAATTCATATAGCCCATGCAGTTGGCTTTGTTTTTAAAGTATAAAGGAGGATGAAACATTAAACTCGAATTAGCATTAGAAGGAAATGCTCTTGAAACTTGATTAGTTCAAGTATCCGTGATTTTTTTTGTTTCCTCTCCCAATAATTACCTCAAATTGAAGTTATTAGTAGAATGACTTTTATAATCTTTTCCCCTGTTTGTCAGTTACTTGTTGATGATTAATTTCAAACTTCTATGGCCCAATAACTTTGCTCCTTTAGATTGTCTTATCATGAGAAGAATTTGATTGTGGAATTGTTCTCGTAACCTTCTGCTCACTCCTATGTATCTGTTTGTGGTGTTCCTCTTCTGATTTGGAATTTAATTCTTTCTTCCCTGTATAAGGACACACAGAGAAATGTTGGGCTAAAAATGTGGAGAGGCAGGTTTATTCACTTGAGTAGTTTAAAGTTAGGCTGGTGAGATGGCTCAGCGTTTAAGAAAACTTACTCCTCTTCCAAAGAATTAAGTTCAGTTCCCAGCACCCATATCAGGTGGTTTAAAACTGCCTGTAATTCTAGTTCCCAGGAATCTTATAGCCTCTTCTGGCCTCTGTAGGTACCTGTACTTATGTGGCATACACACACACACACAAAACACACAGACATACACATTAAATAAATGAATGCATAAATATATTTTTTGCTTTAATCTTTTATTTATTTATTTTAGTAACATAATGCTTTTTTGATTCTTTGGAAATTTCACATTGTGCAGTACAATCCTTCTCACCTCCCAGTCCTTCTATATCTGCCCTTCACCCCTGCAGCATTCTCCCAAAAGAAACCACCCCCCAAATTAATTAAAAATAAAACAAACTAATAAAAGCACTTCACTCCTCCATCTTTCCTGCCTCTCCAACATTTTTTCATTTATCCAAGTATGCCCTTTTGTTCAATCTGTTTCACCCACAAATTTCATTGCAATGAGTCTTTGGTCTTGTTCAAGGCTTCTGGCCTCTGGCCTCTGGCCTCTGGTATCTGGCCTCTGGTCTCTGGCCTCTGGTCTCTGGTCTCTGGTCTCTGGTCTCTGGTCTCTGGTCTCTGGTCTCTGGCTTCTGGCCTCTGGCCTCTGGCCTCTGGTCTCTGGTCTCTGGTCTCTGGCCTCTGGCCTCTGGCCTCTGGCCTCTGGTCTTTGGTCTCTGGCCTCTGGCCTCTGGTCTCTGGCCTCTGGTCTCTGGTCTCTGGCCTCTGGCACACCATCATCACTGGACCCTCCCTGAAACTCCTCTCAGCTCTCCTACTGTTGCCTCGAGTCATAAGGATTCTGTGACAATCATTCTGCAAGATTAGTCTCTTCACCATCTTTAGAAGGTCATAGAGGTAAATGTTAAGGTAAGACAAATCAAGGCCAGGATGTGGGCCAGGGTGGTAGTTGAGTTGGTCAGTCTGGACCATTGGAACTGGCCTCTTCAGGTAAGGGGTGGAGCCAGCTCTCCTATACCCATGCCATCAGAACCAGCTCATCCACACCGTGGTGAGAAATGGGACCATCTCCTGAGTTTGGAACGCAGGCGGGGCACAGCTCTCCCATAAGGGGCAGGGCCAGCTCTACTGATGCAGTATAGTATCCAGCAACAGGCAGGGCCATCTGTCCCAGATCCTGTGAAGAGTGTGGCTGGCTCAGTATAGTCCTCCCACTCCGACATGGCTGGTTCTTATAGCCTGTGTTAACACAGGCCACAGACATCAACACACACCCTAGTGACAGTATGGATACAGACATGGCTCTAGGCAGCAGCTCAGACCCAGATGTTGCAGTGGTCTCGGGGACAGCACAGGTCACCCAGATCAGTATGGCTCTGCCAGGAGCAAGGTCCTTGGCAGCAACCTGGGCCCCAATGTCACCATGGTCCTGGGTTGTAGGGATAAGCCCTCCCCTTGGGGGCGGGCTGCCCTCAGGCGTATGTTTACTGATATATTGTGCTGCGCGCTCCCTCCCGCTCTCTCCTGTTTCCGCTGGCTACTCCGCTGGAACCTTGGTTTCGTGAGTCTGGTTTTGTTATTAAACTTGTTTAAATATCAATTACTGGTGATTTATTAATCCGACCGCTGCAGTTGGCCGCCCATCGTGGGGCACAACACTCGCTCTTTAGACCCGCTGTGTCCGCAGCAGGTCAGACACACAGGCTGCCGACTTCCCGGCCCGCAGCTGCGCGGCTCGGGACGCGAACGCGGCCCCGAACGCGATCGCTTTAGCCACTCCGCCCCCTCCGCCTCGGGTGACGCCGCCCGCCGGGCTCCCGCCGCAACCCCGCAGTCCTCGGCACTCCAGCACCCGGCCGCCCACATGAAACGTTTTTTTGACTATTACAATATCAAGCATGTTACAGGTATACCATACAATCCTACAGGTCAAGCAGTCATAGAAAGATCAAATCGAACTATAAAAGATATGTTGAATAAACAGAAAGGGGTGGAAAACACCCCCAGAAATAGGTTACATAATGCTTTGTTAACCTTGAATTTTCTTAACGCTAATGAGAAGGGGACAACGGCTGCAGAAAGACATTGGATAATGGAAAAGTCTACTGAACTAAATCAACCAGTTTATTTCAAGGATGTGCTGACCTCACAATGGAAACCAGGAGATGTGCTGCGTTGGGGAAGGGGTTTTGCTCTTATCTCCACAGGTGAGGAACAATTGTGGATACCGACAAAACTAATAAAGGTTCGGTATGAAGAAGAAAAGCCATTTGGAAAAGATAAATAACAATTCTTTCACAAGGTTGGCGAGCATACTGATGGTAAGGAATACAGATAGGTTGGGGGCAGGGTTCTTTTCTTATCTCCACAGGAAAATATTGATCTTCAAAGACTTTAAGGGACCCTGAATATTTAATTACTGATGGATGGATAATAGTTACGACTTACTAAGGATCAACTAACATTATATACATACCGTAAGTATTGATTTTTTATATATTTATGTATATATGTTTTTTGTTTTTTGTTTTTGCTTTTCCTCGTATCTGTGTCTTTCTTTATATGTCAGTATATGTCCTTGTTGTTAGTGTCTAAATTTCCCATAACAAGCAACAAATTTTCCTACAGTAATTTTTGAAGTTTCCAGGATGAAGATGGGGCCCCACAACATCAACTCAACCTGGTTTTTATGACGTCATGAATATATTGAATATATTTTTTTTCTTTTTTTCTCTTTTCTACGTGCTAATAATTTTTTGGTACCAACTGCACAAGACAATTTCGAATGGTGCACATTTTTTGACGACACTCTGGCCGGACCTTCTCAAAGCGCTCAGGGACTAGTTATAATTTTCTTAGGCCAAAGGTTAATTTGGGAATTTTACCATCATTTGCTTTCACAGGAGCCCCTAAGGAGAACATCGCCCCCATGTCAGCTTGAAGCAATCTTAGAGGACGGCGTCCCCTCCCCCAACAGAGTTTGCCCTCAGGGTTAGGGACATCTTTTAGTGGTTGGTTTGGGGTTGAGGGGATGGGGAGATGTTTTATGGAATTAGGGGTATATAAAAAAAAAAAAAAAAAAAAAAAGGGGGATTAACTGGTTTGATGGGATGATTGGTATTTGTGAGTTACTGTTTTTAGAAAATTGTATTGGTACTGTTTCCTGTATATTGACATATTGAATATTGAATGTGAGTGTTCCTACCTCTATTTTTGTATAAGAGTATACTTATATTGTATTGATACTTCTACCATATCACAATGTACATTTCTACCTCTGATACTATTTATGTAATAACATTGTTTACATTTGATATGTAATGACATTGTTTACAGATGAAGATCATTGTCTTCATGTATTGCACAGTTGTTTATTTTTTTTTAGTCTTCAAGTTAGATAGATATTGAGAATTTTATGTTGTTCATGTTTATTTTTAGGTTAATAAGGTATTCTAGATACATAGAGATTATATTTAGTATAGATAGTATAATCTTCAGCCTCTTTAAAGAGCTGTAGAAAATGGCCTTTAAGCTAACCTAGAATTCTGTGCCGAGACACAATTACTCCTGGCGACACCACTCTACTCCCGAGAGAACGTTGAGCACCAAAGACACTCCACCGGGAGTTTGTCTTCTTGGCAGAATTGGCCTTTGGGTTAAGAAAAGCCCATACCTCATCTACTGACAAAGATATGAAACAGGATTTTCTTATCTTGCCAAGACAGGGTAGGATAATTCTAAGAAAATTCCTTGCATTTGATAATGGTATGTCAGTCATGCTAGGCCTTAGCCAAAGTTGGTTGACTCAACATTGCGAACGAGAATTTGGGTGATTGCCCAGGTAGTCTGTTGTCTCTGTCATTTATGGCACGCTTTGGATATCGCTCATTTGTTAAGTAATATTTATTCCCTTCTCGGATCTTTGACGGAGTTGAAGATTATATAATTGTAATTACTCTCTACATTATTTAGACTCCTTGAGATAGAATGTCTGGTAAAACTTTTGTTCTCAATATTGTTTGTTATATCTATTATTTATTATTATTGTTTATAGTTGTATTTAGGTTAGTTCTGTCTTATTTAGACAAAAGGAGGGAGATGTAGGGATAAGCCCTCCCCTTGGGGGCGGGCTGCCCTCAGGCGTATGTTTACTGATATATTGTGCTGCGCGCTCCCTCCCGCTCTCTCCTGTTTCCGCTGGCTACTCAGCTGGAACCTTGGTTTCGTGAGTCTGGTTTTGTTATTAAACTTGTTTAAATATCAATTACTGGTGATTTATTAATCCGACCGCTGCACTGGGTGGCAAGCAGGCCACCAACATCCGCGTGTTCCTCACTGCCTTTGCTTCTCACAGCACAAGAATCATTGTTTCTTTCTCTCCCGTCTCTACACCATATGTTTGCTCATCCTAATGGCACCTACCCACCCAGTGTGGAGGGGCCTGTGTCACTAAATATTTTTAAGTGAAAGTTTAGAGTTGCAGGGAGGAGGTTGCCAAGTCTATCCCAAGGTGAGGTAGGAGAAGAGCAATGGAACCCTGATCTGTGGCAGAGCCTGAAAAGACAGGGTATTCTCCAGAGCTGGACCACGATTAGAGAGACCCTGTAAGTAGAGGTTGGTGCTCAACAGCAAACACTGGGCACTCCTGAGGCTCAGACAGCAATACTCCAATGCATCCTCTACTTCAGTGCACTGAATACTCCAAAGTAAGCAAGAAGCCTTGGAATCAAGGTCTCCGTGACCTTCTCATCCTTTGTTCCCCCCTAAAACAAAGGGATGGACCTTCTCCTGACGTTCATTTACCTTATAGGTGGATCCAGTCGACCTTGACCCTTCGGAAGGAAGAGTGAATGCTGCAGTTTGTGTTTCTCAGAAAATTTATCTCCTCCAAAACCCTTACTCTACCCTCAGATTGCCTTGTCTCCCTTTTTCTCCACAGTGTGGATGGCACATATTTTGTTTTAATCCTGTTTGGTTCTGAGGTGTATTTAATTTTGTTTTTTTTTTTTGTGATGTGTCTGTGTAGATTATAAATTTATAAGCTTTTTTCCTGTCTTATAATCTCTCCACTGCCAGTTTATTTCAATTATAGAACGTATAACCAGCTAATGGGGCTCTGCCCCCAGCTTTATATATATATATATATGTGACTTCCAGCAGCTTTCAAAGTTAGAAAGCTTTAAAATTATATTTCACCTTCAGTTTGGGCATTTTCCTTTTTCTAGGAATGCAAAGAGATTGGTTGGGTAACTATTGGTTATATGATACTGGAACACAGATGGAAGAGAGCGAAGTCAAGGGTCTTGATCATTTATGTCTTAGGGCAAGTTGCTGAACTCTCTGTGCCTCTGTTCTTTGTAAAATGGGTATAGGACCTTTACTTATGTCGAGTTAATTTGAAGGACTGTATTTTTCATATGAATCAAACCATTACATTATTCCACAGAAACATTCCACGTCAATTAAGAATTTAAAGATAGTTTCCACGCTGAGCACAATAAAGTGTCATAAACCTAGCACTATTGCTGTCTTTACAGCTTCAAAGACTGTCCACCCATAGAAGGATTTTCTCGGCAAGCAATCAAGGCAGATACAGATTTTCCTGTCATGAATCTTTAAGGCTGAGTGTCAAGTAGCAAATTAGAGGACAGTTTCTTAATCAGTGGCATTGATTTTCACTTTCTTTCTATATCGTTGCTCATTTGTATTAAGGCTCAACAGAGATTTTTAGAAAAAAAGAAAAAAGAAAAGAAGTCTGCTGGCCTTGGTTGGAGAAACGCTCAAAGAGACAGGGACACCTTCTAAAGAGGTACTAAGCTCCTTCGGGTTATTAGACTTGTCTGTGAAGATAGCATTTTCTGTTGTGTGCACAGGACTTGGAAACAGGAGCTACAGAGCCAGACAAGCACCGCCTACTTTCAAGTCATGTGTCCTCCAGAAAGTCAGTTAGCACCCAGGAGCCTCAGTTTCCAGCCTTTGAATGGGAAGGAGAACAGGAAGGGGGGAAGGGAAGGAGGGAAAGAGGAAAAGAGGGAAAGAGACTCTAGGCTCTAGGCTGGGGATGTAGCTCAGCGGAAAAACACTTGTCTAACATGTGGGAGTCCCTGTGTTCAGTTCCTAGAAACTGCAAAAACCAAACACCAAGGAAATATTCTGTTTTTCATAATGAAAATGGAGGTCACAGGATTCTAAATGATAGATGAAAATGAGGAATATTATTTCTTAATTAAATCTAACTTTTTTCTTTCTTTCTTAGGCCCGATCAACTTGTCTTTGAATGTTAGAAGTGTTTTCCAATTCCTTTTCTCCTAGCTTGCTTTGTAATGAATGGGTGATCAAGGCCAGTGTTCTGCAGCTCTGTATTCTCCTGAGTGCCCGCAGGAATACAGGCGCAGAGGTGATCCCCTCTATTTATGCTCATTTACCTGTTATGATTTTTTCTCAGTCATTGGCAATTATAATATGCAGAAGAAAGAAAATGCATGTCTGTAATCTGGAGAAATGGCTCAGCAATTGATGGTGTTCACTCTTCTTGAAGGGGACTGAGTTTGGTTCCTAACATCCATGTAGGGTTGTTCACAAAAGCCTGTAGCTCCAGCTCCAGACAATCCAATGACCTTTCCTGGCCTCTGTGGGTACCTGCACCAATGAACACACATCCCCACACATAACTAAAAAAAAATAAAGCTTTTAAAAGACATATTTGCAAGTCATATATCAAAGAAAAAGAGTTTGGGACTTGAGAGATGGCTTAGGAGTCAAGAATGTTTTATGTTCTTTCCGAGCAGTTCCCAGTACTGTCTAGCTTCAGCTCCAGGGGATCAAGCACTTTCTTCTGGATTCCATAGGAACCTACACTCACACATGTACATACCAACCCTGACCCCACATCTACGTACACTTAAAAATAGAATAAATCCTCTTTTCTTTCAAGAGGCAGATATGGGAAACGGCTGCACCATTCACTACTTAGAAGGTACTTTTCCTACTACTATTCTTAAAACACTCAGCGGGAATGAACTTTACTGAACCCAGCAGGAACACCTTACTGTACCCAGCAGGAATGCCTTAATGAGGAATGAATTTTTGGTCTCTTTGCTTCTGAAGATTCAGTTCATCATGGTAAGGAAGGCCTCATAGAGCAGCTGAGCTCCAGTCAGAAGTACACGGTGAATGCTCTTCTTGTCATGGAAGATCAGGATGCAGACATCTCCAGGAGCCAGGGGCCTCCTTACTCCGTTAGGATCCATCTCTTAAAGGTTCCATAACCTTCCTAAATAGGGAAACAGCATTTAGAGCATGAGCCTGTGGAGGACTGCACAGATCCAAGCAATAACAGAGTAAGGCTCCAAAACTAGGAGTTTCTAAGGCAGCTTACAAGCTTAGACTACTGGTTAGATGTGGCTGGCTGTGCGTCATTCCATCACTGATATTGCCTTGGATTCTCTAGTTTTGCCTTTTGCTGTCGCAGTGCTGAGCTGTCTCGGTTTTCCTGCATGCTGATTTTCTGTAGATGAATTCATGGGACTCTGTAGTATCTACTTATTTAACATGAAGTCTTCTCTTATGCATGATTCGCTGAGTTAAGATCCCCTGTGCTATCCTCCATTCACAGGAAGCTTTGCCTTGTGGGGGTACCTTAAGAACCTTTATTAACCCCCTCGGATTCCTCTGCAGTGTTTCCCTAATCTTTTCTCTTTCACTGGAGATTCTTTCTACAGCTGCACGGAGTGTAGAGAAGGTAAAATTTCCTCTGGGCCCATCTATATGTTATACTATATGCTTTATACTTCTGTGTGGAAGGAAAGCACTCATTTATAACCTCCACTGAGAATGTAAAGCCGTACTCTACGAAAAGCCAGGTGGCACACATTTATTTAATGCTTCGTCCCCTGGAAGATACTTTAGTCATATCTCTTTTTGGTCATGTGAGTAAATCAGTAAGAATTTCCCTCTTTTCTCCATCAGAGTTGTGAACCAGTTGAGATGAAAGATTAGACAAATGGCAATCAGGACTTCATTTTATTTCTGATAAAAGCTGCCTGGTATCTATAGAAGAAGCAAAAGTCTTCTTCCTCATCCCACCTTCTCATATTTCTCAGGACTGAACCTAGGACTTTGCACATGTAAGGCAAACACCCGATCACTAAACTTTGTCTCTATTCCTGTTTCCATTTTGTTTTTGAGATGGCAGTCTCACTAAATCATGCAGGTTGACCTTTAACTTACTCTATGACTCAGGTAGCCTTTTAATCTGTAATCTCCAAGCCTCAGCATTCTCAATAGCTTGGATTACAGGCCTGTATCACTGGACCCAGCACACAATCGATAGTTTTTACAGGCAGAACTTGTAATGCAACCTAGTCCATCAAGTGGAATGGGCAACAATTGGCTACTGAAAACCTCTGTCCTTCAAGAGTAGCCCAGCTTGAATCACAGAGCCTTCTGTGTGGTCTGGGAAGGCCCTGAACAAGTGTTTCCAACCCGCCAATCAGCACTGAAGGAGAGAGCTGGGTCCACATCATCAGTCACCCGCATCGCTGTGTCACCATCACCAGGACAACAAGAGAATGAAGCAGAGCCTTTCTTCGTGGACCTTACGTAAATGGCAAAAGCAAACCTCTTTCCATCACCATTGTACTCTGCCAGTGGTAAAACCCAGGCCAAGATTTCCTACTTTGCCAGAGTTATAAACAGCTTGTTAACACTGCAGCTGGTGTTGCATCTTACCTACCTGGGGATAATTCATGTTACAAAGCTCATTCATTCATTCATTCATTCATCATTCATTCATTCAAGTAGTGTTCCAGCCAGTCACTGGTCTCTGGGTATAGTACCTAGCTATGTAGGAAAAGTTCTTGATTCTTGAACACTCGCTATCCACAAACCTAGGAGACTAGAAAATAGCAGAAAGAAAAATAGAGCAAAAGTGACTGAGGCTGCTCAGTTACAGAGGGCAGAGGGGAAGGTTTCTCCATGATAAAGCAAGATTTGAAGAGAAGAGCCAGGCTTGGAATTCTAAAAGTAAAACCTTCCAGACCAACGGAATGACCAGTGCAAAGGCCCAGAGTCCTGTGGTGTTTGGTTTTCTGTGTGCATTTATGTTAATTCAAAGAGAAGGAGAGGGTCAGAGAGGGCACCCTGCAAATGAGTAGACAGCTTGGCTCTCATACAGAGCATGGGCGCTTCTTATTTTTGAGGCAGTTATCAGTGATTACAGTCCTGGGCCAAGTATCCCTAGAAGGCTTTGCCAACTCTCTGTTTCAATTCTCAGATGAGCAGTGTTATTCTAGGTTACTCATCTGGAAGAATGCCTTGGAATTATCCTTATTGTCCTTTGATTCCCCTCTGCTGATAAAGCGGCAACTTCTCCAAGGAGGGAAGGCCACATGACGTCGGGTGACAGTGTCTGCAAATCCTAAAGTCTGATTTACTGCTTGTTCTTTGTCATCTGCTATTAGTGAAGGTGTCACAGGCCCGACATCTCCTGCTGGGTATTTGGCATATTTCTGGTGAATGCTTGTATTACATTGATTTTGAATCACCAATGGTATTAAGTGGGTAAACAGCATAGCTTTGGAAGAAATCCTCTGAGCTTTTGGATATTAAGATATTCTTAACTTCAATTCTATTTATGTTGCAACTTAGTCTTGACTAAATTCTGAAGGATCAGGTAACCTTGTTCATCATTAGACTCTGGATTTTTAAAACTTGTTTTTTGAGCTAGTTACTACCTTCACTATAGTGTGAAAAGATAAAGACTCACTTGCATGTGTGATTTTTTTGGGGGGGCAGGATACTGCATTAAGAGCCAGTGTACAACATTCAGCTGGAAGAAAAGTCATTGGGCAAGGAGAAGGCATCAGGGTAGGAATGCCTGTGAACACCAACTTGGTCAGGACTGTACTGAGCTGGAGTGTGTGTATGTATGTGTGTGGGTTTAGAGCTTTCCTATCTATGGGAGGAGAGGAGAGAGAGTAAGGATTTGAGAGGACCTGGAAAAGGCCTGCTTGTGTACTTGTGCATTGGTGTGGCAAGAACAGAGGAAGGTGTCATCTGGTGGCACGGGTTTCCTGATACACTAAAGGTCCTACTGTCAGCTTTTCCTTTGTCAGCATATGATTTAGATGTACTTAGTCACCTAGACACTGCTTTGGTAATTCCCTCCACTCTCACTTTTCAAGAAGCCACCGCCGCCAACCCCCTCAAGCCATCCCTCTGAGTTCTTGTATGCACATAGCCATCCATCTGTCTATCTGCCCATCTATCTATGTGTGCACCCATTCAATCCATATCTACAGGTGCATGCCCTGTATGTACTGGGACCAGACATAAAGAAGATATGGTTCTGGCTCTAGGATCTGAAAATCACTCTCATTATTATGACATTCTGGGTGGATGCACCCTTCTTTCTTAACTTCTACTATATGTAATGTTAGTATACTCACCTGTACCTAGATCTGCAAAGTTAGACCATGTACATGCATGTCATGGTACATTCCAGTGTCTTATGATAAGCATGAGAAATCAGTACTTTATGGAAGTGTGTGATTTGCCCAAGTTCCCTGAACTTTTTGGTAGGAGGGCTAAAATTAGCTCTTATATGTTCTTTCTCATGTTCTTTATATCACATCACATGAGTTCTGCCTTACTTGCTGTCTCTGGGGTGTATATCAAGATTACCCCTGAAACATGGTAGAGACCGCATCGTTTATCTGAAGTCCTAGCTCTTGTTCTTACCCAGAAAGACCCTCTAAGCTTTGGAAACATAGAAACTAGTCTCCAAGAAGCCAAGTGGACTTTGTGCTCTTTTAACTTTTAATTGCTCAAAGTATATTTATGAAGTACCATTAGAAGCCTTCAAGCCACTATAAAGTACTGAATTTGCAATGGAAACCATCTTCAGAAGAGCCTAAGGGGGGCTAATTAGTGAACCATTAGTCATTCCCCTTGTTCAGCATGAGCTCATCTCTGCCTTTTCCTGCTCTACATACAGCAAAGTGGGGGCTAGCTTCTTTAGCTCTTTATATATTTTGGGTATTGGACCTCTATCAGATGTGGAGTTGGTGAAAATTTTTTCCTACTCTGTAGCTGCCATTTTGTCCTATTTGTGATGTGCTTTCCTTACAGAAACTTTTCAGTTTCATGAGGTCCCATTTTTAATTTTTGATCTTAGTGCCTATGCTATTGGTGCTCAGGAATGTGTCTCCTGTTCCAATGTGTTCAAGGCTTTTTTCTTCAAAGAGGTACAGCTTGTTTAGTTTTATCTTGAGGCTTTTGATTCACTTGGACTTGAGTTTTGTGCAGGGTGATAAGTAAGGATCTATTTGCAGACATCCAATATGACCAACACCATTTGTTGAGGATGCTGTCTTTTTTCCAGTGAATAGTTCTGGCTTCTTTATTTAAAAAAAAAAAAAGTGTCCATTGGTGTATGGACTTATGTCTGTATTCTAAGTCAAATTCCTTTTATCAATATGTTGGTTTTATTAGTACAGCTTAGTAGTACAACTTGAAATTAGGGATGGTGTTTCTTCAAGCAGTTCTTTTTTGTTTTTATTCAGAATTTTATTTTATTATTTTAGCTATCCTGGGTTTTTTTGTTTTTGCATATGAAATTGAGAATTTTCTTTTCAGGGTCTGTAAAGAATTGTGTTGGAATTTTGATCTAGACTGTGTTGAATGTGTAGATTGGTTTTGATAGGAAGGTCATTTTTATTATGTTAATCCTACTGATCCATGAGCATAGGAGATCTTTCCATCTTCTAATATCTTCTCCAATTTCTTTATTCAGAGGCTTGAAGTTTTTATCATACAAGTCTTTCACTTGTTTGATTAGACCTACTCTAAGATATTTTATTTTATTTGTGGCTATTGTGAAGGATGTTTCTCTCATTTCTTTCTCAGTCACTTTGTCTGAGCCCTCCTTTATATAGAGGAGGGCTACTGATTTTTTTTTCTTGAGTTAATCCAGTCACTTTGCTGAAAGTGCATATCAGCTGTAGGAGTATTCTGGGAGAATTTTAGGGTTCCTTATGTATGTTATCATATAATCTGCAAATAAAATATTTTGATTTCTTCCTTTCTAATTGTATTCCCCTTATCTTCTTTGGTTGTTTTATTTTGTTGTCTAGCTAAAGTTTCACGTACTCTATTGAACAGATATGGAGAGAGTGGACAACCTTATCTTATTCCTGATTTTACTGGAACAAACAACCACTTAAATAATGGAAGCCTACAGACTGTGATTGGTTAGCATATCACCTCAGATTAGACAGTAAGTGCTTATACCACTGGGGTCTCTATGCAGAAAAAGCACATTAAAGGAGACATGGAGGGTGCAGACTCGCCAAAAGGCCAGCTACTGTATTCTCACACTACTTCAGAATTCAGTTTTCTGACTTCAGGGGTATAGTGTGCCAGATCATGCCTGTGTGTTCTCCTACAGCAGTGGGCATTTAACATTGTCAATACCTGCAGATATTTTCTGGGAGTGGTTAAGAGGGTGAGGGTTTGTACAAGGATGTGTAGACAGAGAAAGAGAACAAAAATGTAAATTTTAGGTTCACAGAACTTGGACTTTCTAGAAAGTAAGCATATCAGTTACTTATTTTATTGCTTTGACCAAATGTGTGACAATAAGCAACTTAAAAGAGAGATTTATATGACCCAGAATTTGAAAGTACAGCCCATTATGGAGGCAAACATGGCTAGTAGCTGTGATGCCTCACCTTACATGTTGATGGGAAGAAGGAAAACCCTCTTTCCTGATTTTCCTTCTCATTAGGTTGGGGATCCCAGGCCATGCAATAGTACCACCCACACTTAGTGTGGGTCTTTTCTCCTCAGTTAAACTCTGGAAACTCCTTTACATATATGCCTAAAGACATGTCTTCTAAAGAGTTTGAAATCCAATTGAATTCATATAACATCTTTGGGTGCCAGCAATCAAGAACAGGCATCTTCTGAAGCATGAAAACTCTAAATAGGACTAACATGAGAAAGCCAGTGTATTAAGGCTTTGGTCACATGGCTAAACTGGGGCAAGGCTACAAAATAACAAAGTTCTGTGGCAAATGACTGAGTTAACACAGAAGGCTAAGGAGAAAGGTGGAGAGGGGGTGAATGGCAGAGAACCACAGTTCACGGGGTCTGCATACACCTCAGTCTGTCCAGCCTATAGCGATAAGTGGACTTCAAAGGGACATGGGTCAGGAGTGGCCCATGAAAGATGTTGTAAAACCAGGTCAAGCTGTGGCTCTTTTTTTCTATTTTCCTTGGTCAAATAATGAAGCCAAAAGTTTGGGTGTAGGAATATCATTAAGAGCAGAACCAAGAAATACAGAAAGGTACAGCACAGGTGATATCAGTATAGCCTCGGGATCAAGCTTCACCTGACATCAGCTATTCCCCGAAATTCCTTAGCAATGAACCACTTACCTTCCCTGGGCTTTTTGAGTGACTTTACAGGGTTCACAGCCGAGAATGACCTGATCAAAGTGGTTCTGGCTATGTAGCTCAGCACTTCCCTCCAGGTAAATTTCCAATAGTTGTTGTACTCTCAGCAACTTTGTTAGATCCCTGAATGCTCGTGGTTCTTCAAGGTAAAGATCCCTTTCACGTTATAAAGGAAACCCCTGAGACTGGGGTAGCTGAGATCTCCTGCTCAGAGAAACACCTCTTCAGCTGAAAACGTTATTTGCCCCAGGTCTGGTATCAGTTGTTTGCCTTTCCGCCCTGTTGCTCTAAGAGGTGAAATCTCTCCAGCCGGCTGTCTGACTCCTCCTGTGAGGGTCTATTCTCTTATGCAGCACTAGTCTTCCTTTCCACATCTCTTCTCTCAGTTGTGCAAGCTTTGCTCTTGTTTGTTTCTTGTTGTTTTCTCTTTTCTCTGCACCTTCTAGAACATCAGGATTGCTGAACAGGATTTTGCTTGCGGCTGGGGGTATCTGGCTGATTCTCTGTGTGTATCTTCTTCATAAGTCTAGGTGCAACATCTGTATTTAGGAAGTGAATGCTGAGTAGATGCTTAAGAAGTCACACGTGAGGTTACACTCATTGCTTGTAGACACATACTTAACCCAAATGAGGAATGCTCCTGTCATGAGGTTGACCAAGTCAGTAGGGTTTGGTGTGGAACCATATTTTCTCTTTCTCTCCCACTCTCAGGCCCTTCCTAGGTAACTAGGCTGTTTTCTGCATGCCTGGGTGACAGTCTGCTAGGTGGGTCTTCCCTGTTAGTGCCAGCCTGATGTTTTATGTGGCACTGTTTGACTGACTCGATGACCTGTGACCCAATTGTCCATCTGGCTCCTGCGGAGTTTGCCAGGCTGTTGATCTTTGTTTGCTATGACTGAATTTCCATTGCTCCTTTCAGTGGTTTTCTGACTTGGAAACCACGCTGCTTTGTCTGTCAAACGTATGAACAAAGAGAGTGACTCCCCTGCCTCTGGTTCCACCCTGTGCCCTCCTCTCCTCACTAGAACACACCTGTGCTTCTTTCTTCACGACTTGCTGTCAGTGGCAGAGAAGCCACCCAAGTTCATCATGTGTGTGGTGCCCTGTGAGCAGAGAGATGTTTTATTTTGTATTTGGCAGACTCTCAACCTAACTAACTGGACAGTGAGGCCCAGGCAATATGATACCATCTGCTTCTTGCCATGTTCTGGTTCCAGTGCTGGGTGCCCAGGAATTAGCTATTATCTGAGTATACTGGAGCTCGTGAAATGAACCATTTAGGAAACACCTTTTCCCACACTTTCCTACAAGGCAGATTACAAGGCTGAATGTTTTCACTTCTTGGCTCCAAAATAAAAATGGAAGAAGAAGAAAAGAAAAAGAAGAAGAGGAGGAAGAAGAGGAGGAGAAAGGGAAAAAGCTTTCTACCACATATAACTTTACAAGTTGATCTAACAACAGTGGCGTGAATTAACATGTGGGTGCCTGTGTGTGTGCACACACGTGCACTCATGTACGTATGCACAACATGGCCCTATGGTCTTCAATTTTCACTAGATGCCTTGAGCTATGCCTGGTGCTTCATCTTGGTATCATCCCTTTGTAGCTGGATGGGTGTGGGGAAGATTCTTAACCGGTGGTTGAGGGAAGAATAGGTATTCCAAAGAGAATTCAGCAAATACAAATGCTGTGGAAAACAGAATAGATCATTTAGGCTTCCTGTGCTGTGGTGTGTGGATTCTAGCTGGCAGCAACAAAAGCAAGTGGAGGCAACGTATACTCCTTCCCAAATGGACCTCTCAACCTTCAGTTTTCTCTCAACTTGTGACCTCCCTCACTTTCATCTGAGAAGCTGCCATGCAGGGGGGACAGGAGTTGCATTGATGGCTAATTCTATTCTTGACTCACTGGTTGCAGTCCCCATGTGGGTGGATACACCAAGTCACCTGTTTGGAATACTGAAAATGAAATTGAACATGTGCACATGGATGTGCGCACACATACACATGCAACACACACATACGACACAGATGAACCCTGAAAAACTGTTCATGGCTTTTTAGACTCAATCTGTGCCATCTGGAACAGACCTAGCAACTTCTGGAAGCTCAGCTCCTTCCTTCCTCTTTCTTATGATATTGAAATGGGTTTGGTCAGCTATTCCTGTTTTGATGCCTGAAGAGTGACTCAGACAAATCTGAATCTGAATTGGAAACATATGCTCTCTCCATTTCAAATTTGCTGGCGCTTTGAAGAGTTCTGGCTTTGCAGAGATTTGCGGGTAGAAGTCTTGGAGAAAATGCTCTTTGGTCACCAGATTGTTTCCCAAATTAATTGATGAGTTTAAGTCTTGGAACTCAAGGGAAGATGAAAGAATGTGTTATAATCCTGGAATGCGACTTCAGAGCACATGCTACCTTTGACTATGAACAGTTACATACACTCTGGCAGAAGAGAGGATGCGTGAGCACTAGCCCTTGACTGTCTGAACACACACGTGAAAAGAATATGACTCTGGGCTGAAAAGATGGCTTAGTAGGTAAACGTGAGGACCAGAGTTCAAATCCTCAAAACCTAAAGCTGAGTATGGTGACACACACCTATAATGCTCATAAGGCAAGAGGGGACGTGTAGACAGGGGACTCCCCAGAAGCTCTTTGGCCAGCTCATTTGAGGTTTTAAATAAAACAGAAGATGAGGTGGGGGGATACTGGAGGTGAACCCACAGTTTCTTCCCATGGTTCTTTGCCTGCCAGACCAAGATGTGGAGTGGAGAGGTGAGGATTCAAAGCACGCTTTGCCTCAGTGGCAGGAGTGACATCAGGCTTGACACTCAGTGGGTGGTGTGCAGGCTTAAGTGGGCTGTGCCACTGCGTACTAGGATTTATTCAGTTTCTAATTTCTAGCCCAGGTTGTTCAAAATTCCTGCTCGACAGAGGGAACAGAACACCCATTTCTCCATTTCACCCATTAAATTGGAAATCAGATGAAATAAAACAAAATAAAAATCACAAGATACTGCCACATAAATCTCACAAAACAGGAAATTTAGGGGGAAAAAAATCTCTCACAAATCAGCCAGTTGCCTAGACACATGGATATTAGCCAACACCCTGGACTTTTTGAATTTTGTAGAAATACTTGTGTGAAAAGCATATTCCTCTTTTCTCTTGGTTAGTATGAAGTTACAGGAGAGACTGATTCCGCCCTTTGAAGCATCCGTGTTTATAATAGTGTCTGCCGGGTAAGCGCTGGTGTGGATTTTGCTGTAGTTGGTGTGGACAACCTGAAGCAAAAGCTCTGTGCTGTGAGCCCTGTTTGGTGGTGCCCACTTTGCTGACCCCGCATGATAACAATCTTGAGCATCTTAGAGGATGCCATGTTCTCTTCAAAGAGCTTACCACACACAGAGAGAAAGGGATTAGCAGCCCCATAATGGAGAGCCACTAAATGCTACAGTGTTAGTGATAATTAAGCAGCATTTCTCCATAGCACCAGCAGGGTAGTCAAGTGAATAATACTCTTCAGGGTGTGTGAGCTCTCTCCGTAGGTGAAGGATTTAGATGGATTCGTGACTCTGGCTGAAATAAATCAGTGGATGGGTGATTATAGGATCTGAGTGTGGGTAAGCCAAGATTAATCCTGCTAATTCCTGAGAAAAAAGGAGATGACTGTCACCTAAGTGCCCAAACTTTCAGTTCAGGATGTGCAGGCTTCCGGGTAGCAGTTCAGATTCCCATGGGCGCACATACCTGCTTAGACTGTGGCAACCCCAGTGTCGCATTCCCACGTTACACGATGAAGGATGCTGCGCACCCAGCAGTCATGACAGCAGGCCTGAGATGTGGTAAACAAAAGAGTCCTTGTGACTGAGCTGCTGTTTACTGGCAGTTCCAGGCCACCAGGGCACCGCATAGGCCAAGGCCTTAACGAGGTCATTTACCTTTCCCTGCACCTTAATTGCCACTCAGCCTTAAGGAAAGTGTTTATGGGTAAACAGTTTTCACCAAGGGACTTATTAAGTAGCCCCTGGATTACTACAGGATCGGGAATCATAAAAACCAAAGCAACTGCAGCCATAATAACCTATGCAGTGTAAGTATCTGCCACGGATGTCTTAAATTTTCACCACCGCCACCACCACCACCCAGAGAGACTTGAGGGTAAAACACAGGACAAGATGCACAATGCTGGCTCAAAACAAAAGAAAACAAAGATGACACACTGGTTAGCATTGTTAACTCACAGAATCTTGAATCACCTAAGGAGATGGACCTGTGGATATAACCATGAGGGATGATCATGATGATGTTGAGCTGGGAAGACCTGACTGTTCTTAGTGGCCAGTACCACTACTGGCACAGGTCCTGCACTGTGTAAATAGGGAAGAGGAGCTGAGAATCTGGACTCTCATTGTTCTCTTCTGACTGCAGAGGTGGTGTGACCAATTGCTCCAAGCTCTTGGCCTTGACTTTCCTGCCATGATAGACTATGCATTGAACTGGGATCTATAATAAACCATTTCTTCGTGAAGTTGCTTTTGTTACTGCATTTTATCACACAGCAGAAAAAGAAACGAAGACAGATGACTAAGACGGCCTCCTTGTTTATTAGATATGGAAAGCATAAGAGAGCAAAACAAAGTCATCTTCACACCGCTGCTCCATATGCTACTAAGGAGCCAGTGGTAGATATGTGAGTTGTTCTTATCTTAGCAAGTCCGAAAATCTGCAAGTACGTGCACTGTGTACGTATGGCCAAGGCCAGGGCAGAGCCAGTTTCATTCATTGACTTACTCTGTGTCTGTATAACATCAAATAAAAATTGAAAGCACTTATCTCAATCTGGGTTTAAGAAATCTAACCAGATCCAATAGATTTGCAGACTTAAGAACTAGTCATTTCAGAGATTGCCACTCCGTCCTGTCCCTACCTATGTGTCCAGCCAGTAACATCTTTGCTGCTACAGCACAGCTAGGCTGTACTCTGGCTGAATTTTTATGGAAATAACTCTCAGTACTGGTCTCTTGTCATGATCTGAGGGTCTCTGTTCACCCTAAGTACTCCTTCCTGCTTCACACCACTGAATTGCACTTCCCATTTCTCTTCAGTTGTATTTATTTTCTGCAAAACAGAATTCAGTCTTGGAGATTTCCATCTGAGACACTCTGCCTTGTCTTCTCCTAGATTCCTAGCTTTTTTGAGAAATACAGCATTTTCATTTAGCTGTGCCCCACTTTTAATGCTAACAGAAACAGGACAATGCAATTACGGTATTTCATAACTGCACCAACAAAGAGATCATCTTTAAAGAGAGAGTCTGCCATGAGTTTTCTAATGGTCTTATGATTTCAGCAAGTGCCAAAAGAGAAAACAATCCAACAGGACTTTCAGGGATAGTCTAGACTGAGTATAGTGTCTCCTTCCAGAACCACAGAGAATGACATGGTTTATCTTCCCAAAGAGAACTTTTGAAATATTTTACAGCACAGAGATCAAGTCCTTTTCACAGCTGGGTGAGAGCTCCCCTGTCTCCAGCCATTTCTTATATGGCTTAAACTTGCTTCCTTTTTCAGGCCATTTATCAGATGAGTCACAGTTGGTCAAGATCTCTCTTGCAGCACAGAGACACACCACTGTCTTCATCTGTACCTACACTAGAGTTGTCACCACAAAATATTGTTTTTGAAAGGCAAGCACACATGCACGTGTGCGCGCGTGCGCACGTGCACACACACACACACACACGCACACACACACCAAGAAAGAAACAAAAGAAAAGAAAACTCACACTTTTCCATCTGTGCCTTCTACAATGGACTCGTGGGGAGGGAGGTTAGTGTCACTTATGAGGCTATGCCTTCTTAAACACATATACACTTACATTTGGCTGTGTAGTGTTGGGGATTGAATCTCTGTGATCACACCATGGCCTTACACATGCTAAGCACACGTTATCATCCCAATGTGTGTATCCTCATACACATATACCCCATATGTTCGTGTTCAAACCGTCTCTCCTTTGTTTTACATTTGTGCACCTGGTCTGTGTAACATAAGGGAGTGGATTTACATTTGTCCCTGTTGAAATGCACCTTGTTTGTAAACCTAACATTGCAGCAACTTTGGATGATCCAGAGCCAGCATTTCAACCAACTCATTCTCTCAGAGAAAAATTAGATGTGTGCTCTAACCTTGTCTTTGGTAACATATTCCTATCATTGACCCTACATGTTACTAGAACTGCTACTTTAGTTCAGATTCTATGGGAGAGGGGTAGGATAATAGAAAATAGAATAGTAGGATTCCAGTACTTTGTCTCACATTTCTTATAAAATTCAATGTAAATAGCAGCATGTCTACCAGACAGCACCAGGTGACCTTAACTGATGGTGGGCAGAAGCAGCTGTGTGACTAAGGCAGTGTTACTGAGGCGGAGCCGTGATGTTACAGTGTGTTCGGAAGACTCAATGGACCTTACTGCTTTGGACATAGCAAGTTGCAGCAAAGCGTGATCTGGTTTTCACCTGCAGGAAATGATCACAACATCAGTCAGCCAGGGCAGACAAGATGGCTCCATGGCTAAAGACACTAGCGTCTAAGTCTGATACCTGCCTGAGTTTGCCTCCGCATTCCCCTTGGTGAAGAGAAACTAATCCTACAAATGTCCTCTCATCTCAACACACATGCTGTGGCATGTGTGCCTAAAACACACACACACACACACACACACACACACACACACACACACACGGTGCAGGAGAATTGTCTGTATTCTGCCAATCATGTTTTAAATAAAAGCTGATTGGTCAGGCAGGAAGTATAGGCGGGTCAATCAGAAAGGAAGTAGAGGCAGGGTTGATGAGAACAGAATTCAAAGAGAGAGAGAGACAGAGACAGAGACAGAGAGACAGAGAGAGACAGAGAGAGAAAGAGAGAGAGACAGAGAGACAGAACAGAATTCTCGGAAGGAGGAAGCCCATTCCTCCCAGTCCTTGCCCATCCACTGAAGAAGCAGGATGTGATCTGCCCTGCAGAAAAAGGTACTGAGCCATGTGGCTAACATAGATAAGAATAATGGGTTAATATAAGTTATAAGAGTTAATAAGAAGCCTATGATTCTTTTGGGGCTAAACGACTGTAGGAACTGGGCAGGACAGAAACCCCAACAAGCAGGCCCTTCGTGTTTTACACACACACACACACACACACACACACACACACACACACACACACCACACTTACAGAGAACAAAGCACAACAAACAAACAAAGCCCAATAAACGTTTTAAAAAACGAGCCAGCCCAAATAGAGTGTAATCGATCACATGAACTTCCTCTTAAGCAAAGTCGCACATCTGCTGGAAACTCCGCCCAGCAACAAGAGGACCACAAAGGACACTCTGGCTCCTCCTCAGGCAAGGTAACTGCAGGGCTGAGAAACACAAGCTGCTCACCCCTGCTGCAACCAAATGCCCAGCATCAGAACAAGTGTGTTTTTTCATTCAGCCAAACAAAACAATTTTGATTTTTAAAGATTTTCTTCACAATGTATAATATGTATGTATATGTATGCAAGCACGAATATGTATCCATATGCATGCCTTCTGCGTAATACAAAAGCAGTAAATCTTATATCAACTGCGTTTAAAAAAAGAAAGGATTTGTCTGCAGTAATCTGGGATAAACTTTTCTTCCAGGTAATCAGGATGGTTGTCTTTGTCCCGAACAGATGCTATGAGATCATGTCTCCAAGAGATGAACTGAGAATGAATCCACTTAAATTATGATGCTCGCACAGAGGGTTTAAGCCTGAATATTTGCTCACAAGATTTATGGTACTGTCCATCGGACAGAGTCAATGAAGAGGGGGGAGGGGAGAGAGGAAACTTAATTACACCATATGGACAACAGTTTGTCTAAAAGAGATCTAAAAAAAAAATTGTAGCGAATTGTTTTTAGGAAATCTGAAACTTTTCCAGTCAAAGAGGGGAAAAGACAGGAGGATTGAGAAGGGAAGTGTGTGTGTGTGTTGTGTGTGTGTGGTGGGGTGTGTGTGATGGGAGGGGACGGACCCAGGAGAAGATAGAAAAAATAGGAAGCATTTGAAATGCATCAGGACTGTGTGTGACTGACCCCTAGTGTGGTGGGGAGAGGATGGTGCAGGCTGAGTCTACAGTGTGCCTTAGTAAAATGTTCCCAAACCCGGGTCCCTACTGTACTCCATAGCATCTCCTGCAAGCACTCCCTTCCCCAGAAGCCCTTTCATTTTACCCTGGTCTTTCTGTGAGAGAAGAGAGCAACTCTACTGTCCTTTCTCTGTGGTATCAGGTTTGGAATTTGGAATTTATGGTCTCAGAACTGCCCTGGGGTTTATATGGCTCAGAAGGTGTTGTTACCAGATCCAATTAAAAATAGTCCTTCTGATAATAATTAAAAAAAGCACCTTCCCACAGGAGGCCCCACCCTTTATGTTAATTATTGGGTATTCAGCAACAGACAAAATCGAATCCCTAATTTTGTTGGCCCCGTTTTCTCAGAAGCACATATCTGACCTGAGTTTATTGCATGTCAGGATCTCCTGGCACCTTAAGGTCTCCTCCTGAGATCCCATCCACAGAAAGCCTGGTTAATGCTACTTGTTTGGCAAAGATTGCTAAGATCCACAGATGAAGCTGCCTAATGAATAATACTAATGATCATGTACTCATGAAATGATAATTGGCCCTCTTTGGACCATTTAGGATTCAAATGCCTCCACCCAAATCATTACATGAATGGCAGACAACCTCTGAGGACTAGCTTCAGCTTGTGTTTTCAAATTTGCAGGTTGGAGCTGCTTTTCACCAAGAACAAAACAACAGCGGTGGCACGTACTCCACAGCCTTTGGGTAGCAGTTTGCATTGTTCAGTATGGTTCCAGAGCACACGTTAGAAAGCTCTCACGCAAACAGTGTTTTCTCTTTTCCAGGCATGCAATGATGGTGGGATTCCAGCATTCTCAAAAACTAATCATACATACCTTTGAGAATAACTGTTGGATCTATTTTCCATAGATTTTGTGGTTAAAAAGGTGATCGATGGTTCTGTTTCCTCTCTGAGAGTCAAGTGAATTTATCCACCTCCGATTGTTGCAGTTAGCTAAAACAAGGCACCTGTTCTGGGTGGACTACCTGCCCAATTCATCCTCCTTGCCGCTGTATTGCTTGCCTTTCAGTCTTTCTGCCATGGCTGCGCCTGCAGCTTTAATGGTGGGCATCAGCACTGAACAGCAGCTCTACAAATGGTGTCTTTGCTGGGCAGAGAAAAGAGGCAGCTCTCTCACCACGCCTCACCTACAGACGATTTATCTAACAGACTCCATTTCCTGCATGCCATTTGCCAGTATTTATCTTGTGTGTGGGCTCCCAGGGAGGACTGTCATAAAGGATTGTCCTGTTAGAACCCAGACTCATATTTTTCCATCTAAATAATGAAGAAGCCTCAACCTGCTCTCTTTCTCTCGTTTGTTCCCTACTCAGTACCAGGCCCCTGAGCCAAAGGCTATGTTCATAGGAAACCTGATACCTGCTTTTGCTTATGTGGGGCCTCTCTTTGTAGACCATGTCTTCGAAAAATAATCTGTTAAATTCATAGAGTGAGGCCCTTTCTCCCCTCTTTTTTTTCAGCCTTCCTACTTCTCCTCCACCCACTCCCCTTCCTCTCTCCCTTAGTTTCTCCTTTCTTCCATAGGTAAATATTTCAGTGTTTCTCAAGAAAAATGCTATTTGTTTAGAGAGTGAAGAAGGAAACCTGCTGATCATAGATTTGATTGACAGGTATGGTGTATTTTCTGCTAACGTGGTTTAAATGAACAGTTATTTAAGTAGCAAGGGAACGCTGCCGTTAAGCAAGATTCTTTTCTTAAATCCGGCAGTTGCAAAGCATTCATTTTTACATTTCCATGTTAAGGATGCAACCCTAAGAGTGCATTACCTTAATAATCAATAACTCAGCAGGAGGTCCTAATGGGGAGCCTTCAGTGAAAGTCAGATTTTACTTGAAGTTGCAAAGGACCACCCCAGGCCCGCGGGCTATAATTAAGCAACCATAAAACCAGGAGGTAAAGGGTGGCAGACTACATTAGCAGTAAAATGCTAACTTGCAAGTAATAAGTCTGGACTCTTTCATGTCTACTGGAGTGTCTCTTGCACTTGAACAAGGGAAATGTTATGTTAAAGAACAAATTTACATTTAGGATCCCTTAAGCTTAAGGAGCAGGGAAGGTTGGTGTGGCGAGGAGAAAACAAAGCTTACACATTTGTCCAAGTCCAGGATGCTCACCCAGCGCTCGGGTTCCTTCTCCTTCCTCTTTCACCCACCCATTTTTCAGCCCCCCTCTCTGAGAAACATCACAGAATTTAAACACAGGGAACCAATATAAAAACCCTCTCATGCAAAGAAACAGTGGGACTGACTTTACATCACTGCTATTCATGGCTGGCTAGTTTTACATTTTCTGATCAGTGGCTGCCACTGAAACCAGGAAGCCAGTTTCTTCAAGAGAATCCATGGACTGTCTGAAGGCCTTGCATTATTGATTTTCTGCTCATAGATTCCAGTTGCTCTGTCAGTCATGGGCCAAAAATACAAGATGGCAGTCAATAAGCTAGAGAACTGAGCTCCCATGAAGACAACAAAATAATTCAGGAGATCTGACAAAGAGAAAGTGCCAGTATCCTCGAGAGAAAAGAAATCAGATATGTTTTCCTGGAAAGAAAAGCTCATGGCGCTCCCCAGACACACATACTGTCTTTGTAAGTGAACACATTCCAACTGAGTAAGTCTGGGTTGTGTTCATCAAATGAATTAGCTGATGAACACACTTCTTAAGCGTGTGTTAGACAACCTCATAGGCGCTGTTGACACAGCAGAAAAATTACCATTTTCCTCCTGTAATGTAGAAATGTACTGTGTGAATTCTTGGCTTTGTGAGTATAGAGGAAGGAGATGTCACAGCCTGGGGGTTATGGGAGAGTTTAGAAGTGACAATTGAGATCTAGCCTGCAAAATGCTGGGAACTTCTACAAACAAAGGGTGCACTCAGCCTTGGGGATCCCAGCATGTGGTGATCACCCAATACTTGCTTGCTCTTATTAATACAAATTTAATAGACTCATAAATAATTAAACAAGACATTCTTTAAACTGGAGATGTGAACTGAACACCCTGCTATGTTGGTTTTCAACTATTTAATGAATTTTGCCTCATCATGGAATGGATATATTCCCACGTTGACTAACTTGTGCTCTGTGCAATGAAACTGCTCAATAAATATTTGTTAATGGATTGATTAGGGAAAGGAAGGCAGCATATAAGATAAGATGAATGAAGTAGAAGAATATCCTTTAGGATGTAGCTGTCCTTAAAATATCCTATTAGAATTTCCCCAAATTTCTCAGGTTGACCTTGAGCTCACTCTTTTCCAGGCATATCTGGAACTTAGTCATCTTCAGCCAGGCTGGGGTTATAGGTCTACCCCTCACACTTCATTCTCTTATTCCCCTCTCTCTTTCCTTTTTCCCATCTTTCTTTATTATTTTTTCCTGTACATACTATACATAGTATATATGTGCCTGTGTATATGGGGGGGTGGTTGTTCATATATGAGCATGCATGTGGAAGTCAGAGGTTCATGCTGTCTTTTATCACCTTACTTTTGGAGGACAGATTCTCACACTGAACCTGTCGTCAATTTGGCTAAGTTGGCTAGGGAACAAGCTCTATAGGTTCATGGGTCACTGCTACCCCAGCACTAATATAATAGATGCATGCAGCTGTGCGCATTTGCTGACGTCTGTGCTGAGGATACAAACCCAGGTTCTCATACTCATACGACACACTCTTTACCCACTACACCAACTTCTTAGCTGTACCCTTCCTTCCTTCCTTCCTTCCTTCCTTCTTTTCTTTCTTCCAAGTGTCTTTTACATCATGCATCTCGATTCCATTCATTTCCCCATCCCTTCACATCTGCCCCCATCCTGCAACCCTCCAAAGAAGACAAAATTTAAGAGGAAAAGAAAGGAAAAAAATAAAAAGGGAAAAATTAAAAATCTTTTCATGGAAGCTGTAGTGTGGCACAGCGAGTCATGCGGTAAGCCTTTAATCTATGTATCTTTACGTAGATTTATGTTCACTGCAAAGAGGAACTGGTCGGGTTCAAGGTCTGTGGTTTTTACTGCCCTATCCATGCTAGGCGCTCACTTTGGCTCCTCCTGCCTATCCTGCCATTACCCTGTGTCATGGAGATGCTGCAGCTTTGAGTCTGCAGGTCAGGTCACTTCACATGTTCCTGCAGATCATAGATGGGGTGGATGATGGGGGAGGACAAGTCATAGCCATGGGTGTGGTCTGAGCAGCTGTAGGTTGGTCTGCCAGCTGGGGAATGGAGACAGCTCTCCAGTGCTTACAAGGTCTGGGCTGGCTCACCCACACCTGTGCTAACAGGGTGGGCTTTCCCACTCTCATGAGCCAGCTCTCCCACCTGCCTCAGATATTGACGGACGGAGGAGGGCAACTCTCACCCACCCATGCTCTCACAAGACAGATGGGCATTGGGAGCAGCTCTACCATGTTCGCAATTTTAGGGCTGACTCACTCCCATCTGCCCTGACAGGATTGACTCTATTGTGCTGCCCTGGTGAGGTATAGGCCTGCTCTGGTGCAGCTGGTGGGAATCAGGGGTAGTTCTCTCACTCATGTGACCTCAGGGCCAGATCTCCCATCTGCCTGGGGCATTACTGGGCAGGCAGGAGGGCATCTCCCCACACACACCCATGTCATCACAAGACAAATGGGAAATGGGGAGAATTCTGGCATGTTCACACTTTGGAGCTGGCTCAACTTTACTCTTTCTTTCTTTCTTTCTTTCTTTCTTTCTTTCTTTCTTTCTTTCTTTTTTGATTTTTTGGGGGGTTCAAGACAGGGTTTCTCTGTGTAATAGCCGTAGTTGTTTGAGAACTAGCTCTTGTAGACTAGGCTGGCCTCGAACTCACAGAGATCCGCCTACCTCTGCCTCCCAGGTGCTGGGATTAAAGGTGTGTGCCACCACTGCCTGAATTTTACTATTTCTTAAAGCACTTTGTTATACCTTCAGTCCATATAACCAGCTGAAGATAATTTCCACACCACTAGAGACCTTCACATTAATAAGTTCAAAAGTTCCTTTTAGTTTCTTCTTGGTTTGATCTGCAATTGCTTTTGTCTTTTAAACAACCTCCTGGTAGCTTTTAGTAAGTGTTTCTCTGCTTTACCCATTCTTCTGTGATTTCTTCTGCTGCCTGATGCTTCTGCCCAGAATGTCTTGTCTTCCTGTGATCCTTTGGGGGGAGGGGAGTGGACTCCCTCTTTATTTCAATTATCTTTGAATAGTGTTGAAAGTGAAATATTTATTTCCAAGAGTGTAAGGATGGCTTGCATGGCCAACACACATGTCAACACAGTAGCCCGACCTCCAATTTATATGTGGAATCACTCCAAGTCAATGTGCTTCCTTGATCTCCAGAAGTACAGGCATGCATTCCTGTGGAAACAGAGGGGAAGTGTCTCTGTACTTTGAAGTAGGCAAGCTAAGAAGCATCAGAGGAAAAATGATCCCCAGAATATTTATTTCAACCTAGTTCTAATATCTTCTCAGCTAGACAAAGTTATTCTAGATGTTGACAATAGAGTTACCAGTAACTTATAAAACTGTTCTGAGTTCAAGGCTTGCTTCTTTAACAGAATATATTTAGATATTTTAATATAGAACTATATAACAACAATTCATATATATCATTTATAATAGCTGCATAGTTCTATCACATAGAAATATTGGTGTTCACTGAAATTTTTCCTTCTTTTTGTAAAACATAAATTCAAGAGCTATAGAGAGGGTGTTATGCCAAAAATAAAATGGTGCCATTCCCCAAGTGGCCCTTGGGCCACAAAGGGCAGTAGGTCCCAGGCAGGAAGTCACATGGCAGGTAAGAGACAGACAGATAGGCACACCATGCCAAGTGAAGTTGGATATTTATTTAGTGGGTTATGGAAGGGAAAGGGAAAGGAGAGAGGGACAGTGAGAGAGGCGGGGGGAGGGGGAAGGGGACAGGAGAGGAACTGTGGCAGCTGTTACCTCTTTGGAAGAGAGACAGAAAAAAGGGGCTCAGGCTGGAAGCGGAAAGAGAGGGGAGAGAGTGGGTGGGGCTTGTCTCTTACAAGGACTGGACAGACCATTACAGGTGACTTTCTAGTTTAGAGTACTTGCCATGCAAATACAAGGATAGGAGGACCAGAGTTCAGAGCCCGTCCCCTAAGTAATATCAAGTATGATCTTGGACGTGTCTGTAACTGTAGCTCTGAGCAAGGCAGGGTGATCTCTGAAGTTATCTGTCTTTCAGCCTAAGGAAGAGTATGAACTCCAGGCTCAGTGACAGACCTTGCCTAAAAGAAGAGAACAAGAGAACAAGAGGATGCTCTCCCCTGGCCTTCACATATAAGCACAGGCATCTGTACTCACAAACACTCATGTTCATAGATTACACACACACACACACACACACACACACACACACACACACATATAGAGGGAGAGAGAGAGAGAGAGAGAGAGAGAGAGAGAGAGAGAGAGAAAGAGACATCCAAAAGAATTTGGGGAAATTGAAATTCTAGACCAAACAGGCTGCAGTCAGAGGGGTCTTCTTTCATTATTAATATTTATGACATTGAAAATGCTTACATTAGAAAGGAAATCCTTGGCTGAGTGCAACTATTGCTAGGTTACATTTACAGAGGTTTGCCTTGAAATTCTAAGGGAAAAAAAGTCAGTCAGCAATGAGATAGAGCAGCACATTTTAGGTATCAAGCATTCTTTTGTGCTAGGAGACAGAAAGTCTTCATATACTGTGTGTCTGTGAGAGTGCTTCAGTCCAACGTGGTTAAAGATTAGGGAAGGAGAGTTCTCAAGCTGTGCTAGAGCTTATCCACCTTTTTAAAATCAGGTTAGAGACTGACCTCAGAACACGTTCTCCTTTCAGTCTAGGGTGAGTTTACTTAATTTGAAGAGGAAACAAGGTTTTAGGACCCGCCCTATACTTATGCGGCTTCATCCCCTCAAGTGTAGCATACTTGCACAGAGAACATAGAAAAGCAAATATCTGTAATCCTTATAAAGTGACCCTGGGCTATTATTTAATCTCAACTTTCTCCTTGCTCTTCATGGCTCACCTCAGAGATCCTTTTCTGACTTGTTGTGATGTATTCCACCATTAGAAGACAGAGGGTAAAAGTTTTTTTTTTATTTAAGTTACACATTTGTTGTAGGGCATTTAAAAGTGTTAAACATAGGCCCATTCCTTAGATAAAAACAGTTTTGTAAAGAAGGAGGTCTGATGGTGCACACCTTTAATGGCAGCACTGGACAGATAGAGGAAGATTGAATCTCTGTGAGTTCAAGGCCAGCCTGGTCTCCATAGTAGGTTCCAGAACAACCTGGTCATTACACAGAGAAACTGTGTCTTGAAATACAAACAAACAAAAAGAATAGAAAGTTTGTGTGAAATAAAGAAAAAGTAATAAAAAGTAATATAAATTGGAAAATCTGAATCTGCTATGGGTAACTCAGGAGTGAAGAGGTGGAAGGGGTAGAGCCACAAATATTGTATTTATGGTTATGTTGAAGGAATTATTTCTTTTTTTCTGTGGAACACAAGAATCTGGAAACATCACGCCACCATGAACATGCCTGGTCTCACCAAATCTCAGAATCAAGAGAAGGTTCTGGTCTGCTTAGTATTAGAACACATGAAAGAAAGATATGGAAGTTAGGAATCTTGGGATTATAGTTACAATTATGAGAGTAGATGGCTTCTATTGATAGGGAGTCTCCCATCATTTGGGTCTTTCAAGGAGATGCTGGACATGCACCAACTAATTGATGATGCTAGAGAAGAAAGCCAAGAATAAGATGGGACACGGACAAGAGGACCTTTAAATCTACCCTCTCTCTGAGAGTCTGTGTACTATTTACAAGGCAGAGAAGGCAGAACTTTCTATTAGATAATACAATATAGGTACTGTAGAACAAAGAACTGTTCTAATAGATGTGAGTGAAGCACTCTCTTCATGCTTAGCTTGTTGAGATCATGCTGACGAGTGTCAATCTGTATGGGGCAGTACCACACACACACTCAGTGTCTTAATGTGTCTACGTTACAAATAAGCTATGACCACAGCAGCTCAGAGTCCTAAATGAAATGATGCATACTTATTGATCCTAGTATCTTGGGTGAGGTAGCTGTTTTCTAATGAAAAACACAATCTAGGGAACACAAACATCTAGGGGTAGTTGTGTTCTGATACTGGGGATAATGAAAAAAAGGGAGCTGTGGGACTCACGAGTGTCTAGGGGCAAGGCCTGGCAGGAGTTATGGCTCTCTTGTATTGACTCAAATATGAAATCACATTCTTCCTTCCCCAGGATAGCTTGCTACTCATTACTACAAATTGAACCACTGCTTCAGTCAGGAATATCTAAGGAAATAGGGCTTAACCTCACATACAGACACAATTACATGCACAAATGCACATAAACATACACATATATACAACTCTTCATCCTTAGACATATTATATGCAATCCTTAAATCTCTTGCCAAATAAGGAACATAATGAATTGATTTATGCAAAATTATTAATAATAATGATGTACACATTAATTAATGCACTTGAAGAGATTTGTAGTTAGTTGTTGCATAGTGAGATTTTGGGAACTATTAGAGTCAAACATGTAGGAAGAAAGAGCAAGCTGGGAGCTACACAGGAATTGCACTGATGAACTGAGGTAGCATTCTCACTTCTTGTAAACTGCAGTGTTTATTCTTCAGCTTTTTAATGGGCTAATGAGGGAACCAGGCATTATTAAGGTTATTCTACTTAAAAGCTGACTGATTCTGAATGGCAACCTCATCTCCATGTATTTCACATTCACACTGACACCAGCATCTGATTTGATAACTGGGTATCAAGTTGAGATAAAACTTGAATCACTGCACTTGCTACCTCTTAGTCCAGAAATCCTGAAGTCACTATATCTTTCTTCCTCATAACAGTTTATCATAATTTCAACCTAGAAGGAACTTGAGGAGAGTCATATTTAATAAAAGGGAAATAAAGGCTGCTAGAATACTAGAGGAATATTGAAAGCCTTTCCCACACCGTTGTCCAGTGTTGGCTTCTTAAAAGTAGATGGCAATCACTAAATCTTCTAAGCCACATTCTAAATAGAGACTCTCACTCATTATATTTTATGTCATGAGATGGACTGCTTAAATTGTCTCTTACTTTTTCTTAGATGAGCAGCTTAATCCTATTTTAGACTAGACTTTCTAAAAGGTTGGCAGATTAAAACAAAAACCATTACTTTTATTTTTATGCATCCCATCACAATTCCAATAATAATGTATCAGTCACTTATGGCTGTTTAATGAAAACTTAGGAGTCCCTTATTTTTCACTTGTGCTCGTCTTGTTGAAGTTTGGCTGCAGGTTCTCAGTTTACTTCACTTCCTCTCTCAGCTTATTCATGGTACTGCTCCTCATAGACGGTCTGTGGTGTGTCTTTTTTACATATAGCCAGAAACCAAGGGAATAGATGGAGAAAGAGGTAAAGCGAGAGGTATCATGAGAGTTTCAAATTGTCTTTATTGTGGGGATACAAAGGAAATGGGATTCAAAGGGAAAACACAAACTTGCTGAATACTGGACAATGTGGAAGCCACCTTGTTCCACCGCTCTGCCCTGGGAAGATGTGAACAAGCACAGAAGCTTGCGTCTGCTCCGACCTCCCAAGAGTGAGCACGTTTCTTCTCCGTGCTTATCAGTCCATTTGTAGCACCTCAGACCACGCCCTAAGGGCCGGTACTCCAAAAGGAATTGGCTGAAGAAATTCCCACAACAAAATGGCTTGGATATCTCAGTAGGTAAAATGTTTACCTTGCATATATTAGAGCCTGAGCTGGAATCAAGTGAAAAGAAGCGAGGCTTCCTGACGCATTAACCAAGAGAATGGAGACCCATGAGGCCTTCCCACCTAGCTAGCTTAATTATCTGCTGAGTCAGGACAATCTGAGACTTTGTCTCAAAGAAACAATGTGGACAGTACCTAACAAGCAGTACCAAAGGCTATCCTCTGATCTTCACAAGCACGTCCAGACATGGACATATGCATGTGCATGAAGACATGCTTCTGCACATACAATATTCACAGGAATGTTTCTCTCTCTCTCTCTCTCTCTCTCTCTCTCTCTCTCTCTCTCTCTCTCTCTCTCACACACACACACACACACACACACACACACACACACACGACAAGGGGAAGAATGGAGACATGAAGTGACCTTGTTCTGGAGCTGACACAATGTCACATCTACTTACATTTGATTAGCAAGATGAATTCCATCAGTGGGGTGGGAATATGCCCTCTAGAAGAAAAAAACTGCAAAGCCAAACTTCAAAAGTCATGGGCACAGGAAAAGGAAAAGCTGGGTAAAACATTTAATCTCTTGTTTTTCTGATGATGGGTACATTTTCTGACCTCTGTAACAACTTTTTCTACAAACTCGATGGCTCAGAATAACAGATTGGCCTTCTCTGTGTTCAGGAAACCAGCAATGTTAGTTTCTGAAGTTAGGATTCTCCTGGGTTGTTTTCCTTTTGCAGACTCTAGAGAGAAGTCCATTTTTCACAACTCCTTCCTTTTGTTGGTTGCCAGCACAGTTTGAGTGGTGGCCCTATCATTATGCTCTCTCTTCTATTGTGTCTTCTCTTCTGTCTGCAAGAACCTTTTTTTCTCTCTAGAAAGACACATTTGATCATATTCGATCCCACTTAGATCCTGCTTTAATGTACACAAGCCCCAACCTAAATCTTTCTGCTGTGGGACAATGGTCTGTACTCTGTCTATTATATTTTAAATAAACGCTGATTGGCCAGTAACCAGGCAGGAAGTATAGGCGAGGCAATGAGAACAGGAGAATTACGGGAAGAGGACACAGTCCGTAGTTGTGACCCACCTGGGGAAGAAGCAAGATGTGACTGTCTTCCTGAGAAAGGTACCAAGCCACGTGGCTAACATAGACAAGAATAATGGGTTAGTTTAAAATGTAAGAATTAATTAATAAGAAAAGCCTGGTCTACTAGGCCTATCAGTTTATGATTAATGTAGACCTCTGTGTGTTTCTTTGGGACTTAATGACTGCGGTAACCGGGCAGAACACAGACCGGGTAGGACAGAAATCTCAGTCAATATCTTTCCATATTTTAACTCATTGTATTTTCAAAGCATCTTTTGATATTGTTTCCGTCATCATCTTACCTTCCTTAAATGAGAAAATTGAAGTAAAGGCGACACCTCTTCTAAATAGCAGAGCCTGAACTTGAACCCTCTTGGCTGGTGATAGCATCTCTCTTGACTATGGCATTCAATCTTTGCTGAACTTTCCTTGTAAATCAGCAGACACACGGATGGAGCACCACTCTCTAAATCTTGGACCTTTAATACTGGGATTTAATACCGCTAAGCCAACTGGCTCCTTATATTGGAAAATACAGAATAAGCTTCAGTGAGTTTAGGGAGTGACAGTAAAGGATGCCTCAGATGCTGTTACCAGTTTCTTCAAAACTTTGGCTTGAGATCAGTGGCTGGATTCCTGTGTGACAGTCCCGTGGCTGGGGCCAGGTTCTGAGCAGAGGATCTCACTGTAGATCACTCCTGTCGTGCAGCTTTTCTTGAGAATGACTGAGACTTTACGACTGGCACTCGATGGAGATGGTGTATTTGCTTCTTGCGGAAGTCTGTGCCAAAAAGCCTTACTATTGCACTGCCTAATAGAAAACAGAGCAGTGGAGAATCGGGCTGTGTTATTCTGAGCCAGCCGTTTACCAGACTGAATGTGTTTCTTTAAATGCACAGACATTTTCATGATGTAAATGCTAAGCTCTCTTGCTTAGTTTCTGATTGGTCCTCCAGAAGGGGGATTTTTTAGCGACATAAAGCAAGTTTGCTATTTTGGCTTAAACACCGACAAAATCTAATTTCTGATATTTCTAAGACTCTAACATTGCATGTGCAAGATGAATCTAACCACATCTGGTGTGAGCCAAGAGTCTCTAGAGAGTTTTCTGAATAGTTTTATAGACTTTACCAGAATTTTCTTCCCTTTGCTCTTTAGCCTTTTTTTTTTTTTGAAGGACATTAATAGACACATATTTAAATCATCTGTCCTAAACAAACTAAAAAAATCTTACATTTATCCTGTTTCCAAAGAACTTTCTTGGCTCTTCAGATGTGCTGAAGATTATCTATTACAAATTCAAAACAATAATGATTTTTCCTCCAAATTTAAGTGCACTTAAATTTGCCTTCTTTCAGTATTTTATTTTATTATTGAAAATAGATTCTTCTCTCATACAAGACATCCCCACCACAGTTTCCTCTCTGTCCACTCGTTCCAACCTCCCACCTCCTCATAGATTTCCACTTATCTGTAAGCCCAACAGGCTATCTTAATAGTGAAAAACACATCCTCATTTAGATGTCTGGTGGTCTCAACAAAATAAGAAGAGGTCATGAAGTTGGAAGGGAGTGGAGAAACATGGAAGGAACCTGGTTGGGGAGAAGGACGGGAGGGAAATGATGTAGATAGTGCTTGTGTATGAAGTTCTTAAAAGCTGAAACAAAATTACCCAAGAAATGGATAACACATTCAGAACAAAACCCTTTCCTTCAATTTTCCCTTTTCTGTTACTTAGTAAAGATGTTTTAGATTAATTGTAAAGAAACTTTAAGAGATGTCAGTTAAAATACTTTTTAAAAGCAAAAGTTCAGGAAACAAAAGTTCTAAAACAAAACTTCATTATCCTGCGAACAAAGCTCTAGCAGGAGAAATGAATTCTGAGGGTCACATGTTTGGCTTCTTAGACTTTCATGGGGTTTGTTTTCCTTCCGCAGATGTGCAGTCATCGCGAGATCACTGGGTCAGAAGCATGGTATTTTTTTCTGGTATAGCCTCCAGTATGAGTATTCTCATGGCTTCAGCTCCTCCATCCTCTTTCCTGATCCTCCAGCTTGTGGGAACAATGTGAGGACTGCCCAAGAGGGTGCCACACCTACACACGAACATCTGGGCCACAGTCGTTACATGAAGGATTAGAATTTTAATCAGCAGTGAAGACCCCTGGCCTCTGGGCTAGAGAAGTCATCCAGTCTGTCACCTTTCCTGACTGTTGTCCAGTGTTAGACATTTGCAAAGAGAAAGACAATCATACTACCCTTTGGCAAAACATAAACAGGGTGTTAGGCATCCTTGGAGAACTGGTTTCTATCATTGCCTGGTTTATAAAACATTTGGGTGGCTTTTCTGTTTCTTCATTTATTTCACGACCGAATCACTGAAAACCTACACATTTAGTGTAGCATCTGGCATGACATAAACACTCAGCAAAAGTTAGTTTTACTTCTTCGTTCCACAGTTCCTTCCTCATCTTTCAATTGTATGCAGGGCTTTTGCCTGATTTCTGATTATGTGTGATATGTGTATTGGGATCAGCTTATCTTGGTAAAAGGGTTCCAGAAGGGAAAAAAAAATTAGTCATAATCTCATCAATGTCGAACTTGATTCTAAACACATTGACAGGGGAAAGCTGCTATGAGAAATGGCTGCAGGATTACGTACAGCACAATGCTTTCATAGCTTGTAAAACCTGATAAATACATGGACACTTGGAGTGGGGACCTTAGAGATTGTCCTACCCAATTTGTTTTCCTTTCCTAGCTTTGCCAGTTTACTGGTGAGGAATCGAGCGAAGGAAACAAGGCTAAGTAGTTTGCTCCACGAGCATGTAGAGTTAACAGCAGACCTGGGGTCCCACCATCCATATTGCATTTTAAAAGGGCCTTAGCAGTAAAAGTGGTCAGGCTTAACTGCATCCTTAAATACTTATCCGAGAAAGTGAACTTCTGCTCAGACCCAAAGGTGATGTCTTGGGTTTCTGCAAGAAAGCCAGTGAGTGTGTGAGGTTGTAAGCACAACTTAAGTGCTAAAGGAGACCCTAACAGCATCAACTAATCAGTGCCTGCTGATTGCAAGAGACTGTATGTAGAGCTCAGGCATAAACTTGGCTGTTGAATTTGGGTGTGGACAAAGTATCCAAACCCTTAATAGCTTTTAAAAATTATTCAGCACGACATTGTATTTCATATAGTTTGGAAATAATAGTTGTCTCTTTCTTAAACTACTAAATGTTAAAGCAACTTCATACCACAAAACACATAGTCCATATACTGGAAGCTTTGATAGTAAGACATATTAAAACAAGTGTTAGTTCATCTAGACTCTATAATTTGCACTAGCTGTCACCTGTCAGTCCATTTGGGTCCTGGTTTCAACAGTCTCCCAACCTGTTCTGTGTACTTGGGAATGAGTCCCATGTGCCGCCTTAGTAAGAGGCAATGTTTGATTCAGCCAGTGGGAAAGGCAAGCAGGAGACTGAGAAAGCAAAGGCGTAGTCACCATGAGCTGACAGTAATGGCTACTTCAAGCTTCAGTTGGCAGCCTGCTCTATGACGACCTTCTTTTTCTCCTCTGCCCATCGGCAAGTGGGAAGTCTACTCACAGGAATTTTGGGGTGCTGCATTATCACGAGTTATCACCCGTGTTTCAGGAGACCCTTCTTCTCCAATCACTGAAATCTGAATGTGACCTCTAATGCCCGCTGTGTCATTTCCCCATCTAGTCTTTGAAAAAAATCGCAGGAGTTAAGTATCATTTGTGCTTAAAGTATGATGCTGCTGAAACTTAAATAAATTAAACTCGTTTCCCAATGTCAATTGCTTTATAAATAGCGATATTTAGACCAGAATCCCATTTGTTTTCTGTCTCCAATGTCCATAGTCAGCTGAATACTCCATGTTCTCGCCAGGCCCTTGTGTTCCCTGGGGTTTGCTTCTTGGAAGCAGGTGAAGGCTGATGGATCCGAGTACCTAAGACAAAGTATGTGCATGTTGGATATTATTTTCTAAATATTTTCTCCCAAATGCCATTATATTTGAAGATTATTTTTAGGGAAGCATGAGCATCACTTAATATGGTTATCCATATCACATCATCTGAACTTCCTGTTTCGTTATATGACGATAACCTTACTTCTCATGAATTGGAGAAGAAATGCACGTAGTGAATGAGCAAAGCCCTGTTGGTGGTGGTGGCAGAGAGGGAAAATGACTTCATGAGTAAGTCAGGAGAACAGTTCTGGTTCATTTCTTCAGCTCTCTCTGCCTTGTTCTCTCTGAGCGTCTCTGTAATGTAAGGAGCTCCAGGACTCTGGCTACAGATGAAAGAGTTGGAGCTTTTGTTTCCTTTTGTTTTGAGAGAAGCTGAAGGGAGGTTGGAGTGTTTTGCTGTGTTTTGAATTTAGCTCTTTTCCTGCATTATAGAATCTGATTTCCTACAGAAAAGTTCAGCATCTGTTTTGTGATTTGATGAATGGCTTTTAGCTGTTAATTTAATTGCTTCCTAGGAAGACACTAATGACCTTTTTGTTCCACTAAATACTAGTGTGTTTGGTTATAAATTAACCATAACTAAACACTTGGAGCTGTAATACTTAACAATTCATATTGCTCAGGTTCAGGTTGTAGCCACTTCAGCTGGCATTATATATGGGCTGTGGGTTTAGCTTCTAAAATCTGGAGTAAGAGCGAAGGCCATTAAATTTTCTCGTTACAGCAAACTCATGGAAAAAGCCCACCGCAATATGAGTAGACAGAACAAAATATTAAAAAAAAAGAAAATCTTAACACATTTGTAGGTCTCGGGAATCTTGCTTGATATGTTCAGACTAGAAGTTGGAGAGCTGGATGTTAGGTATTTCCACTCCTACGTACTGGGGAGCTTTTTGTTCTTTGGATGACCACCAAGCATAGAGTAAGTAAGACTAAGGTAGTTCAAATAATGTTTGGGGCTCTCACAATTATTTATTGGTCACCAGGTTTCAAATAATCTTTCAGAGTGAGTGTATATTTAGACGTTTTGTGGGAATAAATATCAGCTCACCACTTTCCTGGCTCCTTTGGCTCAGTGACTGAGTGTCGGTTTGATTGGTAATTGAAAATAGGCCATTGCAGCTCCCGCTGGGCCTTTTCTGGCTTCCTCTTGGAATCCTTCCAGGTAAGATCTTCTCCCAAAGGCTTTCAATTAGACGGGGGAGGCCACAGAGAGCTGAGGGCCGCCTTTGCTAACTGAATGTCTTAAATTGCTCAGAATGTCTGAGCAGTTGGGAGGTTTATTCCCTGCCTTCTCTGGAACAACGGTTTCTCATCAACTAGGAATTTACCCCAAGCTCCAAGATAAATATTTTTAGAAACCAAATGATATTTGATTTTCTAAAAACTGAGGCGAAGATAAGGTGTGTGTATGGGAAAGAAAAACTCAAGACTTTCACTCTCTGCTTCTAGTTGAGGCGTATTTGGTTCCCCCAAAGCGCCTACAAATGGAGGAGCTGTACAAGGTTGAAAGCAGCTTTTCTGAGAAAAAGGGCCGCGTTTCTGGAAGGCAGCTGCCTGGAATGCAGGCCTTCCACACGGGGACTCACATTTAGGTCAAGGTCAATATGAGAAGCCAAGAGACATACTTCACCTTACAATGGACGAAGGTCATGAAAATTGAATGTTGGGGATGTTGATGCAGAAGAGAACGGAGGACAAGTGACTAGGTTTAGACCTTTAGTTTCCTTTTCTTCATCTCCCTCCTCACTCAGACCAACATCTCAAAGACTGTATTGTGATGTAAGTGATGTGACAGCTAACCGGTGAGTTTAAATTAGAATCCTTTGAAATAAAGTCTCTAAAGATTGATATTGTTAACCCCAGGCTCTATATCTCTTTGGCTATTAGCAAAGAACATTAACCACCTTTTAAAAACAGTGTTTTAAATTTTTCTACAGAGAGGAGTTACTAAGCTAAGTACTAGCTCACCTGTCTCCATGTTAAACATGGCCACGCAGTTCATGCTAGGAGTGGGTTTCATGACTTTCAAGGTGAAACTCTACACTGAACGCGAGATCCATCAGCAAACACTGTTAGCTCACTTTGACTGAATCAAGAGTGAGACTGATTCTAACAGCCTCGGTGTTGCCCTCACCTCTCACAGGACTTTCCAGATGCTTCTCCTCACTCAGATTCTGAGGCTTTCCATTCTTACTCAAACCTTTACTTCAAGGCAGATGAAGCCTTTTTTTTTTTTTTCTGCTCAAAACTTCTTCAGGGCTTCCCACGTTAGTCAAAGTTAAATCTTAAATTGGCTTTCAAGTCCCCCCCCCATTATCTTCTTCTTATTCCTCCCCATCCTCCTTGCATCTCTTGGCAGTTCCTATCCAGCCACTTTGGCCTACTCAACATTTATTAACTGTGTTGGAACAGGGTAGAACTGTAAATTATCCGAACGACTCTGACTTTACAGTGCTTTCCGTCATATTCTTTAGCTTTTCATTCTAATACCACCTGTTGACATTATTAAGCTTGCCAGACCCACGCCTAGCTGGAGTCCTCACAAATCTAATGTATTAAGAGTTAATTTGCCTGCAATGGTTTAATTTATTCAGGTTCTGTAAGATTTATTAGACAAGATGAGGGTGGTATTTGTTTGAAGCTAAGTATCTCCCTCTTCTTCAGCTAATCTTTTTTGAAGGCTCCACCCCACATGTCATGGATTATGAAGTTTTCCAGTCTTCACATTTTTAACATTCTGTGATGACAGAATTGTGTAACTTCTAGTCTGTGAAAGAAAGGACTTCTTCCAGTATTAACTGATGTCCTCACATGGCTACTGGGAAGTATTTAAGTTCCAGTTCTACTAATTGTTATTCTAGACGTTCTAGCCAGTGCTCAAGATAAGAAAAAGACCCAAAAGGCAGATTGGTTTGGAAATGAGGTGAACACTGATAAACTGTGCTAGAACTAAGACTGAGGCCTAGCAAAACTGCAAGAAAGAACAATGAACTAAATCAAGTTTGCTTCTGTGTAGCACCAACAAACAATAGAAACAAATATTTAAACGTTTCCATTAGTAATAAGACAGAGAAGATTAAGTGCTTAGGGAGAAATCTGAAGAAAGAAAGGCATAGAAACTATACCTGTGGTTTTGGATATATTATTCCAAAATATTTTATCTTGACATTACAGAAAACAGCACCCTAACACCATGACCCGTTCTCACCCTCTTGTCTGAACCAAACCTGGCTCATTTGGAAGGCAGCCTCTCTACACTGAGAGAAAAGAAGCAACCTTATGTCTGAGGACACAGGGGCCTGGATGAAGGTGAGCAAGCCCATTTTGTGGACATTTATTTACTTTAAGAAGGGTATAAAAGCAATTAATTTATGAAGTTCCCCGAAGCAATGTTGTGTGAGAGTAATTTCCTAGCATAAAGTCATGTCCCTAACACACACACACACACACACACACACACAGTTACACACATGAGAGAGAGAAACTTTGGTTCACACTTATAGACATGCACTATATACAAATAACAACTCAAAATGTGTCAGAGGCTTCAAGGCAAAACTTAAAATGTGGAAAAAATATCTTTGTGTTAAAGTTAAATAAAGTTCTTTGGTGCAGCATGAAATTTATGTTTCGTAAGCAACAGATTTTCTAATTGGACTTCATTAACATGGAAAGATGCTATTCAAACATATTATGAGAAAACTATAGAGCAAGGCACACATATGAAAAGAAAATGGTTGTAAGACATATGCCTGGTGAGCGACTTATCTAAAATATATGAAGAAATTTCAAACTTCAATTATAAAATAGGCAAACCAATATATTTTAAAAGTGGTAAAAATTTGAACAAACATCCTATCAAAAAAAGAGATAACTGTCAAATAAGCATACAAATATGCTTAGTATCATGGTTATTAGGCAACTACCAATTGAATCCCAATAAGAAAATATCACACATCATATAATAGTCAATGTTAAAATCTGTAATCATTTTACACACTGCTGAGAAATGGAACAATGAGAACACGGGTGTTTATTCTTGGTGTGGGTGTAAAATTGACACAACTAATTGTTTAAAAAAAATCTTGATAGTCCCTTAAAAATGTAAACATATACATGCCCAGTGCTCTAGAAAGCCATAGCAGTTTTATGTGGTAGGAAAAGTCAAAAAAGAACTCAACTATTTATTAATAAAGTACAACACTAGGTACGCCACACTATAGGACATTTTGCACTACTGTACCTGTCTACCACTGACACAGTGGAGGAGGAAGAGGTGTGTGTGGTTCTATTTGTCCCATACATTGTGACATGGCTGAGTCATGGGCAGTGTACAATGCTTTATTTTTCATTTTCATTGTTATTTCTTTATATTTATTTATTTATTGACAACTGAGACTGGCCATCATGGGGAAAGGAGGTGTGTGTGTGTGGAGGGGGGGAGTGTGTGTGTGCGCGCACACATGCATGTGTGTCTATGTAGGTAAATGGATGATAAATGGCTGTGTGCCTCAGAACAAATGTGGAAGTTGGAGGACAGATTACCAGAGTTGTTGTTCCTTCCCTATTGGTACCAGAACTGAACTCAGGATTTCAAGCTTGACACAAAGAGTGCCACCCTCTGAATCATTTTGCCTGTCCTCTTTCTCATTACAAATCAAATATAGCTATTTATATTTGACTCCGGTGTGAAAATTTGGTATACATATATATTATATAATGCTTGAATCAGAAAATTTAGCATTTCTGTCTCCTCAAACACACATCATTTTTATGGTAAGAGATTCTAAACTCTCGTCTAGTAGAATATATAAGCAATTACTAAAAACTACAGTCATAATCCTTGCATTGTTATACAACACTAAAGCTTGTCTCTTTTATTTAATAGGATCGGGTGTTCATTGTTGGGCCTCCCACATCGCTCCTCCACTTCCTTTTCTAACTTCAAAAATTTAAGTACATTGCGACTGATTTCTTTTCGTATTTTATTCGTTTATTTTTCATCTACGCATATCTGGGTGTGTGTAGCTATTTGTCTTTATGGACATGGTGCAGAAGTCCATAAAGGCCAGAAGAGGGTGTCTTATCCCCTGGATCAGGTTTCACAGGTAGCTGTGAGCTTCTTGATAAGTTCTTGGACCTGGGTTCCCTGCAAGAGCATCAGGTGCCCTTAACTGCTGAGCCATATCTCCAGCATCACCCATCTTTCCTTCTATCTAATGGCCATCATTCTCTTCTGCTTGATCAGATTTGTTTTCTTCTATGAGAATATATTTTAATATACCTGGGTTATTAAACTAAAATCCCATTGGCCTGGTTTGTGAAGGGTGCTGGGGGAGAGGGTCTGACAAAAGGTTTTCGTTCATGGGGGAGTTTAAAAGATAGTACTTTAAAATCCATGCTAATGACCTGGTAATTGTTTTAATGGATTTTCGATGAAGTGTGAAGTTCTCTGCTGGCTTCTCAACAAAGTGTGAAATATGGTAAAGTATGTGAGAAAGTCACTCTACTGTCTGTAAATTCCTCTCTCTCTGTGGGTAGAATTAAGAAATATTACTAAGTGCCACTGCTGTGGAATATTCCTTTGCACTGTGTGAGTATATGTTGCTGTGATTGGTTTTATATAGAAGCCAACTGGCCAATAGCTGAAGAGAATAAGGTTAGGCAGGAGAGTCAGACTGTGATAATGTAGGGAGGAAGGAAAGCAGAGTCTGGAGTCACCAACCAGACACAAAGGGAGCAGGAAATGAATGTGCCATGCTAATAACTGTACTGCCATGTGACAGAGCGTAAATAAGGAATATGGGTTAACTTAAAATGTAAGAGCTGGTTAGTAATACATCTGAGCTATTGACTGAGCACTTGTAGTTAATATAAGCCTCAGTGTGTTTATTTGAGAGTGGTTTCAGGACAGGAAAAGTCTGCTTACATGTCACTTGATCTACTGTGCCAAGATCAAGCCACCTAGGGTATAAGAGTATGACACAGCCTTTCTCAGTTGTGTCAAGAAGATGAGCTATGGAAAGGGGAGTCTACTCTCTGACATTCAATCAGTCTTTTCCTTCAAAGGAAAAAGCACTGTGGATCCACATCCTGTGGTTGAGAAGTCTGTCTTTTTCCCATATCTGTTTTGCCCAAGTTTTTTTTTTTTTTTTTTTTTTTTCCTATCTTTCACCTGGAAGGGTGTCCTGGCTAGTCTTGTCAAATTTATTTAAGCTAGAGCCATCTGAAAGGAGGAACCTTGGATGAGAAAAATGCTCAAGGTCCAGTGGTAGGGCATTTTCTTAATTAGTGATTGATGGAGGAGACCCAGACCATTGTGGGCAGTGCCTTCCCTGAGTTGGTGGCCCCAGGTTCTATAAGAAAGCAAGCTGAGCAAGCCTTGGAGAACAAGGCAGTAAGCAACACTACCCATGGCCTCTGCCTCAGCTCCTGCATCCAGGTTCCTGTCCTGTTAGAATTCCCACCCTCACAGTTTTTGATGATGAAGTGTTACATGGAAGTGTGAGTGAAAGAAACCATTTGTTCCCAAATTGCTTTTGGTCATGGTGTTTCATCACAGCAATCATGACCCTACGATTAAGGTTGCTCCCGGCCTTTCACCTCCGTTTCCTGATATGCTCTGTGGAAAGGACTGAATTCTCTGTACCTGTCTTGCCCCTCCAATTCTTGTGAGAGAACATTTCCAAGTAACTGACATTGGTGTTCTCATTGAGGTTTCCTGGGTGCTAAGGTGTTTGGGGGCATGCTTTTATGTCGAGATAGATTTAGGACAAAATAGATTTCCTTATGTTGAAAGGGTAGCAGACACAGTTCTCTGTGTTACTAAAGCTTTTTGGGGGGTTTTCTTCGGTGGCATTTAAGAGATTTGGAAGACATAGGATGCTCAAATGTTTTTTCTTCTAGTCTCTAAGGCTTGGAGTCTAAGCCTGTTTTTAGTCAGCTCCTTAGTAGGAATGGTGCTAAGTACATTGAAGCCACTGAAATCCCTGCTCTAGTGTGGAATTCAGCCTAGGGCAAGGCCCTTGGGCCCTCATCAGTACGTTTTAAGGTGATGCTATAAATGATTGCAGCTTATAGATCTGAACTGCATGGAGGTCTTTTGTGCTGCGGTGGAACAGCAGAGTGGAGCTGCTTTGGAAAGGGACCACAAAGTAGAAATTTGCATATTGGGAGTTTATTGGAAAGAGGCAGGAATGCATGATGGGACTATCTGAGCTATGATAAAGTTGCAATAGGCCTCTGCCCAACCCATGCAGAACTCTTGATTTTGGGTGGCCATGCAGAGCTACTCCAAATTGAACCAGGACTTTTCATGTTCACATTCATTAATCATTACTTACCAGTTGCCCTGGGAAATGTGTGATTTGTAATGATGCCACGTCTGACACAGTTACTTGGGAAGAGTTTGACAGAGTTAATTATTGTTCTAGCTCCATTTCTGTTGCTGTGATAAAATACTGGGGCAACAAACAACTTAGGGGAGGAAGGGTTTACTTGTTTCACAATCCCAGGTTACCTACCATCATCATTGGGGAAGTCAAGGCAGGAGCTTGAGGCAGCTAGTTATACCATATCCAAGAGCAGAGAGAGAACAAATGCAAGAATAACCAGTCTTTAGCTAGGTTTCTCTACTCCTAGACAGTTCATGAACCAAACTGAGACACACCAGTGCTATGCTAAGTCTCTGTATAGATGAAAACACACATGATATTTGAAATACTGTTTTACTATGTATTGGCAAAATTTAATGTGAAGTAGCACACTGGTTTTTGCTGATGAATAAGCTGAATTTGTAACATGCACACCTCCATGTCCTCTTTAAGCTTTAGACCAGTGCTGGAGCTGCAGTGGAGGGAGGCTGCCTTCTTTTTCACGTGCCTTGCCTTTCTCACTCTTAGGAAAACCTGACTGTGATGCTCAGTGTCCACAACAGCTCTGGGCTAGGCAGTGCTGCTCCCACACTCAGCTGGAGAAACAAATATTCTGAACTAAAAGCAGAGATAAAGTGAAACCTGTAAATTGTTTGTAGCAACTTCAAACAAGACCAGAGATGACAGCGTAATGCTGGACCCTTTACGTAGGTTTGCAGCCTTACGTTAGCAGTTTGGCTAAGGAACAAAGCAAGTTCTGTCAGCATGGGGTCAGAGCTAACCTTTTGCTGGCTTCTGAGCTAAAAACCTGATCAGGGTCTGGAATATTTCTTGCCTCAGACAAATTATGGATTCTAAGTAAAAATGTATTCTGGAAAATATTTGGTCTTGGGAGGGTTCAAATTCACCTCTCTGATTGCCTATACTGTACAAAAGCCATCAAGGAAGGTAGAATATTGACACAGGCACACTGAACACCACTTCTTGCTTTCTCAGGCTTCCTCTTATTGAATACCTCTCTGTTCTTGGGCCTCCTTGCCTCACTGTATCAGATTTGTGCAGCTAAGCTGCCATCCAGCTGGGACTTTACATATGCCTCCCACCCTTTCTGTGCCCAGTGGCACTGCTCACACAAGGCAGGACTGTTTCTAGGTAGGTGGAGACTTGAACTCAGGACCTTTGGAAGAGCAGGCAATGCTCTTAACTGCTGAGTTATCTCTCCAGCCCATACTGTTACAGAGAAAGGACCAAAAGAAAGAAGTGGAAAGCTCCTCTGTCCGGCCGTTCTAGAAATGAACCTAAGGCCGAATCCCTTTCGCAAAGGGCAGTTCTCACCACCCAATTGTCTGCTTGGGACTACATATTTAATATTCATAAAATTCCAGTGTGAATGTTCTCAGGACAAAACCAGAGTCTCCACAACTGGTACTTCCCAGTTTGGCCAGGCTAACTGTCTGGGTATTCTCAGAGATTCATCTGTCTCCACCTCTCCAGTTTTAGGTTTGAACTCAGATGAACATGTTCACACAGTAAACACTTTACCTACTGAACCACTTTTCAGCTCTGGTGTGTTTCTTACCATCAAGCTACAGAACTAAATCATTGCCAATGATGAATCTTAATTTTTTTCTAAGAATTTCTCTCTCTTTTAAGTGTCCGTCCTCATAAATATAATAAAATATCCCTTAACTATTAATCTACATTTGTTATTTAATCAAAAAGCATTTCAATCCTCTTTTTACTTTAGGTTAGCCTTTTTGTGAGACATACTATCAAAAAATGCTGCATAATTTATATCTACAGCCTTTTTTTTCTATTTCAAACCCCCATTTGCACAGAAAAGTGACACATTTGTGATTCCTGGGAGACTATTACTATTAAATCATTCCCCAGGGTCATTCCTTCCCTTTCCAGTCAATGATACAATAAATCAGACCCTGGAGTTTTGTAGAAGATGCTGAAGCCATCTTTCAGAACTCCAGCGAGTGTGCTGTTTTTTTCGAAAGCTCCACTCTCTGTCTTGGAGAACACGAGGTTCTCCTTTCTAGATGATGCTCCAGGGAAGCTTTGTTGTGAGGTTCTGGCTTTACCCATTAGTTCCACTTTATCCTCTCCTACCTCTGAGTTTTTGTATGCATTGCTTGCTTGCTTGGTAATGGTTCTTGTATTTATTTCTTTAATACATGCTTACTGAGGGACCACTCTGGTGCTGCATGCCTTTCCCTCAAGGTGTCTTTTAGAGGTTCCTGTTTGGGGATCCTTATGCTCCTGGAGCTCTGTCTTGCTCTCAGTGTTCTGTCAAGGGCCTTGAATTCAGAACAGCATGACGTTACTTCCAATTGGTGAAGGCCAGCATGCGCATAGGGCTATGCTCAGGTAGTAGAGGGCTCCAAGTGACAGGGAGGCGGAGAGATGCCGCTTCTGTCAATGCCTGCCAAAGGTCAGTGGCTTTATCAGTAGGAACTGCTACCTACAGATGTTGATTTAAATCATCTAGGAAAATATGGGCCTACTCAAATGAAGGGGAGGAAAGGGTGTTGAAGCAGAGGAAATGGCACATGTACAGTTTGGTGGTTCAGATAATATTTTAATTATAAATATTAATTATATATAAATTTAATTTGATAGTGCTTTCATGCAATGGGTAGGACAGAAATGAGGGTAATGCCAAGGAGAGAGAAGAGGCTCTTGGAGGCAGGCAGCTCATGAACAACTTCATATGTCACGGCAGGTTGATTTTTATTCTATACTCAACAAGGGCCACAGTAAAACTCTGAGTGGGAGAGGATATGACCACAAGTTTTAAAATCATATTGTAGAGCCAGGGGAAAGCACATTGGAGAGGAGTGGGTTCTGGCCTAAGATGTCAGGTTGAAACTGGCTGCTGCTGTCCGCAGGAGACCTGAGGATGACTGGCATCTGGATGAAGGCAGAGTTGAAAGAAGGGGTCTAGCTAAACATTCTGTAGGGAATGATTGTTGCGGGAGGTGAGTAGATTGACTGTCATTTACCGTGAGCGGATGTGGATACAGCCTCCACAGCTGTACTTGGCGTGAGAAAGCCATCATTCTTGCTGAAATGATGCCCAGCCTCTCTGAACACCGTCAGTACATTAGGCACCTGATCCCACAGGGGCCGCGGTCACATGATGCCAGTTTTCCTGCAGTGGGTCCAAAGAATTTCTTTACTCACAGAATTTTCTATTTTCTTCTCAAGAATTTCTGAAGCTTAATTCCAGTGAGGAGAGCTGTCATTTCTTCCCAGACAGGAAGCTGAACTGTCTTTTCTAATACCCCGGGGCTTTCTGAACTCACAAACCTTTCATTATAAGTCCTTGTCTAACTTACAGGGAAGTTACAGGGTTCTCACCCTATGCCGTCCTTGCCATTCCCTTCACGTGTCTGAGCTTCTGCCCTTCGTACAGAGACCCTCAAAGAAATCTGCCTCCATAGAGGTCAGGGGAGCTGTTCTTTGAATTTAGAGGGTGGGTCTCACTAGAGTGGATGCTGTCTTTGCTCAAGAATGCTCATAGATGTGCATTGTGTAGAAACTTCCATACCTGCCTAAAGAAAAAAAGTGAACATTTTAAAATTTGATTCATGAAATTATTTAAAATATTTATTGAGAATCTACTCTATGTGCTGGTGCTGGGTTAGCTAACACTCTCCCTCCCTCTCCTTTCTCTCTCTCTCCTTCCCTCCCTCTCATCAGATGGTTGGGAGATCAAGCCATGGATCTGGGTCACAGGAGGCTTATGGCAGGGAATAGAGATCTACCTTGAACAAACATAAGTGGGGGTGAAGCAGGAGATCAAAGCCAAAGTTTGCATTGTAAGGCAAAAGTTGAGGTCTAAAGCCTCAACTAAAGGTGAGATTTCCAGAATAAAGAGAAAGAATTGGAAGACAAGAGATAGGGCCAGGCAGAGATGACTCCAAATAGCTGAAGGTTAAGAGCATGAGAAGCTATGTATACTGGGGCACATGTGTACTCTCAAGACACAGGATGCTGAGACAGGAGGACAACGTACTTAAGACCATTCTTGGCTACACAGTGAATGCCAGGCCAGTAGTCTTGGGCTACAAATTGAGACCTGTCTTAAAAGCATCCTTGACTAGTGAAAGCAGGGAGAGATGTCTTGGTCCTTGAAGTGCTTGTCCTACAAGCATAATGAGTTTGAACCCCTTACGTCAAAAGCAGATGTGGCTGGCACCTGTAATCCAGGTGCTAGAGATGCAGAGCCAGGTGGATCCCTGGGCTTGCTGTCCAGGAGTCTAGCTGAATCAGCAACCTACATGCTCGGTAAGAGTCCCTGCTTCTGAAAAATGAGGTGGTAGCAATTGAGGAAGATATCTGCTGTTGTTCTCTGGCTTCTACTTGCACATACACACACGTGCCTATGTACTCCTGTCTTCATGTGCACACACACACACACACACACACACACACACACGAACACCCCTCCCTCGGACACATACAAAAGAGAGTTCAAGAACACTGTTGCAAACACCCATGGGCATGAAAGGCCAGATGTGTGTGATGATGGGGCTTACATCTGGATGTTTCCACTGGCTTAAAAGAACATGGCTGTACTATAGATATGTGTGTGTGTTGTGTGTTTCTTAAAATTTACTTTCTTACTGTGGGAGATAAAAACTGCAATGCTTAATCTGATTATTAGTGGATGGAATTCACAATCACCTAGACAACATACGTCTGGGTGTTCTCATGAGGGTTTCCACTGCAGAAGGAGACCTGTCCTGATTGTGAGTAGCATTATCACAGGGGTTTGGGTATGCTGATGCAGATAAAGTGGAAAAGGAGGAAACTGGCTGAGTACCAGCACCCATCTCTATCTGCTTCCTGGCTGTGAATTCTGTGTGACCAGCTACCTGTTGCTTCCGCTGCCACACTACCACTGTTCTCCCATCAAACGTTTCCAAGCATGATGAACTCTTCTCTGAAAGCGTGAACCAAGTCACACACTTCTTTACTAGAGTTGCTTTTGCTGAAAAATTCTCAATAGCAATGAGAAAAATGTTCAACAACAACAACAAAAAAAAACCCTAAAACAAATGCAAGCAAAGACCAGCTTCAGGAAAGCCCACACAGGGGCACCAAGTCACCATTTCTCCCTCTCCTCCGAGCTTGTGTATAATTATTTGCTACTGGTAAGTTACTTGAATCCCTACTAGGTCAAAAGTTCCGTCATGTATTTATCCCTCACTGCTGATTGTACCAGATGTCCAGGCCTCAGATGCCCAGGCATGGTGCAGAGTGCTTCACTTGGGTGTTTATGGCTCTTAAATATCTGTTATCACAATCAAGATTTTCATTTGTGTGATTTGGAAATATTACCTTTCACTACCTTTTTGTTGGCACCCAGGCAGTCCAGGAACTCAAGCGCTCCTTCTGTAGAGTCAGGTTCTCATCAGTGCTTCTCTGCTTGTCCTCTTCATCCTTTCCGTGTCTACTTCTTCCCTTGTTTCATCACTTCAGTTGTCTTCACATTTATCATTTGTGTGTGTGTGTGTGTGTGTGTGTGTGTGTGTGTGTGTATTCGCACTTGTGTGTAACCTCCCATAGAGGTTTTCCTATGCTCTGGAGCTGGAGTTAAAGATAGTTGTGAGCAAACCAGCCTGCATGCTGGAAGCTGAACTCGTGGGCTCTGCAAGAACAGCAGCACCCTTAATGGACAAGTTATCTCCAACTTCATTCCATCTCCTTCTGTATTTCCTGCCTCATTTTGATTCCTTTGGTAGCCATTTTCAAGAATTTGTTCACATGACTTTCAGTATATGTTGACCATTAGTACACTATTTGTTATTATATTTGACAATGTATTTATTTGTGAGTATTCTTAGACAATCCATGTATTAAACTGTTCAATTTTGTTTCTTAAAGCCAATAGTATGGTTTTTTTTTTTAACTCAGAAGAAATAGGATCAGACACGGGAAGCACATCTGGACACACGATGCAATCTCAGTTCCCCAGATTGTCTGTGTGATGCATTTGGTTATTCTGCTTGACCTTTAAAACCATCAAGTACTGACATTAATTCTTACTTTATAGTCTATAACATGTTTCTAAATATTATTTATTGTGCATTTTGATCTTCTGCACAAGTTTTGAATGTGATTTCATTGCAGAGTGCAATGGATCTTGAGATAAAATAAGCAGGGAGGGAAACCTAGATATCCCAACTCCCAGACCAGCACACATCCCTGTTTTACTCTGAGAATTTCTTTTTATAGCCTCTCAATGTCCAGAAAACAGAACATCTACACAATAAGCACTTAGGACACTTGGGTCATCTTTGTGACAACTTTGCCGTTGCCTGATTTCTGAATCAAAGACAGGGAACATCAAAAATGATTGTTTTATCCAATTGTATTGTATTGTTTCAAGAACATTTGGCTCAAGGAAAAGTTGTGCCTGAGAAATTTCACACAATCAAAGTAGGACATCATAAAACCCATAGCATAGAAGAGACACAAAACAGAGTTTTGATTCTTCTTCCCATACTTAGGGTGCTAGTCATGATAGTGGTGGTGGTAGTAGGTGTATATGTATATGTATGTATGTGTGTGCATTTGTGTGTATGTTTCTACATGTGTACATGTATGTGTGCATGTAAATTATGAGGTCTAGTTCTCCAATGCTTCTCATGGGCTTCAGCAAATAAAATAAAAGTATATAATAGTTTGTAAGGACCATAAAGGGAGATAAAGCATTGTGGGGAGCCCAGGAGAGGTATCAGGCATTTTCTGAGGTCATGGTGCCCTGAGCTACTTTTGATTTTGGTCTTGATGGTTGTTTTCTGGTTGTTTTGGAGTTTTTGGTCTCAATACCCTTAATATCTTTGAGCTACTTTAGTGACAATGAATGTTTGAACATGTAGATCACATGTATAAGACTATCCTCAAATAAGTTATATCTCAACAATACTGTTGCCCGCTAGAACTGACTCCAGTTCCAACCTTTATAATTCCTTATTATCCCTTTAAGCCAATGTTTACTGATCGAAGGCAACCTTCAGGTTTGCAGGTTCAGAAAAAAACATACTCAGATCTTGACCTCTGGCAAATGCAGGGAGTCTTTACTTTTCCACACCTGCTAACATAGTTTCTGCCCTATTTCTCTGCAGTTCTACAGGACATGAGAAAGACATCAATTATGTTTTCTTTGTATATATATAAAAATTGGTTGATATGTTTTTCTCTTTTGTCAACACAATCCTTTCAGTCTTAGGCATGTCCTTTCTCTGGCGCCTGGTGCATTTAATCACCTTGTTGCTGTCCCAGCTTCCCACAGAGAACCAAGGGAGCGTCACAAAGAACATTTTATTTGTTTCAACTCAGCTGAGTTCTTAAGGCTCACCTTCCAGTTGCACAGATATTATACCAACCTGAAAAGCAAAGAGTCAAACTTTGAACAGCATTCTCAGAAGAGTAACAGGCTTCGGGAGGAGGGCTGATTTACTGGGTCCCTTGATTCTCTGTGTGATGAGGTAAGTAGTTAATTGATGTGGCATTGGTGTGATCCCTCTCAAAATGTACACAGTGGTCCTTCCTCAGCCCTTGTCATTCTCCTGAATACTGACTTCCCCTCAGGGGGTCTTTCACACTGAGATGGTTATCTCCACTAAGACATCAAAGAGGTGGCCATGAGTGTAGGGGTGTAACACATTGATTAAGATGGACTTGTGGATGCTATAATAAGAAAACATAGATTCTATAGCTTTCTTAGCTTAGAATAGAGAAAGCCTCATGTCTTGTAGTCATCATCAGAGCAGAGAAAGGGAAGAAAATCTCAGGGGAAAGAAGAACGAACAGACAAGCTTTGTCCAGCCAATGTCTTAGAAAGCTCACACGTCAGGTATAAATGCTCACAACAATACAGATATGCAAAACATTTTCAAGCCCTCCAGTTGTTTCGACTATAATGATCTGTTTCAAGATCTTTACCATCCATGGAGTGATGAGTGGGAAGAATGGGGGCCTAGAGCAAGGCACAGGACTACTGAGAGAGTCTGGGAAGGGTTTTTATTAAATGACTCATGAAGACCAGCAATGAAATAATAGCAGTGACTATAAACTCATTTTAATTAAAGTGAGAATTGCATGTTTTGGGGGATATGAGATTATATTCTGAATATATCATGATAGAATCAGGATAAACACTTTAGAACTAAGGCCTGATGGGAGCAAAAGTGCTTCAGGGGAGTTATCAATAGTCTGGATTACTATAACCCTGCTATGACCTCAGGGGAGTTCTTTAAATTGGTTCTGTAGCAAGTTTTTCATCTTCAAAATGAAGAAGGTTGTTGTAGGTGTCTCCTGGATGACACTTAAGTCATCAATGTATTCTAAAGATAAGAAACAAAGCCTCAAAGAACTCCAGTAACTCCCCCCCCCCATGAACCTGAACTTGACTCTGTACCCTAGGCTCTACCTTGATGAGCACCTTAAAGCAAATCACTGGGGCTGAGCAATGCCTGGAGTGTGCTATGTCTCCCTAGAGCTTGCCTCCCTCTCTTCCCTGCTGTCTGCTTCCCCCAGAGTTTCCAGCAAAGATAGGATTGAACCTTCTACTTGTGAACATGACCAGTCCTTTGGAAGTCTCAGACGAAGATGAGCTGAGGTTGCCTCTCTGCAGCTGTACTTCAGCCACTGACTTTCCTCTTGGAACAGTGGGTGTATCTCATGTCTCCATCCCCCTCTATCTCATGTCCTGATCCCCACAAAGCTCCCCCTGATATGGTCCTGGGATATTGTTTCTCCACTTAGATCTCTTAAGCAAAATAGTGTACTTCAGGAGCATTGGACAACAGAAGATGGGGTCATCAGGGCTGCTTGAATGAACACAGTGAAGTAATGTCTATTATCCACGTGCCCTGAAAGGAAGGATGCCCTTTGAAATATACACATCCTAATTTTTAAAATATACACACACAATAATAATGATCTTTGGGGTGTGATCAAAAAGGATCCTGAGATGGGGTGATTAGTCTAGGATGCTCTGGCAGACTGATTTAACCACAGCCTCTTATCTGTGAAGATTATTTGTAAGCCAGAGGACACCAAAGTTAATGAGAGGTTTAAAGACACTACGGGCTTGGAAGTTGGAAGGAAGAGCTGAGGAGTAAAAGGTGCCTAAAAACTCTGGAAAAGGGGAACGGATGATGCTCTGAAACTTCCAGACAGGACCACCCTTCCAGCACGATGGGCGAGATTAAGGAAACCCATTTCAGTCTTCTGTGTTACCAACTATGTAATAGTAATTTTTTGTAGTTTTAAGTCACCAACTTTGCTGAAATTTCTTCAGCAGTAATAGGAAATTAGCACCTTTACCCCAATCCACCATTTCATCATTTGATAATGACATAAAAGTGAAATAAAATGACCACACCATCAGAAATCACCTTCACTTTAATCACACTATTGGTGTGAGAAGTCCTTCGGTATATGTGTTGCTTTTATTGGTTAATGAATAAAGCTGTTTTGGCCAGTGGCTTAGCAGAATAGAGCTAGGCAGGAAAATTAAACTGAATTCTGGGAGAAAGAAGGTGGAGTCAGTGAGAAGCCATGGAGCTACCAGAGGAGAAAGATGCAAGCCCCCAGCCAGAACCTTGGTGGTAGGCCACAAACCTCATGGTAAAATACGAAATAGTAAATATCGGTTAATTTAAGGTGTAAGAGCTAGCTAGAAATATGCTTAAGCTATTGGCCAAATAGTATTGCAAATAATATAGTTTCTGTGTGTTTATTGCAGGACTGGGCAGGACAAAAATCTCTGCCAACACACTGAAGCAAGAGCATGAGGGTTACAGGGCACTGAGTTCTCCAACATGTAGATATAGTTGGCCTAGTTTATTTATGCCACATTTCACGACTCCCTAGCTATCATATATTTCAAAATTATTTTCCAAATTCATATTTTAATTAAAAATATATATCTCTCTCTGTTGTGGTGTGTGTGTGTGTGCCTGTGTACTTGTGTGTACATGAGTCCAGGTGTCTGTGGAAGCAAGAGACTCGGGGTCTCTCACATGATGGAGTATAAGCAGTTGAGAGCCATTCGATGTGGGGGCTTCAAACTAAACTCTGGTTCCTGGAAGAGCAGCATGCACTCTTAGCTGGTGAGCCACAGTCCCCAAGCCAGAAATCTGATCATGTGGTAGTCCTGCTTAAAGTTTTCCATGCTTTCCTATTGCCTTCAAGAGAAAGATGAATTTCTTAACACAGTCTACAAGAGTCTGTGATTTGTTCTTGATTGAGTCTCTAGCTATGTGGCCAGCCACGTATCCCTTGCTGTCCACGTAGGTGCTAGACTTTCTCTGCTTGAGTACCTCATGGCTGTGGTTTCTAAGAGTTTACTGCTTTTATTTTAATGCATTCATTGCAGCTAACATTTTGAGTTCTTATTATACTTGGCATTTATTAATGCTTTCCAACTATCAAGCCATCAAATTCAATGTAGTAGGTGCTGGTATCTTTTATTTACACATAAGGAAACTGAGACACAGAGAAGTCTAGAAAATTTACCAAAATCCTGCTCACAAAAAGTGTTAGAAGCAGACAAGCAGACATCTTTCTTTCTGAGCCAGCGTCTGCAGGATGGCTGGAAGAATGAGTGAGGAGGGAAGAGGCAAGGTCAGAGGAGGGTTTTGTACCGATTGATTACATGCATAGGCAACTTGAAGCGTGATCCTGTAGCATTCTTTTTTTGAAAACAACTATTTATTTTACTTTTCGAGGTTATAATTACATCACTCCCTGTTCTTTCTTTCCTTCAAACCCTCCCATGTACTCTTCCTTGTCGAAACATTTTTCTCAGCAGTAGGAAGAATGTATTTCAGAAAAACATTCTCACTGTTTCCATTGAGTTGTGTGACTGAGGAGTTAAGTGCTTTGGACTCTTTGGTGGTGTATGTGTGCACAGAAAATAGATACCTGGACTGTCCATGTGTTCTACATAATGGCATTGGAAATCTTGATTTGGAGAATCAGAATAGAGAGTTAGAGGGTTCCAGCATGCACTGGGTGGGGAAAGTTATCAGAGGAGTTCTTGAAAAACTCTTTCACAGCTAGAGTAGATATGGGCAAGAAAGCCAAGAGATGTGGAGTGCAGCTTATTAGGCACGTGATTGTGTGCCTCACAGATTTTTGACCATGGTCGAAAGTACTATTTCAGTGGCTTTGTTTATGGAGTAGAATGTCTACAAATGTGTATACATCCCGATAGCTAAACACTTGTTCTTGCCGAGAGGCTCAGTCATGTATATTAGAGACCTCAATGCAGATACTTCTGGTTCCTACCCACCTTCCAGGTTACTATTGGAGGAAAAAAAAAAAAAAAACTTGAGCAGAGCCCTGAGATGCCAAGCAAAGGTTGAGGCCAGCTATACATGGTGGGACTGCAGCCATCATGAGGAGGCTGGCCCTCTGGAGACGGGTACTGGCTGTGCTGTTGAGTGGGCACTGCTGGGTGGATGAACAATGAGACTGGGGTGTCAGCTGGAAGATGGATGGTCAGCAGGAACCTTAGGCTCTTATGAAGAAAAACAAAATGATGAACTATTCAGAGACCTGACTCTACAGGGACTCTGAGAGCCCCCAACCTCTTAAAAAAGGGGGGAAAACATTATTTTCAGAGTCTATTTGTTTTACTGCTGGAGATCAGGGGAACAAAATGTAAGGGCTGTTTGTCAACTCTCAGGCAGAGAAATCCCTAATTCTTTTCTTTCTGAGGTCACAGAACTTGGTCTCCTTGTATCAAAAGAAAATTACTTCACAAAGCATTGCCATTAGAAAGAGGAAAGGCATCGAACAGCACAGAATCCACAACCAACTCATTTGCTTCTGTTCTTTAATTGATTTTTAAGCTGGTGGTTGCTTGCTAGCTATTGGCCCACAAAGTTAGAACCGGTTTCCAGTATAACCATAATGAAATCATTAAATTTTATTTACAATGAACATATACCCACACAGACACATACACCCACCCACACACAACACAAACATGTATCCACACAAAAATGCATGTACATGCATAACTTGCATATTAATTCACACATACATTCATACACAAACACACAAAAACATATGCTCACACAGTCGCATGAAGGTATATACTCACATGTAACTCTATTCTTATAGACCATCTTTATGTTAAATGCTGAACTCAACCCAGGAAATATGTATTGAAAATATTTTAGGTATTTTGTGACAGATACTGGGGAAAATTGATAATTCATGTTTCATCTTGTTTTCACTTTGAGGCAGGACCATGGTCTTCCTCCCTATATTTAGGCTGAGTAAGATATCCCTCAAAAAAAGAATGGACTCTAAAAAGCCATTTCAAGCAGTTCTTATAAATCCCGTTCCCACTGCCAATGTCCCCCACAGACTGTCCAAGCCACAAACTGTCCCCCATAGTCAGAGCGCCTAGTTTGGGCTATGAAGGTTCTCCCAGTTTCAGTCCGGAATCAGTGAGCTCCCACTAGCTCAGGTCAGCTGTTTCTGTGGGGACCCCCATCATGGTCTTAAGCCCTTTGCTTCTCTCTCTCTTTGAATGGTCTCTGGAAGCTAGACCCAGTGCTTAGCTGTGGATCTCTGCATCTGCTTCCATTAGTTGCTGGATAAAGGTTCTGTGATGACAATTAAGGTAGTCATCAATCTGATTACAGGGGAATGTCAGTTCAGGCACCCTCTCCACTATTGCTTAGAGTCTTAGCTGGGGTCATCTTTGTGGTAATTTCCCTGGTGCCAGGTTTTATTCTAGCCCCATAATGACTCCCACAATCAAGGTATCTCATTACTTGCTCTTCCTCTCTGTCCTTTCCGCATCTTGACTGTTGGGAGCAGTGAGACCCCAGATCCTGAATTTCTTGTAATCCCCTGATCTGAGTGCCTACAGCTGCTCTGAGCACGAGACCTTCAGGAGTTCCTGATGGCAGGAGAGTGGTTTCTGGTGGGTTTGGCTGGGGCGTGGCTACTCTATATAATCTGTCCCTGAACACAACAAAGGGGGGCATTCTTGGGGAATTCAAGGATGACCCGTGTCGCTGTCTCTCTGTCTGTGTGTGTCTGTGTATTTTAACCTCCAGCCCCCTTGCCCAAAGCTCGCGAACTGAGTTCCAGCGCACAGAGCGCAGACACGGGGGCGCGGTGCGCCGCACTTGACCACACTATTCCCTCATGTTCTCCTCCTCCCTCCTCTTCTCTCCGCTTCTGGTCTCCATTCATCCCCTACCCATGCTCCAATTTTTTTTTCAGGAGATCTTGTCTACTTCCTCTCCAAGATTCATGTATTCATCTTTTAGGGTTCCCCTTGTTACCTAGAGCAAACCATCGTGAGTGAGGTAACCCAGACCCAGAAAGACAAACATGCTATGTACTCACTCATAAGTGGACATTGGATGTAAAGCAAAAGATAATCAGCTTACAGTCCATGACCCCAGAGAAGTTATATAACATGTCTCATTCTTTCATGAGCCAGCAATCTCTTCTCAAAGAAAAAAAAAAGACCTGGGAAAAATAGGACATTTCCTTCTTTTTTATTCAATACCCACACAAGCAGTGTAAGACTGTTATGAATCAGTAGCATCACAGAAGATGTGAGTGAGTGCCCCACCTCCATGCCTTTCCAATGTACATCCAGAAGTGAGGACACCACCAGGACAAAGCCCAAAGAAAGGCCAGAACAGAAACCAACCTTATGGCATCTGGGCTTAGATTTTGGGCCTTCTGGACTAAGGAAAAATAAATTTAGTTTGTTTAGACCATTCAAACTGTGCCATATTTATGGCAGCTCTAGAAACCAGGTGCTGGATTCATACTATGCCACTCACTGTGCTAAGTAACAGTCCACAACAATGATCACCATGGACACAGTTCCTGCCTTTAAGAGATTCCCAGAGGAAGGAGGTAAAGTGTATCAACAGGGCATGCAGAGAAGGAGTTTGGCGTATCTGGGCATACTTCTTCAAGGGTGATGCAAAGATGGTAGCAGCTGGTATTCAGAAAGATCCGCCCCATCTGGTAGAGGGCCAGAAGGCAGAAGAGACCGGGGTTGACCAGCTCTCGTGAAATAAGTCTGGGGAAGCTGAGCTTAACTGGCAGTGGGGACAGATAGGAGTGGACCATTTTACACAGGCGTCTGAGGTGATCACTTGGCTTTGAAGTTCTGGAGAATTCTAAACAAAAGAAAGGAATTAACTGGAGCTTTGGGGGTGGGGAGCGACTCTGTGGGTACAGAATCAGTGGGTACACAGTGCAGAAAAGTCTCCCGGCCCTTCTGTTCAGGATCCCCATTACCACTGCTTTCCGGGGCTGGGTGAAATATGTGAGAAAGATGGTTTGATGGAGAAACAGTTATTTTTACAAGCCCAGGAGAACCCGTCCCTTAGGCGTGCTTTATAATTGCATTTTCTGCAGCCCGCTAGGAAGAAAGTGCCTACATTATTAGGCGTTCGTGGTTAGAAGGCCATCAAAAGTCACATCCACACAACCCAAGCAGAAGACGCTAAACAAAAAGTGTTGAAAGACGTGCAGAGGCGAGCCACTGACTGAGAACCGCCTTTCTCTGCTGTGGGTTACAGAAATGTTTGCAGCTGATAGATGGCCTGCTAGAGAATGCAGCTCGTTGGGGGTGCGGACGTCCAGTAGGTGTTAGCAATTATGCTCCCGACAGGGCTCAGAGCCACACCTCCGGCATTCTTTTCCAAAGGCTGAGAGTGTTGATGGGAAGGTGATCAATTATGGCGACGACTGGGATTTGTTGGCAAGGAGTCATGCACTCAACATGGTTGTCACTATCCACTCAGAGAGGCACTAAAGGGAGATCAGAGGAGGCTGAGATTTGAAACTGTGGCTGTAGGAAGGGCTGGGTGTGGGAAGGACAAGGGGGAAATCATGTAGGCTGCCAGACACTTGGTATAGTTTATACAATTAGCTCCTTATTCCCCACCCCTGCCCCAATGTAACAGAGCCAACCCAAGCTAAGCACAAGAACCAGTCTTACTGCCTTGTGAGTTTCACAAGAGTGACTTTCTGGAACTGAATCAGGCGTTTCTAAGATTTCCTTTGGTTCTTTCTTCTTTCTTTTTCTTGTGGATTATATTCCCTTAGTTGTTACTTGGCATTGCTTCATCCACCACATAGCACACTGGGGTGGAGACACACCTCTTTTTAAATGTGAAACCCCTGAACTTTGAAGAGTCATTGCATATCCCCAGTTGTTGGGGGATCTGCTGCTTAGTTTGCTTTCTCTCTCCAAAGGGGTCTGGGTTGAACTTTCCTCTCTGATCTTCACTACATATTTTTCTGTACACTTCTCCCAGGCAGGGGTCTCCCTGGTTATCAGTGGGAACTCTTCAGGGACACTTAAAACAGAGCATGCTCCAGGGGTCTGCTGGAAAAGCAAGAGGCATGCTTGCCCTCTGACTGCAGAGAATAGTAAATAATAAATTATGCTAACTCCGTCTGTGATATTTGGCATGCTATTGTAGAAGGTTAGCATGGAAAACATGGGATTTTGGAAATAGAATACTCCTTAAATATAAAAATGGAGGACATTGTTAAATAAAGAGAGGAATGGGGAAATTGTTCCAAGGTGGAATTGTCATTTGTCAAAGAGATATTTAGACAACTTCTCCGTCTCTCACATCTTTCTCTTGCTGACGTAGTTTTAATTCTTTCATGTGAAAACTGTTCTTGTTCTTTAATGCTGTGAATTAGCAGCTTCCTGTAGCTGCTTCCAATTCTGAGAGGGCGAAACCTTGTTCATATCCTCCCCACAAGTCAGAAAACCCAAAGGAAAACGGACAAGTCAAAGCATGTCAAACAAGAGGTTCAGTCTTAGAAAGTCTTGTTTCTCTTGTGTTTGTGGCTTCTTCAGTTACAAATGTGATTAGGTATTTAAATTAAATTATGATTAACATGAAATTCTTCCAGTCTTTCCTTTGTGGTTCCAGATTTCCTTTTGCCTTTCTACACCTATGCATTAAAAAAGAATTGTTGAACTGATTTAGGATGCTGTCCTCAGGTGCTGAGCTTAAACCCCAGAATACTAGGTCACTTGTAGGTACTTTGATTTTAGAAGTAATTTTGTTTTATTTGCACAATACAAATGGAAGAATTTTGCTCTTTTCTTATTGGTACGTTGTATTTTCTTTGCTTCTTATTCTTTCAAAAGATTCCCTTCTCTCTTCAACATTCCTTAATGCCTTGGCTTCAAACATGCATAAAACATTTTCTTTGAAGCAAGTCTCTTACTTAGCCAAACCAAACGAGTGTGTTACAAAACAGTGTTAAGGCTGAGTTTTAAAACTGCCAAGAATGGACAGTATAATTAATTAACTTACATTCGTAAGCCAGGATGCTTGGAGGGCTAGCTAGACTAACTCATAACTGCTTGGCATTGATTTTGAATTGTATGGAGAGCGTAACAGCTCAACTGCGGTTTTCCCTACTTTCCTTCCTCTGTCTTCTTGATAATCTAGACTTGGGCAGTGACACCACTAGGGACCTTTACAGGTGAGGAATGAGCTTTAGTGTTGATAATGGATTGACTCAGTAAAGTTGGTTTGTGGAACTTGAAGTTTGGGCTCTGTTGGGAAGTTCGAAGCCTATCGGGTTCCCTTTTTGCCTCCCAGAAAACTGTATGCCTGGGGAAAGAAGATCTTTCTTTGATCCTTTAAGGGCCCCTTTGTGGGTCTCCATTGGATGATGTTTGGGGAAGGAGATAGCATATTTATGAACAACAGGACGGAGCCCCCTGAGATGGTTACATGCACACTTTCAAATCTCAGGCTCGCCTCTATGTCTTTACCTGTAAAATGGGGACAAAGGCAGCACATACAACCCAGGAATGTCATAAGAATTGTATCGATCTGTGCAGACTGTTTCCTGTTCTGATTGATGGAGAGAGCAGTGAGCTCTAATTTTATTTCTCTGACCTTCTTTTCAATGTCAAAGCAATCATTTCTTCAAAATTTAATGAATGCCTGTGTACTACTCTAGATAAAGTTAGCTTTCATGGTCACAAGGAAGTCCTTTGCTTGTCACAGTTCTCTCTTATTTTATTTTTTAAAAAACGAACTATCTTTTTTTTTTCATTTTACAACCAGTCCTAGTTCCCACTCCCTTCCCTCCTCCCATTCCTTCTACCTTCCCTCATCCCCATCCACTCCTCAGAGGGGATAAGGCACATTGCTGGGGGGAAGGTCCAAGGCTCTCCCTGCTATATCTAGGCTGAACAAGGTATATCTCCAAAGAGAATGGGTTCCCCAAAAGCCAGTACAAGCAGAAGGGATAAATCCTAGTGCCACTGCCAGGGGTCCCACAGTCTGCCCCAGCCATACAACTATCACTCACATTCAGAGGGGCCAGTTTGGTCTGATGCTGGCTAAACTTTGTGGTGATGGTTAAAATGCATAACAACAGGATAAATGCTAATTATATGTATGATATAGAAGTAGATGAGTAACATTTTCCTAGGTGGAGGACAGATAGGCAGGGTGTCGAGGCAGAAGATTTGCAGGTGTTCAATGCCCTACACAGGGTATTTCATGTATGCAACAAAAGTCATGCTCTGTGGCATGCCGGCCATTGCTCGGTGGCATTAACTATTACTTCTCCCACTGCTCATTTACTCTGGTTATCTCATTATTACCCCGTAACATAGCACAGACAGAGAAGATGAGGTTCAGAACCCAGCAGACCAGGCTGATGATGAGCATAGATGAGAACTAACTCAGACAGTTTGGCTCTAGAGCCTTGGCTTTTGCCGTCATGCTGGATTGCTTTGAAGTGTGGGTCTAATCCTGGAGAAAAAGGAACTCTCCTTATTGATCCTAGGAAGATCTAGGTTGTGGCCTTTTTGCCACTTAGAAAGATTGTTTTAGTGGCATCATTTGATGCATCAGAAGGGGGCAGGCTGAGGGTGGAACAATTAACTGAGGTGCAGGGAATGATGGCTGTATCAGTTATGATAGGTGACACATTTTCAAGGTGAGTTTGGAAATACGTTGGTGAGGGTGGAAGGGAGGAGGCAAGACAAGGTGAAGTTCACTTTAGTTTTCAACGTGGGTGTTCAACTGCGTGGTTGGGTCATTAATGCTCCAGAAGCAGCCATGTGGAAAGGAGTGGGGATTAAATAAGCAAGAGGCAAGTTCTCCTAAATCCAGGAAATATAAAATGCATCATTAGATAAGAATAGTTATACAGCTTCTCAGCTTGAACCCCTAAACACCTGCAGAATTGGTAGGGATGAATGATGGAATGGGGGGGTTCTATATTTAAGAATCAAGTGGAAAAAGAGGTTAACAGGGACACAGAGACCTGGATTGCAAATATTAAACGTCCTGCTCTTAGGATGCAAATGAGCCCTCCTGGAACATAGCAATGGAAAGAGCTGGTGCACAAAGGGTGTCCTCCAAATAGACGCAGACCCCACACGCTGTGAAGTCATTGCACATTTGCAACAGGGCTCTCACTACCTCCATAATGCTATACACAGAACCAGCAAGGGAGGGAACGTAGAGAACAAACGAAACAAAGACAACCAAATCTGCTCTTTGTTCTTTTCACAGGCTGCCTTCCACTCACACCTACTTCCCATCATACATGATCTTTTCTTCCCCCTGCACCGTTATGCTTGTCTCCAGTTAAAATTAGTCCCCGGAGTCTGATCACAGGATTTGGCATTTGGGGGAAGGAGAAGGAAAGGCACAGAACCAGGACTATGAGCAAATTGTCCTAAGTGAAAAGAAGAGCCAGTCTATCAACTTAGCAGTAGCCACCTGAAGCTATGTTCACAAAGCTGCCTTAAGCACCCGGTTCAAGGTCAGCCTGGTCTACTAGTCTACAGAGTGAGTTCCAGGGCAGCCAGAGAAACCCTGCCTTGAACCCCCCCCCCCAAAAAAAAACAAAAAGAAAAAAAGAAGAAGTCTTGAAGCTGCAGATTGGAATACAGCTATGTCTTTGGGAAGGAGTGGATTTACTGTGCTTGAATGCAAAATGAATCCGCACAGAATGGCAATTCTGTATGGGTAAGCCCGTTAGAACTTTATTTTACTTCTTTCATCTCCTCGGAGTCTATGGGATGCCATTAATGTTACCAGCTGCATGGCTTTCTCTGAATACCAACAGCAGTGGGGAAAAACACCCACCCTGCGCAGCTATTGGCTCTCTCGCTTTCCACTTAGCCAGCTATTGTGTTGCCAAGGTAAATGGGAAACAGGCTCCCACGATAACAGCAATTTCCCAAATGCCCTGTTAATTTTCAGTAAACCAAAATAAAATGTGTTATTATTTATTAAGAATATGCACTACATACGGTTTCCAGATGATAAGTATTTCAGTAAAGTACCACACGGAGAACAATTTGAGCTGACTTGCAAGCTGTAACCTTAAAGTAATGGGTATAGCTCAGGGTCAAAATTGTCACTTTTATTGGGTTAATTCAATGTTCATGGTTTACAGACTATGATATAGGACCAGTGAAAAGTTTTTCCATCCCCAGGATCAGCTGCATTATACATATAATTTTACGTAAAAGAGTAGCGTCCCATATATCATTATTTATTCATAATGACATTTACCAAACAACTGCGTGGCACAGAATGATAGTACCGTCTGGGGTATAGAACAGGGGGCACAGATTCCAAAGTCTGGATTGGAGACAACTCCTTCAATTATACTAACTTTAGAAGCATAAAGGGGAAATATAATCTCTCAGTTGCAAGACAGCATGTTATTATTTTACAAATAAAGTATGAGAATTTGAAGGATCCCAGGTTTGGAGACCATTTTTAATTTTTTCCAGAGCAGTTCATACATATGGCAAGAACATGTTTATTTGTTTGGCCCCCGAGTCTCACTTTGGATCACGAAAGGCACGAATGGAACTTCTGATTCCTAGAACCTTCCATCCTGAGACAGAAGAATGGCCTTCCAGGGACTCGGGGTGACAGGCCCTGCTCTGAGCCTGGTCCACAGCAGACCTCTTCTGAGGACCAACTGCTTCGGCGGCTTTATTTTCTTTCCTATGTCTTAGGTTCTCATAGCTGGGTCTCTGGTGTCCTAAACCTAGTGCCATCATGACCAGGGAGGCTTCACCTCCAGCCCCTGCTCTCTGTTGGTTGCCTTGCTATTGAGATGTTTGCCCACACCAAGGTCTGGAACCCTGCAAACAGCTCTGGGCTGTGTCACCACCTCCAACCCAGAGGTGAAACCCTGTTGTCCTTACAGCTTCGGGTTACTGGATTAGAATTCCTGTAGGGTTTGACTATTTTCTTTAAAGAAGAGGAAGTTGTCTTGCTTTTAGAAAAAAAATTACACAGACAGAAATATGGATTTATTTAGAAAAATCAGAAATCTCCTGTGCGCAAATTACACAAATATTCACTGCATAGGGATAGTTATCGGTAATATTTTGAGGTTTACTCTTCAAGAAAAAATTCAATGCACACACAAACATACACACACACACACAAACACACACACCACCTCCTCTTACAAAATAAGGTTAAAACTAAATTATAAGTATACACACAGAAATAGCTAGCTTTGCAATCTGAACATGTATTTTTCTTACATGGTGCTCTGTAAAACACACTCTGATATTATTTTAATGGTTGGTTAGGATTCTGGTTTACTTTGAGCCGTTTTTCAAAATTCAAGGAGAATGCATCGTTATGCATCTGCAGCTTTCATTACCACATCTTGTTTTTCTAGCATCCTCCATCTGAAACCTGTGGCTGCATATCTGTCCAAAGGGGAAGTTGTTCTTATAATGCAGTAAGTGGGGTACGCCTTAGCGCTGGTTTGCCGTTTTGTCCCCATGTTTGTGGTGCTGGGGATTGAATCCAGGACATTTACAAGCACTAAGGCAAACACTCTATCCCCAAGCTATGCCCGAGTCACTACATTTTGGAGTCAGAATCTGACTCAGTAGGATCTGTAGGTCTGACTGGTCTCAGACTTACAATTGTTTTACTTCAGCTTCTTGAATACTGGGTTTGTAGGTCTGTGCTACCAGGCCCGGAATCACCTGGTTTTAACAGCAGAAAATGTCATTCAGTGATTTGGGAGTGAGGTTTCTGATTCTTAAGAATGCCTGCAGGGACTCTGCTTCAAGTTCTGTAGATGGTGTTCTACGTGACAGGGCCCTAAAGGTGCCTCCTGGCTATTGCCCTGACAGCCCTCTGTGGGAAGCCTATAGACTGGACACAGCTCATAGCTGGCAGCTCAGCTCTCAGCTCATTGCTAGGGAGAGCTCCTGGGCTTCTTGGAATGTATTAGATTTCCTTCTTGGTACGTGTTCAATGCTCAAGTGCGGCTGTGCACTTTTGGGTTGGCATCTACCTCACTGAACTGAGGGTTTCCTGAGGATAACAAGTATGTCTTTGCTATGTATGGCCCCAAGAACAGTGTGAAATCAGACATGAATGGATGTTGTATGAACGGGAAAAAGAATGAGAAAGAAGGAAAGAGAAAAAAAAAACAGAAGAAAGGAAGGGAGGAAGGAGGGAAAGAAGGAGAGAGGAAGGGAGGAAGGGAAAGGAAGGAGGAAGAGAGGAAAGAGGAAGAGAGGAAGAGAAGGAGAAAGAGATGAAGAAAGGAGGAAAAAAGGAAGGAAGGAAGGAAGGAAGGAAGGAAGGAAGGAAGGAAGGAAGGAAAAAAGGAAGGAAGGAAGGAGGAAAAGAAGAAGGGAGGAAGACAGGAGAGAAGGAAGGAGGAAGAAAGGAAGAAAGAAGAGAGGAAGAAAGGAAGGAGTAAGGAGCCAGTCTCCCATAGAGGAGAGCATTTCAGCAAAGCCTTTAAGGCCTTAAATTCTATTTGATGCATGCTGCATTCTTTCTTTATATCACAGCAGTTCATTGACCCCCATGCCCTTATGAAATATTGTATTTTACAATTTATTCAGCAGCTGTGAGATCAGAGTAATTAAGGTAGAACCTGTAAGAGCATGGCAGTTGGGATGAAGATTATCAAAGGATTCAAGCCAACATAGTCTGGGGAGCAAATGGTGGAGATGGGACAGTGTAGTTTCATACAGCTCAAGGAGAGATGGGAGGTAAGAACAGCTTGTGTTCTGGGTTAATGGTGTCACACACTGAACAGATCAACTTGTGTCCTGATAGATGTCAGGGTTATAGTTCTGGATGGCGGAATGGTATTTCATGATGAGGCAGGGATTCTCTTTACTTCACCAGCATAGGAAGTATGTATTCAGAGCCAGGATGTATGCACATTTAGCTAGGAGGGTGAATGTAAGGTCACAAACTAGTTGCTTATCATAAAAGCACAGCAGGGTATGTAACGCCCAGCTGTGGAACAAGGTAGCAGGAGTGAATAATGGAAAAGGGGTCTTATGTGATATGTATTTGATATCTAGAATGCATTGACTTTTGCAGCTGTATAAATATGGTTAGGAGAACAAGCAGAATTCTTGTAGGTTTCTGTTCTATGAAACGCACAGCACTTTGACAGAAGTGATTTGCCAAGGGTATGTGTGGAGGACATTGGTGCCTTGGTGGTTGATTGTCCAGGCTGGAATCTGGGCTTACACTGTCCTTCCCTCCCACAAAGTTGCATATGGTAAGCAGACAGATATGTTCTCATTTGCTTTGCTCCTGCTGAAGTGTCCTAGGAGGACAGCATCATGGGAATTAAACAAGTAAGACATCCTATAGGATGTCCCTGGGACTACAGCCCTATGTTTATATTTTATTCTTCATTTTTTATCTGTTATTACTCATAAGGTAGGGAGGAAGCAGAAGAAAAGAATCTAGCTACTGTGTGGCTCTAATCTTAGGGTTAGTCTCAAGTAAGTACTGTGTATGAACGTGTTCACTTGTCTTTGAGAACTGTGAAAATACAGGTAGAGGATAAGCATAGTAATTTAACACACACACACACACACACACACACACACACACACACTCCTCAAATTGAAGAGAACCCCAATGAAAAGGAGGAAACTATAGCCTCAACAGACATATGGAGCTTCCAAAACCTTGCACAATTAGAAGCCAATCCCTTCTTCTTTCCTCCACCTTAACAAAACATCGCTCTGGTATTTGAGTGGCATCATCTGCAGACACCTCCTGGAGGTAACTGACAGGTCACCTGATTAAAACTGAAAAGGACAGAAACCTTCCTGCAGGTGCTGAGGAAGGTGGGAGGTGCTCCCATTTCCCTCATCGCACTCCCCTCCCCTGGCACTCTGAGCACAGCCTCATCTGTCTGCTCCCAACACAGTCTCATCCCAGAGGTGCCACTTATTTTTGCCAAGTGGCTCCTCTCTTCTTCAGCATGTACCTTCAAATTAAGCAGTGACCTCTCACTTATCATCAGGTCTGATACCAGGCTGGCTGTGATCTGGCCCCAAAGCATGTCTTCTGATTCATGCCACTGACAACCAGGGCTCCTCGATAGAGGGAAGGAGCCCTTTGCTCCTCTGTTCTTGTCATCAAAGCCAAAGAAGCTCTCTTTCCTCGGGGCAACATCTGGCCAGAATTTATATGGTAGGCATGGAAATACTATTTTCTACATATTATGATTTCTGTCTATGGCTATGCTGAAAATGGCACTCTGCCACCACTAGAAACTAACCATGTCATTTTGCTCATGTCAACAAGCTTCGTGCCAATAATGATTTCCTGTAATTCCTTCCCTGTTTTAGAGGGAATGGCTGTTCCACTGGCAATGCACTTAAGGAAAGAAAGTCCCTTCATCTGGGTGCTGATACAGAACCCTTCGGGAGTCATCCTCACTCTGATCTTCACTGTACCCAATTTATCATTTTCAATGCTCCTTTCATAACCACTGACAAGACGACCTCAGTTCCCAAACCTCTCTGAGATGCTCTGCGTTCTCATTTGTAAATGTCCCATACCATGGATGTTTAATCTGCTCCCCGAAACACTGTATTCCGTTATCTTCTAATCCAGCCCTTCTTAAATTTTGATGGCACAAGTTGGACATGACCAAATTCTTTGAGAAAATTCGACACAAATGTTTTCTAGTTAGATTCCCAGTAAAGTGTTTTTTTCCTCTAGGAGTCCAAGAGCAGCATCTTTGCTGTCAACATTTTTATAGACATTTTAGTTTTTTCATGTTTAACAAAATGGAACAGGAAGAAATGTTTATAGTATTCTAGGGCTTCTCTAGGTTGCAGCTCCAAAGTCTCTCACATTCTTCCCACAAAGCAGTTAAAAATGCGTAGAGTCACATGAATGGGTTTCTCACAGCAGCAGCAATGACTCCATTTCTGGTACCAAATCTGTACTGGCAGGATTTTTCAAGAGCACCAATAGAAAATGTAGGTTTTCCTCTTAGAATATGTATACATTTATATACATGTGCATAGTATATCACTATGGCTCAGTGGTTAAGAGCACTGACTGCTCTCCCAAAGGTCCTGAGTTCAACTCCCAGCAACCATATGGTGACTCACAACCATTTGTAATGAGATCTGGCGCCCTCTTGAGGAAGTTGCCCTCATCAACTTAGACCATGAAACCCAATATGGATAAGTACAGCAGAACTGCCATATACCTGCTGCGCATGCATGCTTCAGCAGGGCCAGGGCATAAATTTCATTACTTCATTTTCATATAACATATTACATATATGTGTGTATATATGTATATACATATATTGTACATATATATTCATATACAACAAAAGGAGAATTGTTAGAATGGCTTATATGATAGTGGCTGAGTTGTCCAACAGTAACTATTTCCATGTTGGAGGAAGAAATAATTCAGTTGTTGCTCAGTCCAAGAATCTGCATACCTCAACAAGTCCAATTCTGGTACTGAAGGCTTTAAAGTTCCGTGGACAGTTGTTTGGACTGATTCCACACTGGAAGATCAATGAAGGTGTTATCTAGTGTCAATCAAAGGTATAGTCATACTAGAAGTAGCAGCAGGTGCACTTGCTCAGAAAGAAGTAAAGACTTGTACTCTCTGTCTTTCACAAATACACAAACACGTTTCTTTGGAATTCTTGGTATCTGAGCTGTCTGCCAAGAGTAGAGCAGACATTAAGGAGTGTCTTGATCTCAACTGATCCTCTACGGGAGTTCCCTCACAGACACAATTAAAGGTGAGTCTCCTAAGCAACTCTAAATCTAGCTAAGCTGACAGTCAGAACCAGCAGTCATAGCTGTCAACTCCCAGCTTAGATACTGAACACTTAGCTTATTTCATGTGTCTTTTATCCTACCAAGCGAGTCTCTGCATTGCATTCTCTTAAGTTCTCAGTGTGTAAACTAGGTTAAATGAATGATCAATATTCATATTCCACCGCATCACTTCTAGTTACAGAGGAGATACAGAATCTAGTTAAGAACACTGCTTCTAGAGCCCAATAGCTAGGTTCAAATCCCAAGGCCAGTGCTTGTCCAGAAAGGCTCTAGCGAATTGTACGTTTCTGCGTTTCAATGTACTCAGCTGTAGCATAAATAACCATAGTATTCACAACACTGGCATATTGTGGCTAAGATTTAATCTGTTTAACAAATTAAAAGATTTAAATTGTGTCTACAACCCATCAAATATTCAATGTTAGAAACTTTTACTTTTAGATTTCTTTCCTGTGAAACTTTAATTTTTTGATAATAATAACATCAAACATAAAAACAGTTTCAATATTTATTTGCACAGTTTCCCATGTACTTGCAGGTAATCTATCTCCAATTTCTCTCAATAAACCTCTTTTCCATCACATTAAAGGGCAGTTGGGAGTATGTCAATGCCATGCTCATGAGCTCTTTCCCAGAGTCATGGAAACCTTCGTGGATGTCAGAGTTACTTTTTCTTCCTTGATCAATAGTCTTGTCAAGTCCCTTAACCTCTCCCTTGCATCTGATCCCATTTGCAACACCTACACTCCCCCCTTCTTCCCATTTCTCCCCCTTTTATCAGAATATAACATTTTGAAAAGAGGTGAAAGTAATGTTTTTTTCTTCTTCCAGTTTCTGAAAGTCTGAAACAGTCTCTTTTCTATTGCCACACTTGGTGATAGTTAGTTCTAGTTTAAAACTATATTCTCTCTGCATTTTGAAATTTTCACTCCACTGTCTCCTATGCCACTGTCGAGAAGTTCAAAACCATTGTAACACTGATGTTCTGTATGTATCCAGATCTTTTCCACGGAAACTGTCAGTATTTTAGCCTAACTCCCAGAATTCAGAATTCCACCATGATGTGTCTGTGTCATTTATAAGTGAAAAGAACTTAGACCTTCAGTTTAATTCTGCTGAAGTATAATTCCATTCACCACCACCTCCTCCTCCTCCTCTTCTTCCTGGCATTCCTGTCATTTGCATTGAAATGGTCCCTTTTAGTTTGAGATCCTTTGTCTTCTCCTTGCCTATTAATTTTAAGTGATCTGTGCATTCTCTGGGCATTTTATTTTATTTCAGCTTAAAAGGGGGTTTTGTGAACCTCTGGATATTTTTTTCTTCCTACGAATGTGTCTTGTTTTTATTTCATTGTGAAAGATATCTTTCATTTTTTTTGAAGGACTTTAATAATGGTCACCTAAAAGGGTTTTATATTCTATAGAATTCTTTATGTATTTTTGTGATTTCCATTTTGGTTTAGTGTTATAAGGAGGCTGTTTGTTTGTTTCCTGGTTGCCCAGACTCCCAAAATAGCCACACACACACACACACACACACACACACACACACACACACACACACACACAAAACTGTATTAATTAAATCACTGCTAGGCCCATTAGCTCTAGCTTCTTATTGGCTAATTCTTACATCTTAATTTAAACCATTTCTATTAATCTGTGTATTGCCACAAGGCTGTGGCTTACTGGGTAAAGTTCCAGCATCTGTTTCTGGCAGGGCTACATGGCTTCTCTGACTCCACCTTCTTTCTCCCAGCATTCAGTTTAATTTTCCCTGCCTAGCTCTCTTCTGATCTGCTCTGCTCTGCTCTGCTCTGCTCTGCTATCAGCTCAAAGCAGTTTCTTTATTCGCCAATGGTATTCACAGCACACAGAGGGGAATCCCACATCAGTTTAGTATGTGTCTTTTGTTCTGAGAGACTTTCCTTAATGATCTTATCTGCATTTATAGAAGAAACATCTCTCATTTATATTATTCTGGTAGGAATTTCCAAAAGTTTAGACGTCTATATTGCTTGATATTAGTTCAAACAATACAGACCTTAAATAAATACAGGTATATCAATAGTTCTTGCAGATTTTAGAAAAGGCTATAAACAAAAATAAGATAGCAGCAAAGAAGGACTTGATTTGAAATGATTCATCAAACCATGTTTCTCTGAGAAAGTACCACTGAACCTGAGCCCTGAGACAGCTGAGAGTTTAGTCAGCCCAAGAGTGCAGAGAGTACATTCAACGTAGACGGCTTGGTAGTCGGGACTCTGGGCTGAAAGGGGCAAAGCTTAAGCTCAAGTTCATATAAATAGGAAGTGTGAGACCTGGACATCTCTAGACTTGATTGGATTGCAGTGATTTCACAAGCCTTCCATCCCAGTCATTTTCTTTCCATCTCCAGGTTCTTTGTGTCCTCTCGACTTCAGGCACTTCATTTGATCTCTAGATTGGATCCTAGAAATCACAGGTCTACAAGATAATTATAGCCTCTGTCTCATATTTTTAAAAAAGAATCCTTTAACAAAATCACAGGACTTAAATGGCATCCCCCCTTTTTTTTGCATATAATCACAATGTGGAATTCTGTGTTGGGCAAGACGTGTGTCCAGATATATGATCAGAAAATAATTCACCCCACACAATGCAGTTAAGGATACATAACATCTCAGAAACAGTGAGAGATAAGATTAGAGAGATGTAGCGTATTTAGAGCAGAATCTTGCAGGCAATATTTAACATTTAGAACTTATATAAACCACAGTGAGAAGCTATGGTGGATTTTGCTCAAAGAATGATATAATTACTTTAATGGTCCCCGAGTTTCTAAGCATGCAACCTTTAGTGTCCCCTAGTATGTAGCAGCAGTATGTCCCCTACTACATGCCAGCAGTTACCACTGTCACCCGACAGCTAGCTGTGGCTTCACAACTAGAGTCACCTTCAGAATCTGTCGTGAAGATGTCACCCATATAAAATGAGTCACTAAGTCCCAAAGATGCTCTTTCCTAGAGTCTCTCGACTTTTGCTCTTCATTCCAATTTGTACAGATTGCCGTCCTTGCAGATCCTTATCTGTGATATAGGTTCTTGCCATTGTCTTCTGACTGCTTCCATTTTATTTTTTCCTGACTTCTAAGTGTTATCACACATGGTACTGTCACATTGTTCTTTCACAGATATCACCATCCTCATGTCACCCATCCATGTGATAGCCTATGATGCTCCCTATCAGTTAATACATCACACTCACACTGCTCAGTCCAGCATCCAGCCTCCCATCATCTGGCTCTGTTGTATCTGTCTAGCCTTTTTGCCCATTTTCATATGGCAACCAAAGATTGTTTCAGACGCGACTCCCCAGACCTACCACTCTAGGAGTGAGAGGAATCACTTTCTGGTCATAAAACGCCAGGAGCAGGCGACAAAAAAAAAAAAAAAAAAAAAAAAAAAAAAAAGAAAGAAAGCAAATTGCTAGTCTGAGAAGCTACAGCAAGACAAAGGACAACCAAAAATGTGATCATAGCTAATTGTGTGGTCAAGATGGCCTTTCTTTGTCTCATGGCCAGGAGAAGATGTCAAGGCGAGGTACTGACGGGAAGGTGGATATTTGGAAAGGTGGAAAGCCTTTCTAGGTGATAATATCTCCTGCGTTTTACATAGTGTGTGGGCTAGCTCACAGAGTTCTGGAAACGTGCCCGGAAGTTTTAGCATCAGTTGATGTTGCAGAGAGACGATGAATTATCCAGAGAGGTGTGAATAGTGTCAGGGAACAGGATCAACCCAGGTAGGATCTCATTACGTAGTTTTGTTTAAGTGGCTGTTTTTGTTTTCTTAAATGGGGACTTGGGTTGGTGTTGGGAATCTGCAGAAGTGAAGTTCTATGACAAGAGGAAGGGAGCTTGGTAAGTTCTCAAACCCTACGACAATTCTGAGAGGCATGAAGCAAGATAAAATAATAATCGATTTGTTTCTTTCTGTGTAGATATGCTTTGGCTACCTCATCATTGTATTATCAATTATTATGTGCTGCGAGAAGACATCATTGGTACATATTTGATAACTTCCAAGATACTTTAAATAAAGTTTTTTGGAAAGATTAATTTGTGCTAGTTTTAACGGAGTAGAAGAGTTTTATTTATTCAAGTGGACACTTAGAAAGAATATGATGCCAGGTGTCAGTGATTCTGCATAGGAAGAATGGAAGCTTCTTAAAGGCATTTACACTCTAATCCCAGTGGGGGGGGAGAGGGTTTCCTCTGAGACTGAGGCAATAGGCCTGGAGCTGAGGAGAAGATCAGCCTCCCTCACACCAGGCGGGCTTGCCCTAATCATAGGAGTCTTTAAAGCTTAAGAGCCTTTTCCAGACAGCAGTGGTCAGTGGGAGGTGTGCTGTGGGAAAAGATAGGGGAGATGCTCTGGTGCTCTATAAAGACAAAGAAGGGATTGACTAGGAGCTCAGGAATGTTGGGAGGCTCAAGAATCTCTCATGCAGCTTGCAGAAAAAAAACACAGCCCCACGAACACTACAATTTCAGTCCCGTGAATTCTGTGTCAAACACTAATCAGCGAGGCTCTGAGATAGTGGATTTGTATTGTTTTAAACTGCCAAGATTGTTGTAACTTGTTAGGGAAGCCCAGGACAGCTAATGTAAGTTGTTAGGACTAGCCCCCACAAGCTTATGTGTTTGAACACTTGGTCCCCATTGGGTGGTGCTGTTTAGAAAGTTGTGGCACCTTTATCAGAGCATCACTGGAGGAAGTGAGTACCTAGAGGCATGCAGAACTTGAGGTTTTATAGCCCAGCTCCCCTTCTTGATCACCCTTGGCCTCTTGAGTATGCAGCTTCCTCTCCTGCCACAGCGCCTTCCGGTTTGCCGCCATGTTTTCAATGCCGCGAAGCACTGTATCTTTCTGGAACTGAGCACCAGAATGTATCTCTTCTCCCTTTGGTTGCTTTGGTCAGGGGATTTTAATTACAGCAATGAGAAAATAACTAAGGCTGTACGTATGCTTCAAATGAATGGAATGAATAAGAATTTCACAAGAAAATAATGCAAACAAGTCTTCTCGGATTAGACTGGTGCTTTGATAAGTGGCTGACTTCTTAACTTTTATTGAACACTTGTGATCTACCAAACACTTTTGTATGTTCTTGTATGGTTATTTTTCCCAATAATAATTTAAGATAACAACTCTTAGTTGGAAAAAAAATCTTTTTTTTTTCTTCTAAAGTCACACACTTAGTAAGTAGAGACGCTGAATTTTGTACTTCGGAAAACAGGCTAAAGGACATTGTTTAGTCATCAAAATAGTGGTCCACAAATTTGGCTGCGCATTGAAATCACTTGGGCTGGGTTCTCCACTTAACTTCCTAGCAGTTAATTCAGAATATTTGATTCTGTGCTCAGGCATCAATAGTCTTCTAAAGATTTCAAATGCAGGAAAGTTTGAGATCACTAAACTTGGTGTGTTGCCCCTCAGACTACAAGATGTGTCTAACAATTTATCTGACTGAAGAGAAAATACCATGACTCTGTAGACTACACATTCCCCTTGACTCTAACTGGGTGGTTTCATTATAGTTAGTAGAGCAGCTGTCATTGGCTAGTTGAAAGGGCAGTTGTTAGTTAATCCCCCAAAAAAACTAGAGTTGAATTGATTGTGATGTTCACACAATTTGAGCTGTCAGTCAAAATAATGGAGAGCCAGCAGTGGGAAGACCTTTCCTAAAGCCGGACAAGAAGAGGGAGAAACAAAGATCTTTATCTGATGTCTAAAGCCAGCAGGGAAGGTTGAGCTGCCAGATGAAATCTGTGATCAAACTGTCTGTCTGGGCATCTTGTCGCTGCTTTGTTAAGTCTTGGTGCCTCTCTCTGGTTCTTGCCTGAGTTGGGAGGAAGGATGTGGATTCCCCTCGTAAGGTGGGCACTGTGCCAAAGACCCTGTACCTTCTCTGTTTTGCCATTGCTAGACTTCCTTGTGCCAGACTGACACCAGGGTCACCAGTCTCAATCAGCATGTGGAGGTGGCCGCCCAACCCCCTTTCTGGTGAAAGAACTGAATGAGTTGTAACACTCTTGTAATTTGGGCTGTAGACTCTGGCTGTCATAGTGACGGAAGACTGGTATTTCAAATGTTTGCCCAGCTGCCATCTTGGGCAGGAGCAGGCTCTGTCTATTTCTTGCCCTTTTGTGGTACTTTTCTAACTTTGTCAGCTAGCTTTGGAAAGAGAAGCCGGTACAGCATGTTGGAAGTGGAAACCCACGTGGATGATGCTGTTCCAATCTTAGATGGAGTTTCTTCCGTTTGCTCTGCCATGGTCCTGAGTATATCATAAACAGACCTTCTTTGCACTCAGCAGAGGGAGGCGTTGATCCATGTGGACCAAAGCTCTTGGTGAAAAACATGTTGATAAAAGTTTCTGTTAGCAATAAGAATCACAAATTAAAGTATGTTCTTGTCTCACTGGTCATCACAATTCAAAAAGCACAAAGATGTAGTTTCAGAAATATCACGTGATCAGCATCGATCTCTCTCTTGAGCGTACTCACATTAGTGTTATAGATTCAGTTTGACTGTATTACTAATATTGTTTACTTCATGAGCTTCTAAGTTGGCCAAGAAAAAATCTGGAATGGCTACAAACACGCTATCCTCTAACTGAGTGGAGGCCTTACTGTTTGCCCGGTGGAGTCGTACAGTGTAAATGGGCAGAAGTAGCAACTCAGAATTGAGCAACTGTTTATCATCCCAGATTATCAAAGAATAAGGACTCTGGCTTTCTAGTCAAAAAATAGATTAGTCTCCTATTTATTTGTATAGTGTGTGTGTGTGTGTGTGTGTGTGTGTGTGTGCGCGCGCGCGCATGCGCATGCGCGAGCAAGTGTGCGGCTTTCAAGGATCAGTTTTCTCTTTCCACCTTACAGATCCTGTGAATCTCATTGAACTCAAGCCTTGCTCCTCACTGCTGAACTATTTGCTATGGATGGATTCAGGGGAGGGATTCAGGGTCTTCAACTGCGAACCCACTGCTGCCCCTACCAGACTACAATGCACAGTACCAACAATGACCCTGATCAAACTAAATGGAGCACACACACACACACACACACACACACACACACACACTATGGTAAAATGACAGACAGGGAGGGGATGGCTGACAGGAGTGAGGAGGAGTTACAGCAGGCAGGAGAAGTAGCTAGAATGTATCATTGATGTATATGACATTGTCAAATAACTTAATAAAAATACCTTAAAATCACAGAGGATTTAGATATTTCATAATATTATACAATATCTCTTCCTACCAAAAAAAAAATCCCTAACTTGTCCACCTCTAAGCTGGGGGAAGTTACTATTGTTTCCTGAGAATTCCCTTCACTTTACACTGCCCTTGTTGGTAATTTCATAATTCTGCTTTTTCGAAAACCAATTTGTCTTTAATACAGTTAAGCTTATGCTGTGCCTGGTAATTTCTCCGGGAATTATATAGTTTCCTTATTCTTTAGAGATAATTTTACATAGCTCATAGATGCACACATGCAAGCAGACACACACACTTATCAACCCATATCAGTAAATGGCCAAAGCCCCGAGGGAACTATGGAAAATTACACTTGGCTGTAGTATAATGTTGTCTGCAATGTATTGGCTACTTATCCATGTTTATAAATAGGACACAAAACTTAATTTTATCATAATTGAAGAGCAATTCTGGGAAAGTCATGTAATTTAATGTTTTTAACTGTCTTTTATTGCCATATGTAAATTGACTGCAAACAGCAGTGATGGTTGAACACAGTCTAATGCCCTACACTTTCTTTGGAACACAATTTAAATTTCAAATCGTGCTTAATGCTTTTGTACAAGTCGCAAGTCTTGTTTACTAAGGTTTATCATACGAAATTGATTTGTGGCATCCATAATTTGTGTGTGTGTGTGGGGAACAGCAACAGAAAAACAGAAAAAAAGAAACAAAGCAAAACAAACAAACAAACCAGAGGAAAGTGGGCCATTTGGAAACCTGTCCAGAAACACTCACCAAGTGTGCTTCATTCACTCTTACCTGTTGCTCAAAATCTAATTAACTTTAATAATAAAAACCCAAGGGCTGGAGGGATGGCTCAGAGGTTAAGAGCATTGGTTCATCTTCCAGAGGTCATGAGTTCAATTCCCAGAAACTACATGGTAGCTCACAACCATTTATAATGTAATCTGGTGCCTGCAAGCACCAGATTCTGGTATGCAAGCAGAACACTGTAAACTAAATAAATATTTTGGGAGCTGGAGAGATGGCTCAGTGGTTAAGAGCACTGACTGTTATTCTGGAGAACCTGGGTTCAATTTCCAGCACCTACATGGCAGCTCACAACTGTCTGTAACTTCAGTTGCAGTTGCAGGGGATCTGGCATCTCACATAGACATGCAGGCAAAACATTAATGCAAATAAAATAAAATAAAAAATAAAAGTTTTAAAAAATAATAAAAACTCAGAATCAGATATTAGAGGGTAAAAGCTGAAAGATTAGAGAAGCAGAGGAGCCAGCCACTAGTTCTTACCTCTATGAAACCTCAGACTGAATGTGTGATCCTGGGGATATTTTGTTTGTGCCTGAGGATCATAGTATGGAAGCAGGCACTAGTTAGCCATAGAAGCCAAGCAGTGGAGGCTCACACCTTTAATCCCAGTATTTAGGAGTCACACACCTTTAATTCGAACTAGGGAGGTGATGACAGGAAGGGATATGGCTGGGCAGAGAGAGGGATATAAGGTGGGAGGAGACAGGCACTCAGGATATTCAGTCTGAGGAGTCATAGGGACAGGATAAACATTAGTCTCAGAAAATAATTAAGTATTGCTACCTTTGTTTTCACACTGGAAAGAAATTACATAGAATAGATGTATTTTTACTCTGAATTTTGGTAGAATTCATCAGTGATCTCATATGAGTCTCCTGGTGTGTTTTGTTCTTGTTTGTTTTAGATTGTCAGTTTTGACTGCTGATCTACACTAGTTATAAGATCATTCATATTTCTATTTCTACATGTGTATATTTTGTGGTCTTTTTTTCAAGAACTGTGTTGTAGAATACTGTTTTAAGATGTGCTACATTTGGCCAGGCAATGGCAGTGTAAGCCTTTAATCTCAGCACTCAGGAGGCAGAGGCAGGGGGATCTCTGTGAGTTCAAGGCCAGCCTGGTCTACAAGAGCTAGTTCCAGGACAGTTTCCAAAACTACAGAGAAACCCTGTCTTGAAAAACCATTAAAAAAATGTTTCATATTTGTTTGTGCTGCTGAACATTTGTTTAATAATGTAAAGATGTGTCGTATTTTTTTAATGTTACATTTGTTTAACTCCGTGAAACTGTGTTATTGTGCCTATCTAAAATACCTGACAGGAGCGAGTGGTCAACAGCAAGGCTGGAGAAAAGGGTAGGCGGAGCTGGCAGGCAGAGAGAATAAAAGGGAGAAGAAATCTGGGTGGAGGAGCAAGAACAAGGGAAGGAGGATGCAAGGGACCAGGCACCCAGCAACACAGCCAGCCAAGGAGTGGAAGTAAGATATGCAGAAGTAAGAGGTCAAAGCCCAGAAGCAAAGGTTGAAGGGATAATTTGAGTTAAGAAAGCTGGCTAGAAACAGGCCAAGCTAAGATTGGGTATTTACAAGTTAAAAAAAAAAAAAAAGCCTCCAGGTGTGATTTATTTTGGAGCTCAATGGTGGACTTCCCAAAGAGTTAAAAACAACCAACAACAGATTTAGCTCTTTTTTCTTTCTAACTGTTTATGAAACAGAGTCAAGAATAGCAGTTCAAGCAATAAAGGGAGAGGGGATATCTGTGTTCTGAGAATAAAAGACAAAGTGGTGAATAAGCTTTCTCAGACAACAGGTGTGTGAGTTGATTAGGGTAATCTTGGAATTTATACTGGATAAACTTGAGCTTTGGTAAACCACTTTGCAATACCTTTATGGTGGTCTTAGTTAGAATATCTCCATTTTCCCCTTTAATTTGATGGGCTTAATTTTTAGCAAAACAGTTAAGAAACAAGGCTGTGTTCAGGTATATGGTCTAGTTAAGCGGATGGTTAGTACTGCTGAAGCACCGGACTTTTATCAGTCTCGTCTTGGTAGAGAATGGCTTGAGCTGCTCTTACTCAGATACGTGGCTATCACACATGATGTGTGTTCTTCTGTGTCTGTATGCAGCCAAGTCTTGTATGAAAGGGAGCTCAGAGTTCATAGTCCCATGACCAAGTAGATGATTGCATGTCCATATTTTGCTCTTAGGACTGATGGTTTAGGGCATGAATTTCAAGTATATACATGACACATAGTCTCTGAAAATTTGAAATTTATCTAGTGAAGAAAGATTTTAAAAAAGAAACTAACTTGTACTTTATGAGGAAGTTAATATCCTGTGAGTTACAACCCCATTGGTGGTCAAACGACGCTTTCACAGGGGTTCCCTAGCAGATATCTTGCATATCAGAGATTTACCTTATGGTTCATAACAATAGCGAAACTACAGTTATAAAAATCAATGAAAATAATTATATGTTGAGGGTTACCCCAACATAAGGAACTATATTCAAGGGTCACAGCATTAGGAAGGTTGAGAATTACTATTTCAAAGGCAATTATTTCCCATCACAGAGGCTTATGGTAGGTGGGTGTTGAATAAGCCACTTGGCTGGCGGAACACCCAGATGGAGAACGGTGAGAATAATCAGCTCTCGGGCTCAGAAACTATAGCGGACTCAGAGACAGTGATAAAAATCAATACAAACAAGTTTGTTTTCATCATAGCAACTCTAAACACAGCAATAATTTTCCCTCACACCTTTTTTTTAATTTAAACTCTAATAATTGTAGAATGGTGGATTTTAATGACACATATGTAAAGCTTCACATTAGCACTTTTTAAATCACTCAACATGGAAGTTATTTCATTCGAAAGTTAGTTTGAAAAATTCCCAGTTATGTAGTTGGTTCCTCAGTCCATACACAGGCAGACACATCTGCCTTATGATGAAATGTGCCACAATTCTGAGCACTGTAATTTCCTGTAGGCCTGCTAACACACCTGAATCCTATGCACTACATACTTCTGGGCCTTAGAACACAGATTTGAAGCAGAGAAGAGATGCAGAGGCCACGAGACATTTGAATGGTAAGTACAAATTTTTTATTTGATTGTGAAACATTTTTCTGAGTTAACATATTATTTAAAAATAAGGTAAGTTGCCCGGTGGTGGTGGAACACATTTAATCCCATCATTTCAGAGACAAAGAGAGGCAGATCTATGTGAGTGTGAGGCCAGCCTGGTCTACAAGAGCTAGTTCCAGGAGAGGCACCAAAGCAACACAGAGATACCCTGTTTCAAAAGACAAACAAAAATAAGTTAAATTCTTTCTAAAGCATTGATTGTTTCAAAACCAAAAGAAAAATGCCTTTATCAGTGATATAAATTGATAGCTACTTAAGTTATACTTTCTGTAAATATTAAATTTCCATTAAATATGCTCATTAGTTATGATATCATCAACTCCATGATGCATCTGAGGCTCTTTTTGTGGTGTATTAATTTAAAAAAGAAAAAAAGAGAAAGAAAAATTTTCCATCTTTGAGATTTTTCTGACCATTGCCATGATTGATTTTATTTCAATTTTTATTCTTTGTTTCATTTAAGAATCATTCTTTTTAAAAATTCTTCTTTTTTTACTTTTTTGTGTGCTTGTGTGTGCATGTGTGTATATGTCCATGAGTGGAGGGCCCCTGCAAGCTTGACGCAGACACTAGGCCCCTGCATTGGAAGTTACAGGTCATTGTGAACTACCTAAAGTGGGTGCTGGGAACTGAACTTGAGTCCTCTGCAAGAGCAGCAAGTGCTGATATCTGCTGAACCTGCCTCCTCAGGGGGATTCCTTTAAGCAATTTTGTCAGCTAGTGGAAGTGGTTATTAGAATGACCTTCTCAACTTATTACATATTTAGTTTAGCCTTTAAGTTAAGCATGTCTGTTAATAAAATGAGAGGTCTATTTTTTTTTTGAGAGGTCTATTTTAATCGTGACTGGGGTGTGCTTCTATGGAAGGTGCAGAGTAAAAAAAAAACTCATATGCTTTATTTTTTTATTTTTTTAGCATTTTTTATTGTTTTTATTGTTTTTATTTCTTTTTAAATTTATTTTATTTTTTATTTTTTTTAATCTTTTTTCATTATACTTACCAATCCAAGTTCTCACTCCCCCCTCCTCCCTTTCCCTATCCCTACCCCCCAACTCATCCCCATCTTTTCCACAGAGAAGCTAAGGCACATTGCTTTGGGAAAGGTCTAAGGCCCTCCTTACTATATCTAGGCTTAGCAAGGTATCCATATAAAGAGAATAGGTTCCCCAAAAGCCAGTACAAGCAGTAGGGATAAATCCTGGTGCCACTGCCAGTGGCTCCTCAGTTGGCCTCAGCCATGCAACTGTCAACCACATTCAGAGGGACTAGTATGGACCTAAACTTGTTCCTCCCCTGTCCATCTGGAGTTGATGAGCTCCCATTAGCTCAGGTAACTGTTTCAGTGGGTGTACCCATCATGGTCTTGACCTCTTTGCTCATACTCTCACCCAGACTTCAACAGGACTTTGGCAGCTCAGTCCAGTGCTCTGATGTGGGTCTCTTCCTGTTTCCATCAGTTGCTGGATAAAGGTTCTATGGTGATATTTAAGATATTCATTAGTCTGACTACACAGTAAGGCCAGTTTTGGCATCCTCTCCTCTATTTCTTAGGGTCTTAGCTGGTATTGAGGTATATAGTTTTCTCCACTCCTTCCTCCTCACTCCTTTTCTACCCTCTCTCAAGATTCCATGCTCCCAATTTACTCAGGAGATCTTGTCTTTTTCTATTTTCCATGTAGATTAGATCCATGTGTTTTTCTCTTAGGGTCCTCATTGTTGTCTAGGTTCTCTGGGATTGTAATTTGTCAGCTGGTTTTCTTTACTTTATGTCTCAAAACAACTTATGAGTGAGTACATACAATAATTGTCTTTCTAGGTCTGGGTTATCTCACTCAATAAGATGTTTTCTAGATCCATCATTTTCCTGCAAATTTCAAGATGTCATTATTCTTTCCCCCACTGTGTAGTACTCCATTGTGTAAATGTAACACATTTCTCTTATCCATTCTTCAGGGGCATTTAGGTTGTTTCCAGGTTCTGGTTATTACAAATAATGCTGCTATGAACATATCCTTGTGAGCATATATCCTTGTGGTATAATTGAGCATCCTTTGAGTATATACCCAAGTGTGTTGCTGGGTCTTGAAGGAGGCTATTTCTTAATTTCCTGAGAAATTGCCAAAATGATTTCCAAAGCAGCTGTACCAGTTTTCATTCCCACCAGCAATGGAGGAATGTTCCTTTTACCCAACATACTCTCCAGCATAAGCTGTCATCAGTGTTTTTTATCTTGGCCATTCTTAGTGCCTAAGATGGAATCTTAGAGTTGTTTTGATTTGAATTTCTCTGATGGCTAAGGATATTGAACATTTTCTTAAGTGTCTTTAGTCATTTTAGATTCATCCGGATATCAATCCACACACGTATGAATACCTGAAAGAAGCATAAAATATAAAATGGAAAAAAGAATGCATGTTCAACAAATGATGCTGCATAATTGGATTTTAACATGTAGAAGAATGAAAAGAGATCCATATTCATTGCTATACACAAAACTCAAGTACAAATGGATCAAGGATCTCAACATAAAAGCAACCACACAGGACCTCATAGAGGAGAAAGTGGGAAGTACACTTGAACCCATTAGCACAGGAGACCACTTCCTAATTATAATCCCAGTAGCACAGACACTGAAAGCAGAATAAATAAATGGGACCTCCCGAAACTGAGAAGCTTCTTTAAAACAAAGGACACGGCCAACAAGGCAAAACAGCAGTCTCCAGAATGAGAAAAGGGAAAAGATCTTCACTAACCCCATATCAGACAGAGGACTGATCTTCAAAATATACAAAGAACTCAAGAAACTGGTCATCAAAAGAACACATAATCCAATACAATAATGGGGTACAGATCTAATCAGAATGCTCATCCACTTTAAGCTGCTATGGTGAATGCTTTGTAAGGACAAAATACCTGTACCTGGAAAACTAGATGGTGACTGTTCAAGAATACTAGTAGGTATCATATGACAAAAGCATTTGTTCAACTATGTTCATAGCAGTATTATTTGTAATAGCCAGAACCTGGAAACAACCTAGATGCCCTTCAATGGAAGAATGGACGAAGAAAGTGTGGAATATATACACATTAGAGTACTATGCTGCGGTAAAAAACAATGACTTCTCAAATTTTGCATGCAAATGGATGGAAATAGAAAACACTATCCTGAGCGAGGTAACCCAGACCCAAAAAGATGAACATGG